>NC_090933.1:525946503-526254685 GCF_040938575.1 Ambystoma mexicanum
ACGTTCTTTACGTCTGCTGAAGCCACGGAGCGCTTCCCTTGGAGCTTCCTGACCCTAGCGGCTCTCCCCGCCACTCACCTTGCTGATTGACCTACTGTATCCTACTTTGTATAATAAATGTGGTAGACTATTGTGTTGGAAGCTGTGGCCCTCTGGAGGGGAATCCACTATATGTAGGCCTTATGACCCTGAAATTGGGAAGGCATATATGTTGAGTTGAGCCTTTGTCGCAGGGTGAGTCGAGCAATGAAGCCAGAATGTTTGCGATTCTGTTGGGGGTGAGCGGGTATTGGGGAGATTGAGGGGATTGGGTAGCAGTACTGGTATTTTTAACTTCTCTCCCTTTGGACACTAGACAAGTCCTGCTCCCTCTGCCAAATGAAGACCTCGGCCAAACTATGGGAATGCCAGCAACAGATAAGCTGTCTGGGGAGCATATCACAGTGGTGACATGAAACATACGGGGGTTCACTAATCATAAGAAATGTAGCACGAGTATGAATTATGCAAAAAACCATAGTGTAAATATATAATGTTTGCAGGAGACCCACCTGGCTAGGGATAGTAGACTCCCCAGAGTGGGGGATACACAGGTACTGCTCCTCTTTTACCTCCCATTCAAGAGGGGTAGCCACATATATACACTGATCGCTGGATTTTCCAATTTGTTCATGTAGACGGGACGAGGAGGGCCGATATCTAATCCTGGCTGGGGAATGTAGGGCATTGCAAATTCTCATTCTTAACATATACGCTCTGAATGTCGATAGCCCAGATTTGCGCCAACCACCAACATAAGTTCCCGAATCACAAGGTCATCTGGACGGGCGATTTCAATGTAGCCTTATCCCTAGGCCTAGACAGATCTTCTACAGCCCAGCCTGCCCTTCCCAGAGCCACCACTAGGTGGGCGGCTATAGCGACTGTTTGACGCCTGGCAGTTCATGCATCTGACCACTCAGGAATACTCATATTATTCTGGAGTACATGGCAGCGCCTATACAATTGACTATGTGATGGTCTCCGCAGACATTACCGGGGTGATGGTAGAAGCTAAGAGTTTACCCCAGACGCAGGCCCAGAGACATTTGCGTTTTAGAAAGTGTGCATTGGAGGACACTGTCTTCTGGGATGACAGGACATACAAACATTCTTTCAAGCAAATGCGGGCTCCGTTCCGGATCCCGCAGTAGTATGGGAAGCCTTTAAGATATACATTACGGGGTGCTGTATTTCTAGATGGGGGTGGGTGGGGACAGGTGCTGAAATTTCTCTGCAGGTCTATGACACTACTTGGTTGAAATAAAAGACCTGTAACTTCAACAGGGCTGTAACAACACCCCTGACCTCTGCGCTCAGCTCTGGGAGAAAAGGGAGGACCTGGCCTTGCTAGCCGGAAGAGAGAAAAGGTTTCCAGGAGACCCCATACCTGCAGCTGAGTACGGCGAAGGCGACCTTCCTAGCCGAACACTAGCTTGGACTATAAAACGCAAATGCCATTTTAGAGACAGAAACTTTGGCTGGAACACAGTTGGGAACTCAAAGCGATCAAGGACACCTTCTGCGATTATTATGAACTGTTATATTCATCCCAATCTTCATCAATGCCTGATTCAATTACACAATATCTGGACAGGGTTGCATTGGGTTGGCTAGATCCGGTACAGGGTTGCATTGGGTTGGCTAGATCCGGTACAGGGCGATAGATTAAATGAGCCCCCCTCTAATGAATATATCTGTCGGGTGATACTCTCTCTTCCCAATGGTAAGGCCCCCGGGCTTTGACGGGATAACAGCGGAGATGTATTAGGAATATACCTATCCCGTCATACCACACCTACGTAATATTTATGAAGCCGCCATGGCATCTGGGGTTCTCCCCGAGTCGACCAGAACCGCCCTGGTGAATGTCTTTCTAAAACCCGACAAGGATCCCCGGAGTTGCTCCTCATACAGGCCATGGTCAATAAGAACACGGATAACAACTTCCTGGCTAAATTGTTGGCAGACTTACCTTGCATGTCAGCCACGGTCCTTCTAGATGAGGCAGGCTTCATCCCGCGGAGTTCCACCCAAAATAATTTGGAGACGTCTGTTCTCTAATGCAGAAGGTAGAGCCTGAAGTCCCGATCGTCGTAGTCGCTCTGGATACCGAAAAGGACTTTGATTCTGTGGACTAGCCCTTCCTTTTCTAGGTCTTGAGACTATCTGGAGTTGGGCTGACCTTCCTTCAGTGGGTTCAGCTACTCTACACCACGCCCAGGGCCACAGTACATAGCAACCGAATGCTGTCTGACTATCACCCCCAAGCGGGGCACGAGACAGGGATGCCCTCTGTCCCCCATTCTTTTTGCCCTGGCGGTTGAACCACTGGCATGCTCCCTCAGGGAATACCACGTCCACAGAGGAGTTAGGATGTATTCCCATGTTTCAACCATCTCTCTTTATACAGACGATATGCTTCTGCTGGACATCAGCCGATTCAAAGAGATATCAGGGCTAAAGATAAACTGGTCTAAGTCGGAGATGTTCAGGTTGACTCCTGGGGTGCAGCAGACCGACATGGGGGATGCCTTTAGATGGTGCCCACAGGGCATTCAGTATTTAGGGATAATGGTGGCATCGACTGCTGCGACACTCTACTTGAATAAGTAGTGTTGGTCTTTTAATCTTAAGTAGGAGTTTTGTGAGATGAAGTCCAAAAGTGAAATAAAAAATTCCTTGGATGCTCGCAAATTGTCTGTTTTAAGAAATAACCATACCACCGTTTCTTGACCCAAGTCGTGGGGTATTGAAGTCTACAAACTTCGTACATCTGTTGTGAAAAGATTATCTTCATTTTGAACTTGAAGTCTGTCCAATATGTTGACCAAATTAATAGTGTCCTTGATGTACGTTTCAGTTCCTTGTATCATGGGTTGTAGAAAGGAATCCAAGTATGTGCCTAGAGGATGTAAAATACTATTGGTTGCTGAGACTATCGGTCTTCCTGGTTGTTTCAGTGGATTCTTATGAATTGTCAGAACAATGGCATAGTAAATAAGATAAGCAGAACTTTCTTTTTGGCAAATGTTTATAATTTATCAATTGTTTTTTTAGAAACTGTCCCTGAAGATGGTCATTAGGACCGAAATGCATTGGACACACACAAGAAGGCCTTTTGTCTCTGTAAAATAAAATGCTTTTGAAACTTATGTATATAGTGACTTGTTTGTATAGAGGAACTGTGAGAAACCTGAAGGTGTCTCCCTAGCTAGTCCCCAGGGATATGTCATCCATGTGGCCAGGACACGGTCATCGCTATTGGATGCAGTACCTGCGGGTGGACCAGTGAGGGAGGATCACCTGGTGGCAGGGGTGTGGGTTTAGGGGGGGTGTGGGAGTTTCCTCAGGGAGTGGGACACCGACGGGTGAGACGCAGTATTCCCCTTCTTCCAACACCTTTTCCCCATCCAACCACGTACGATATTCTAAAACACTGCCCCCCCTCTCTCTCTTCCAACACAAACACTTTTGCACAACACAAAAGACAACTTTTTAACACCAAAACCGTTTTAATTGACATGTCCCGAAACAACGGTTCAGGCAAGGCAATTGACCAGAATCACACACACCTGACAGCTCTTTCCCTTCCCCACAGGGATAAAAGGTGTAGCACGGGAGTACAGGACGCGCAAGGCAGATCGCACAGCATGAGAGCTAACTCAGCATGGCAGTTCAAAAGGAGGAGAATGATGGCGCATACAGAGAGGGTGATAAGGACATAAGCGACCTTGCCCTTTCTGACCAAGGCCTGTGAAACCTCTGCAGAAGCAATCATAAGACCGCCAACAATTGCCAGCGTGTGTTGCAGCAGATGCAATGCTACACAAGACCCTCCTCCACTGATTACCAAGCCGGGGAGAGACGCTCGTCTCTGTGGTAACAACGTTGACGAAAGAGAAAAGAAGCCAAGCGGTTCACCACAGCTGGTGAGTCGAGGGGAGAGTCGATAAGAAACTGAACTGTGTTGAACGAAATGTAGCAAACCGCTAACTTGTACTGTGAAAGACTTAAAAGAGCTATTGATAAAGATTGCGGGGGGGGGGAGGAGCAGCAACAGGGGAGTCAGACACCATGTGGGTGCTCACGCAGGAAACTGTGGGCGATTACTCTATGGTAGAAACTACCCTAACCAGAAGAGGTCAAAGTGGTCATACAGGCGTCTTGTAAAATCCTTTGTACAGTCGAAAGTCTTTGACCGACAAATGATTGTGAAGCTAAGGGAAATGATTCTAAGATCAGGGGCAGTTAATTGTCCCCCTTGGCATTTGGCTCCGAGCCCGTCATAGGGAGATCCCGAAAGAAAGGCCTGAGCCCGATCGAGGGAAGCCTATGGGTCTGAGCCTGACCCAAGGGAGATGTACGGGTGAAAAGTCATCACCCAAAGTCCATTTGGAAAGGAGCTTTGTTTTGTTGTTGAACCCATCAGGCCCTTGAAGGCAAGAGGCTTATTGAAAATAGACTTAACAATCGAAGAACCAGATAGCTGGCACAGAACAGTCGGTTTGTGCTGGTAAAAACCTGAGTGTGTGCTCTGCTCAGGAGATCCACTTTGTCCCATGCTCAAAATGTGGAGAAGGGAGACCCCTGGCAATCACATCCTGACTTATTATTTGTGAACACTTTCTTTATTGAAAACCCTATCCCACACTCTTTCTGAAATTAGTTTTAAGGATTTGGCAATAGTTTTTTTTTTTAGTACAGGCCTTTTACTTTGACAAGACGCCACAAGGACTGCCTTATTTTTCATTTCATGGTCGAAGCTCGCTCCCGGCCTAGATTTTTGTTGGGTGCGTTTCCACCCTGCATTTACTGTTTAATAAAACACCCTTGAACTCTGATCACTTGTGTCTAGTCTTCACTGCTGCCACCATGAGTTCCTTACAGAACTCTTTCCCGAATATGATGAATTGCATGAATGTAATAAATGTACATAAATTGTAAGTGATATTTCACACCGGTCCTTCCAGTCGTTTGGGTTACTCTACCTAAACAAAAATCTACTGGAACAGGTAGAGGCATGGATACTTCTTCCTATAGGCTGGAACAGGTGAAGAGGATGGGATGGATAGAAAGGATGGGATGGAAAGGATGGAGTGGATGGAGTGGACGGAACGGATGGAACAGATGAAAAAGGTGGATAGAGTGGATGGAAAGGCTAGAGTGAATAGAACAGATGGAAAGTTTAGAGTGAATAGAATGGATGGAAAGGACAGAGTGAAAGGAGTGGATATATCTCTGTATATCCCTGTATCTCCTATTTATGCTATGTATAAACTATGTACCTGTATCCCCATGTTACCTGTATTACATGTTTACCCTATCCATCCTGTCGCTTTATATACATATGCCACTATGTGTGCCCTCCTGTCCTGCTCTCGTGCTTGGTCGCAGGCACTTTACTGATAACCACCATATCCCACCACTACGCTTACTCTCTCCTATACACCATCACTCAACTAGAACACAGCTATACTACGACACATTCGGCCTAGCTGTTCTCATGCTAACATGACCCCACGAACACCTCATCATCCAAATAAAACACAGCTAGCTGAGCACATACTGGCTAGCTTAGGCGTCTCCTCAGGCCTAACGCAGCCAGAACTCGGTCTGTGTGTCCACCCTCCAGATTGAACACATCCAACAGATTTCATCAGCACCACACCTACCGCTAAAAAAGCAGCTATCATGCAACAACCACACCAGCTCCACACATTTGGTGCACCCATGCACCATACAACACTCTCTCCCTCTACTGACTTGAACTGCGGTTCCCGAGGGCGTTCAACCTACCAGCGCTTTGAGATCATACCAATGATACATAAGGCGCTATATAAATGCCAAGTAACATAACATAACTATATCTCAGGCCGCTTCGATATCCCTCGCAAATATGGTGATCCTCCCGAAACTCATTTTTAAGAACGTACCAGTTCGCCTCCCGCCAGCTTCTGGGCACGGTTGAGAAGTTTAAGGTGTGATTGCTTTGGACGGGCAAACTGAAATCCAATACTCTTTTGGTGGTGGTTTCCAAACTCAGAGCTGCTACATATTCTACTGGAAAAGGCGACCATTTACACAAGTGATTTAAGGGTACTACTATAGGGGGGGATCCAGAGACTGTAGTGGGGGCTGAGATCCAGCCGATGGACATCACATGCAGGGCCTGGGATTATCTAATGCGATTGGTGGTATTGGGAGCACTCTACTCGCCAACATTCTACATCTATAGGGGCCTGGGGATGGTTAATATTTCAAACTCACTTTGAGAAGTTAGGAGTACATACTCAAGACAAGCTAATACCTTACCACCCCACTCGCACCCTAAGATCAAGCTCAGCCGGCCTCCTAGTAATTCCTAAGACAAACTCAATCAGGTTAGGCGGATCATCATTCTCAGCCCTGGCCCCAACCCTGTGGAACTCGCTCCCATCCCACATCCGCCTAACTGAAGACTTAACGGCCTTCCGCAAACTACTGAAAACCTGGCTCTTCCCCTAAGACTAAACGGTTCCAAACTAGCTTCATCACAATAACACCGACTCATCCGTTCTCTACACTCATCTGTCCCCTACACTCATCCGTTCTCCACACTCCTCTGTCCTTCCAAACTAGCTTCATCACAATAACACCGACCCAGCAATCGACCTGATGAAAGAAATTTACAGCTAAACAATCTCGAATGTAAACTATAAAGACAAACAGTACTAAACGAGCAATGTAATGATGAGCGCTGAGAGCGGATGAGCGCGTAGAGCGGATGAGCGCGTAGAGCGGATGAGCGCGTAGAGCAGATGAGTAGGAACGAATGTAGAGGATTAATGCAGTTGGCAGATGAGTGTGTAGGGCCGATGAGTGTGTAGGGCCGATGAGTGTGTAGGCCCTACACTCATCCGTTCTCCACACTCATCTGCCCTCTATACTAATCGGTCCTTCACACTCATCCGCCAACCGCCTTAATCTTCTACATTCATCCACATTCGTCCGCTATACAGCCTCTTCCGCTATACAGCCTCATCCTCTCTCCACGCTCTTCCTCTCTCCACGCTCTTCCTCTCTCCACGCTCTTCCTCTCTCCACGCTCTTCCTCTCTCCACGCTCTTCCTCTCTCCACGCTCTTCCTCTCTCCACGCTCTCCACGCTCTTCCGCTCTCCACGCTCTTCCGCTCTCCACACTCGTCTGCTCTCCACACTCGTCCGCTCTTAGCACTCATCCCCCCTCCATACTCATTGGCCCTCCACACTCATCCGCCCTCCACACTCATTGGCCAACTGCAATAATCCTCTACACTTGTCAACATTCATCCGCTCTACACAGTCTTCCGCTCTATACACTCATCTGCTCCATACACTCATCCGTTTTCCAGACTCATCCGCTCTCCACACTCATTTGCTCTCCACACTCATTTGCTCTCCACACTCATTTGCTCTCCACACTCATTTGCTCTCCACACTCATTTGCTCTCCACACTCATTTGCTCTCCACGCTCTTCCGCCCTCCACGCTCTTCCGCCCTCCACGCTCTTCCGCCCTCCACGCTCTTCCGCCCTCCACGCTCATCGGCCCTCCACGCTCATCGGCCCTCCACGCTCATCGGCCCTCCACGCTCATAGGCCCTCCACGCTCATCGGCCCTCCACGCTCATCGGCCCTCCACACTCATCGGCCCTACACGCTCATCGGCCCTACACACTCATCGGCCCTACACACTCATCTGCCAACTGCATTAATCCTCTACATTCGTTCCTACTCATCTGCTCTACGCGCTCATCCGCTCTACGCGCTCATCCGCTCTACGCGCTCATCCGCTCTCAGCGCTCATCATTACATTGCTCGTTTAGTACTGTTTGTCTTTATAGTTTACATTCGAGATTGTTTAGCTGTAAATTTCTTTCATCAGGTCGATTGCTGGGTCGGTGTTATTGTGATGAAGCTAGTTTGGAAGGACAGAGGAGTGTGGAGAACGGATGAGTGTAGAGGGCAGATGAGTGTAGAGGGCAGATGAGTGTAGAGAACAGATGAGTGTAGAGAACAGATGAGTACGAAGAACGGATGAGTGCGAAGAACAGATGAGTCTGGAAAACAGATGTTAAGAGCTGATAAGTGTGGACGAGTGTAGAGGATTAATGCGGTTGGCGGATGAATATGGAGAGCCGACGAGTATGAAGGGCGGATGAGTGTAGAGAACCGACGAGTACGGAGAGCGAATGAGTGGGGATGGTGGACGAGTATAGAGAATGGTTGAATGTGGAGAGCAGCTGAGTATGGAGAGCAGAGGGGCGTGGGGAAATGATGAGTGAAGAGAACGGAAGAGAGTATGAGAGTGGAGAACCCTGCAGAGCGGAAGAGAGTACAGAGGGGAAGAACGAGCAGAGCGGCTGAGTGTGGAGAGAGGCTGAGTAAGGAGAGGCGCTGAGTGTGGAGAGGCGCTGAGTGTGAAGAGGCGCTGAGTGTGGATGCATACCTCTTATCACACCCCACGCTTACTCTCTCCTTACACCACCATTCAACTAGAACACAGAGATACTATGACACCATTCGGTATAACTGTTCTCATATCAACATCTGCCCCTCACTCCCCATCACTCTAAGTAAACATTGCTGGTCTCACACCCCCAGCCAAGCGTTCTCCTCAGGCCTAACGCTGCCACTCTCGGTCTGGATAATTCCGGCCAGATCGAACACATACTCCTGATCTATCAGCCACCACACCTACCGCTAGGAAGCAGCTGCCACAGGAATTCCGCACCAGCTGCACACATACCTGGTGCGCACACGCACCTTTGGACTCTCTCTACTCCCTCTACTGACCAGGACTTCGGTTCCCAAGGGCGTTCAACCTACCAGCGCCTTCAGACCATACCAATGGTATATAAGGCGCTATATAAGTGCAAAATAACATAACATACCTGTGGGGAATTCGATACAAGATGGTAAATTGATCACTTGGGTGATCATGTTGTTACATTTCGGACTACGCAAAGTGGCCCAACTATCCAGAGGCTCCTCCGGTCATCCCGCTAGTGCAGTTCATTTCGGCAACACCAACTTGCTTGTGGCTTGTATCTTCCATATACAAGATGACATGCATTACTTACCGTAATAGTATTTCTGATGTGTTCACGTGAATGTTACGAGACAATATTTGCGCTTGGTATGAATTTTTTCCTTGTACAAATAGTAGTCTGTACAAGTCATAGATAGTTGAACACATAATAGTTCAACAAACTGGGCAGAGTCTTGAAATGACCAGTATCTTGAGTTGAAAAATATTTTTTATATATTGCATTTAATTTCTTATTGTTCAGCAGAACAGCCGACACGTGTTTCGACCAGCTTAGTCGTTATCAAGGCTGTGCATTGCCATTATTATATAATTGAATTAGACAAATTAATCAGAGCAAGTTGGCCAAAAGAAACAAGACGGAAAGCACAGCATTGAAAAATTAAAATATGAAAATAAGATAACACATACCACAGAGGATGCTGGCATTGGGGAAAGCAAAAACGCTTGGACAGAAATCAACAAAAAGAAAGAAAACAACTTCAAGTCAGCATTGTTTTTTGTGTGTGACAAATTTGATAATTATACTTGTCTGAATTCACTTAAAAGTAAAACAATATTTAGGTAAATGACACCAAAATAATTGTGACGGCCAGTGCGGAATCCAGTGTCCAGAAACATTGATAAATCACCATGTAATGATAGGTGAGTAATTGCAGATGGAACTAATAAACCAGATGTTTATTAGTATTACTCCCATATGCGAGTTCACCACCCCGTAAAGTACTACAAGGCATTTTCATGAATGACCAAAACTTGGCTCACCACAAAAGGAATTATGCAAACTCAAATCTGAAAACCAATGACAAATGCAATGGGTTTAATTGCCTGATTTTATTGATAATTGAAACAACCAATATTGGAATTAATGCGATAAAAAGGATAGTAGATCAAGGCCTACCTCAGGGACCAGTCTGTCCCGCTTCTAGAGTATTATGATGTCACTCGGAAATCAAATATTCTGATGTGAGGAAAATCTTCATCACCATCTGATGACAGGTAAGTATTCCCAATAGGTGTATGCACAAGTGGGCTTTAGAGCGTTACTAGCTCCATTAGATAAATCTTTTGAATTCTTAAGAGAAAAAGAGAGTGGAAATAAAAGATGAATGCCAAACTATCAGATCCTCTCATTTATTACATTCCTAAAACTGTGTATATTTCACAGTCTAAGTTGTTTAAATGGGAAGTGCTCCGGTCAGGCTTAGAAGTGCCATCCATACAATTATGCTTACCAGGTCATTGTTGTTATTCTCAAAGCATTGGATATATACAGGGTTAAATCCACAGTCCATGCCTGTTTGGCGTCCGCGAGGGCGATGTTCCCCGCATGACTATATTAGAGAAACCATTTTTGCAATGGAAGCCACGGTGGCGTGGTGACGTCACGTGTAGACGTGCGCCTGAAGTCATTCTGTGAACAATGAACGTCACGAACATGCAAAACAGTAGCGAGGTATGAAATAAGAAGTATCCTGATCGAAAGTTACAAAATGTTTAATGCTCGATTGTGGGCTGATGCAGTTCGCCACATATTGTGTTGTAAATTACTGAGCCAAGTCTTGGTATACATGTTGTGCCCATTAAAAATTAAATACCAAAAGTATTTTGTTCATGGTAATGCTGTCAAATTATATGTCATCTAAAAAGCATTAAACAGCTTTGAAAATCGAAGAATGGACTGCATTGGAGATGCCTCTTTTAGAAAAAGCCCCGCAGCAATGTAATGACGTCTCGTGTATGGTTGCGTGTGACATAGTGATGTAAACAGAAACGTCATGACCTGATAACGAAATCGCGGATTGAGTTGAAAAATAACCTCATGAAATTTTCCATTTGGCTCGATGCTTGCTTAATGACTATTGTGGTTGGCCACATATTGTGATATGAATTACTATGGGTGGCCAAATAAATAGCAAGTGTATTTCACTGGTGGTAATCGTGTCAAAATGGATGTCGTCTAAAATACAATGAACAAATTAGGTTGTTACAGAATACATCTAGGAAATCAATGAAACATGGACACTGGATCACTAATTACTGGTCAAAATTAACAAATGTTAAAATTGATTTTTCATGCCTTATGATGAAAGCAATGAAGTGATTGAAATGACAGGTTACAAAAACACATACATTTCATGATCTGAATTTAACCCGCATTCTGTAGATCTCAAAAGACACGTTTTGATTCCATTTTACATAGCTTTAGCTGCAAGTTACCCCCCCTTTTTCCTTTTTTGGCTTTCATCAGACCAATAAACCGCAAATCATCTAGATTAGCCATTTGGTGCTCCTGTTGCCAGTGTATGGCCAGAGGCAATTTAGGATCAGAGTTCCTTAAACTTAGAAGATGCTCACGTATGCATACCCGCAGCTGTCTAATGGTGCTACCAATATAGTGTTTGCCACATACACATGATTGCATATACCACATAACAGGTTTTACAATTTATGAAATCTGAAATCACAATTTCATTACCAAGGTGATCATTGTATGTTTGACACTTATCAAATGCATATTTACATTGATTACAATTGCCACATTTATGGAAGCCACGTCCTGTTTGTAACCAATTGACCCTTTGAGTAGATGATGTTGGATCTGAGTTTCTGCTTAATAGTTGGTGCTCTAGTGAAAGTAAGTTTGGGGTAATCAGTCAAGAAAGGTGCCAAATCTTTATCCAATTTAATAATATGCCAATGTTTTGCTACCAATCTGTACAGTAAGCCACTGTCCCTGCAAAACGGTGTAATAATGGCAATATGCTGCAACTGAGTATCATCCTTTTTGTTATTTTTGCTATCAAGACTCGGCCCAGTTTTTCAACTATTATGTGTTCAATTATCTATGACTTGTATAGACTACTATTTGTATAAGGAAAAAAATTCATACCAAGCGCGAATATTGTCTGGTAACATTCACGTCAATACATTTCATTATTTTGAACCTCTGTGGGTGGTTCATAGTTAGAGATTTTCGCTGCTGGTCCTCTTTTAGAGCTAACTTAGTTTGGAGAATAGCGCGTAGTCATTGGTATCTAACCCACTATCACATTTATTTCTCATTTTACTGATACTCACTGTGCTGGCTGACTTCCAACCAATAATATGACTGATTATATGTGCAATAGGGATGAAGACAGGGCCGCCCTCTTTGCCCCTAGAGGGAGTACTGCAAATCCCTTTAAAAACAATTATAGTTCAGTGGAAACTCTCAAGCAGAAAGGTATTAAATTAGAGAGACTCTCCAAAAGAGTATTGGGAGCATGCTTCATTAGCCAATTATCTTGAGAATTATATTATTCCTCAAGGTTTAAGGATTCTAATCTTTCCAAATTTTGACAAGGATGAAGATGTTGATCTGGCTTAAAAATGGGAACAGAATTTAGTACCAGTTCAAAGACAATGTTAGGACTACTCATGTCACACGCAACTAGGGAACACAAGTGAGTGATTGAACAAATCAATATTGTTAAAGAAGAAATTAAAAATATGACAAATGCGGAAACCACCAAACAAAATAATTTTTAAAAAATGAATGAGATTCTTAGCGAATATCAGGATGACAAAGATGAGGAAATTTAGAAAATTCTTCCGTGATGCTAAAGACTATAGATTAGATAGAATATACACACTCCAATCCAAATATGACAACAAGGGCCCTAGATCCAAACCTAGTTCATCACACACCACTCCTGCTAGTTCTGATCCGGATTCAGAGGAAGAAATCCATGAAGGGGATACGACAAGTGAGAGTAGGATAGAACCACAAAATTGTCGTGGACTTTGTTTTTTAGAAGAAATCCGCAGTCACAAAAAGGGAGATCAGAGATTGCTCAACTACAAACAAGCAAGGTTCCAAACCCCATCAACTGCCCCTACTTCAGCAACCAATACTAGACAAGGGGGTGGCGGGGGGAAATGCAAGCGGAAGTGGCAGTTCTGACGAGGACACAGGCCGCCCAGGAATTTTAACCAGATCGAACATGTGGAAGAGATTAGCTCAACAACACAATAAAATTTATTTGTGAATTTGTCCAACCATAATCTAACCAGATCTGCGATTTCGGTGCTCAATAAGGGACTTTCGTTTGCTCTTGACAGTGGTACCAACTATGTTGACTTTCAAATTGATTTATTTAAATTTGCAGGCAAATTGAAATAACAAAATATTTTTGCAACTGAAGTTTGTTCTTTTATAGCGAAACATGCATTAAAACCCTGGAGAACTTAGACTTTATCAAACCTGAAGAATATTGAGATTTTGACTTCACTTAGCCAAGAGGGCAACTCAGATTTAGATATTATTTGTTCTGATTTAGGGTGTCAATCCCAGACATTTGGAAGGTTTGAGTTCCTGAATTTCCAAATTCACGCCTCCGACTACAACTGAAAATGTTATTGATATTTTTCAGAAATCAATGATCAAGGATATTCATGCTATAATGGATAGACCTATTAACAAAAAGACCAAATCAAGATATAATTTGACTAGTGACGAATTTAAAGCTTTGAATTCTTTGGCAGATAATCATTCGATCACTATAAAGGAAGCTGATAAAGGAGGGAATGTAGTTATACTTAACACAACCGATAACATTCAAATGGGTATGACCTACTTAACTACTACACATTGCTACAAACCTCTCATATCTAATCCCACAAAGAGGATAGTCACACAGTTACAGAATCGAATTACTAAATGGCATAATATGGGTTTCTTAACCGATGAAGAAAAAAAGTTTCTTCTGATCACTAATCCCATGATGCCTACAGTATATTTTTTACCTAAAATACCCAAAGCATACCAACAGCTACCTGAAGTGAGACCAATAATGAGTGGTATTGGGTGGGCCACGGAGGGCATTTCACAATACCTGGATGAAGCTTTAAAACCATTTGTTGTGAAAATGCAATCATACATCAGGGACAGTACCCATGTACTTCAGTTTCTGAAATCTGTGGAATGGAAGTCTGATTATTTACTGGCCACTTTAGATGTATCAGCATTATATACTAGCATTGGACATGATCTTGCAGTTAGTGCCTTGGAATTTACTTTTTGAAATTGTTCGGCATCATATTGGAAAAATGTTGAGATGTTAAGAGTTTTTGGTTTTCACTCTACAAAATAATGTTTGTTTAATGATCAATATTTCTTACGAGAAAGGGGAGTGGCCATGGGAGCCAAGTTTGCACCTTCCTTAGCCAACTTATTTATGTCTCGATATGAGGAACACATTTATCAACATAACATTTTTTCAGATAACATCATTGAATGGAAAAGATTCATAGATGACATTATTATTGTGTGGAGAGGAACACAGGAATCTTTACACGAATTTGTAGACCATGCCAATTCTAATCATTTTGAGATTACACTCACTGGACATTTCAGCGCCTCACAGATAGACTTTTTGGATCTGCACATTTTTGTTCAAAATAACTCCATACATACTAGAACGTACCGTAAACCCACTGAGGTCAATTCTGTGCTACATGCTAACAGTAATCACCAACGTGGTACCATTAATAATATTCCGGGAGGAGAATTCTACAGAGCCAGAAGAAACTGCAGTCTGGATACGGATTACAACCAAGAGTGCGATTTACTCACACATCTTTTTTTAGATAGGGGCTAAGCCCCAGTATCATCAACAAGGCAGCAGGCAAATATACTCACATTTAACAAACAGAATTGCTCAAGAATAGCAAAAAGGATAATACTCAGTTGCAGCATATTGCCATTATTACACAGTTTTCCAGGGACAGTGGCTTAATGTACAAATTGGTAGCAAAACATTGGCATATTCTGAAATTGGATAAAGATTTGGCACCTTTCTTGACCGATTACCCCAAACTTACTTTCACTAGAGCACCAACTATTAAGCAAAAACTCTGCCCATCCTTCTTGGATCCAACATCATCTACTCAAAGGGTCAATTGGTTACAAACAGGACGTGGCTTCCATAAATGTGGCAATTGTAATCAATGTAAATATGCATTTGATAAGAGTCAAACATACAATGAAATTGTGATTTCGGATTTCATAAATTGTAAAACCTGTTATGTGGTATATGCAATCATATGTGTATGTGGCAAGCACTATATTGGTAGCACCATTAGACAACTGCGGGTACGCAAACGCGAGCATCTTCTAAGTTTAAGGAACTCGGATCCTAAATTGCCTCTGGCCATACACTGGCAACAGGAGCACCAAATGGCTAATCTAGATGATTTGCGGTTTATTGGTCTGATGAAAGCCAAGTAAGGAAAAAGGGGAGGTAACTTACAGCTAAAACTACGTAAAATGGAATCAAAACATATGTCTTTTGATATATACAGAATAGGGGTTAAATTCAGATTATGAAATGTATGTGTTTTTGTAACCTGTCATTTCAATCACTTCATTCATTTCATCATAAGGCATAAAAAATCAATTTTAACATTTGTTAATTTTGACCAGTAATTAGTGATCCAGTGTCCATGTTTCATTGATTTCCTAGATGTATTCTGTAACTACCTAATTTGTTCATTGTATTTTAGACGACATCCATTTTGACATGATTACCGCTAGTGAAATACATTTGCTATTTATTTGGCAACCCATAGTAATTCATATCACAATATGTGACCAACCACAATAGTCATTAAGCAAGCATCGATCCAATTGGAAAATTGAATTAGGTTATTTTTCAACTCAACCTGCGATTTTGTTATCGGGTCATGACGCTTCCGTTTACATAACTACATCATGCGCAACCATACGTGAGACGTCATTATGTCGCTGCAGGGCTTTTGCTAAAAGAGGCATCCCCAATGCAGTCCATTCTTCGATTTTCAAAACTGTTTAATGCTTTTTAGATGACCTATAATTTGACAGCATTACCATTAACAAAATACATTTGGTATTTAATTTTTAGTGGGCACAACATGTATACCAAGACTTGGCTCAGTAAATTACAACACAATATGTGGCCAACTTCATCAGCCCACAATCAAGCATTAAACGATTTGTAACTTTCGATCAGGATACTTCTCATTTCATACCTTGCTACTGTTTTGCGGGTTGGTGACGTTCATGGTTTACAGAATGACGTCACGCGCATGTATACGCGTGACGTCATCACGCCACAGTGGCTTCCATTGCAAAATGGTTTCTCTAATATAGTCACGCGGGGAACATAGCCCTTGCGGACGCCAAACAGGCATGGCATGGACTGTTTACTTGGGATTGAACCCTGTATATAACCAATGCTTTGAGAAGAACAACAATTACCTGGTAAGCATAGTTTTATGGATGGCACTTCTAAGCCTGAAGGGAGCACTTCCCATTTAAACAACTTAGACCGTGAAATATACAGTTTTAGGAATGTAATAAGAGAGGATCTGATAGTTTGGCATTCATCTTTTATTTCCACTCTCTTTTTCTCTTAAGAATTCAAAAGATGTATCTAACGGAGCTAGTAACGCTCTAAAGCCCACTTGTGCATACACCTATTGGGAATACTTACCTGTCATCAGATGGTGATGAAGATTTTCCTCAAGATTTTCCTCACATCAGAATATTTGATTTCCGAGTGACATCATAATACTCTAGAAGCGGGACAGACTGGTCCCTGAGGTAGGCCCCAAATTTGGGAAGGACTTGTGCTTTGGAGGGGTGTCGGTTGCTGGCAACCTGAACAGAAAAAAACTGTTTTCACTACAGCTACCAGAATCCTTTGAGTCTAATTAGACACACCTGCTTAACAGCCTCCCTGATGATTATTTGAGATAAGAAAGCGCTAGGAGGAGAACAACTACAGACCACAGAACTGCAGCTGAGGGATCTAACCCTGTTAATACTGACTACCTGATTTGCAGCAAGGGATCTAACCCTGTTAATACTGACTACCTGATTTGCAGCAAGGGATCTAACCCTGTTAATACTGAGTACCTGATTTTCAGCAGAAGGGATCTAACCCTGTGAATATTTGTCCATTTTGGGATGTGACCCAGCTACCTATTTTTTGCAACAGGTTTAATTGACCAGGACCGGGAGTGCGCGCCTCACCCACCTTCTTTTTTGTACGGAACCTATTGGGAATACTTACCTGTCATCAGATGGTGATGAAGATTTTCCTCACATCAGAATATTTGATTTCCGAGTGACATCATAATACTCTAGAAGCTGGATAGATTGGTCCCCGAGGTAGGCCTTGATCTACTATCCTTTTAGTTTCAATTATCAATGAAATCAGGGAATTAAACCCATTGCATTTGTCATTGGTTTTCAGATTTGAGTTCGCATAATTCCTTTTGTGGTAAGCCAAGTTTTGGTCATTCATGAAAATGCCTTGTAGTACTTTACGGGGTGGTGAACTCACATATGGGAGTAATACTAATACACATCTGGTTTATTAGTTCCATCTGCAATTACTCACCTATCATTAAATGGTTATTTATCATTGTTTCTGGACACTGGATTCCGCACTGGCCGTCAATTATTTTGGTGACATTTACCTAAATATTGTTTTACTTTTAAGTGTATTCAGACAAGTATAATTATCAAATTTGTCACACACAAAAAACAATGGTGACTTGAAGTTTTTTCTTTCTTTTTGTTGAATTATGTCCAAGCGTTTTTGCTTTCCCCAATGCCAGCATCCTGTGTGGTATGCGTTATCTTATTTTCATATTTAAATGTTTCAATGCTTTGTGCTTTCTGTCTTGTTTCTTTCGGCTAACTTGCTCTGATTAATTTGTCAGATTCAATTTTATAATAATGACAATACACTGCCTTGATAACGACCAAGCTGGTCGAAACACGCGTCGGCTGTTCTGCTGAACAATAAATACAATATATAAAAAATCTTTTTCAACTCAAGATACTGTTCATTTCAAGGCTCTGCCCAGTTTTTCAACTATTATGTGTTCAACTATCTATGACTTGTATAGACTACTATTTGTACAAGGAATAAAATGCATACAAAGCGCGAATATTGTCTCGTAACATTCACGTGAACACATTTAATTATTTTGAACCTCTGTGGGTGGTTCATAGTTATCGAGATTTTCGCTGCTGGTCCTCTTTTAGAGCTAACTTAGTTTGGAGAATAGTGTGCAGTCATTGGCATCTAACCCACTATCACGTTGATTTAGTATTTCTGATGATTGTATCTGCTTAGATTCACATGCTGTGCATATGGTCCGACATCCAGTGGTAACCGCAGAGTATTGCCTCTTGTGTTTCGGGGCCCGAAAGGGGTCGTCGGTATAGGCGTGTCTGTAACACTATCCCTATGGTGACGTGTAGTGTACCCAAAATCCCTCACGCGCCGAGAAAATCCCTCAGATTGTATTTTTTCTGCCATGAGGGAGCCCAAGGCTACTGTGAGCGAGTACATGAAGAAGAGAGAAGTAGTAAGATCTCTATGTTCCTTCCACCCCGAGCGGGAAGGTACGGAGGGCACATGTGAATCTAAGCAGATACAATCATCAGAAATGCTATTACGGTACGTAATGCACGTCTTCTGATGCTTGTTAATCTGCTTAGAAGCACATTCTGTGCATAGACTAGCGAGCAGTACCCGGAGTTGGAGGTGGGTTGTGAGAAAGAACAGTAAAGAAAAGATGTCTTAGTACTGCTTGTCCCACCTGAGAATCAGACCTAGAATGAGTGTCTAGGCAATAGTGTTTTGTAAAGGTGTGTACAGAACTCCAGGTTGATTGATTGATTATTTATATAGCGCCTATACACAATGTGTTTCAAAGCGGGAGGGAACATAGGAAAAATACAGTAACATTCAATAAAAGTCCTTGAAACAATACAGAATGTGAAAAATAACTATCGTAATAGGCCTGACGACATTTCTGATAGTGCAAGTGGATAGACAAATAAGGCAAGAGGGAAAGGAAAAGGAAGGAGAGCAAAACAAGCAGTAACATTACTAAGCCTGACGGCAATTGATGTAGTGCAGGAGGTGAACAAGAGGAGGGGTGGGAGGGGGATTGCGGGGGGGATAAGAGAGGGGAGAAAGGGAATAACAGACACGCTACGATGCAAATTTGTCAGCGACAAATTAATAGAGCAGGGGAGGGGGAGGAAGGAGAAGACAAGGAGGGGAGGAGGGGAGACAGACAAGCTGATATCAAAGTCAGGCGAACAATGATAAGAGTAAGTGCTAAGTGGGCGGGAGTAAGAGAGGAGCAAGAAAGATAGTGGGCTGAGGTGTAAGAAGGTGGTGAAAAGAAAAAAGAGATTGGTGGGGGGTGAGGGGTAGAAAGGAGGTTAGGGGGGCTAGGGGGGCACACAGACACTCACGGGGGTTTAGGGGGCACACAGACACTCATGGGGGGTTTAGGGGGCACAGACACTCACGGGGGGTTTAGGGGGCACAGACACTCACGGGGGGTTTAGGGGGCACACAGACACGGGGGTTTAGGGGGCACACAGACACTCACGGGGGGTTTAGGAGGCACACAGACACTCATACAGGGTTTAGGGGGCACAAAGACACTCACGGGGGGTTTAGGGGGCACACAGACACTCACGGGGGTTTAGGGGGCACACAGACACTCACGGGGGGTTTAGGGGGCACACAGACACTCACGGGGGGTTTAGGAGGCACACAGACACTCACAGGGGGTTTAGGGGGCACAAAGACACTCACAGGGGGTTTAGGGGGCACAAAGACACTCACGGGGGTCAGCGATCCGGCATATCGCGGTGGACAGCAGTAGACAGGGCCTTAGGAGTGGGCCTTGTGAGGAGGGCCGGCCAAGCCTGCCGGCCTCCCCATTGGCCCAGATGATCAGGGCAGCAACCAATCCCACATCCCCAGCAGCACCATGCCTAGCACTCCGGTGCAGGCACTGAAGACAGCCATTTTGGAATGGCGGAATCCAACAAAGGAACAAGTATGGCAATTGACTACACATGAAAAACAGAGCATTATGTAGGCTGCCAATGCATTTAAATACATACTGGTGCAAAGAGCCAATGCAGGCTGAGTCTAAAACACAATTTAGGTCCAGTGTCAGGCGTCGCCGCTCGCTGCTTGTTTAAGCCCAAAAGTGTTGCCACTTTACAAATGGACTCGAGGGGAACATTTGCAAAGAATGCTATGGATGCCCTACTGCCTCGAGTAGAATGTGCTCTAGACGTGAAGGGCAGTTCTCTCTTAGCAAGAGTGTAACAGTGTGATGCATTTGAAAATCCACCTTGAGACAGCTGCCACTGAAACGGAAAATTGGTTAGTTGCCTCAGTGGTTTAGTGCTTTTCAGATAGAACATGACTGCCCTCCGCATATCTAGTGTGTGTAGGCTTCTTTCGGCCATGCTAGTGGGATTCTGGAAAAAAGTAGGTAGTTCAATCGATTGGTTCACATGGAACTTCGAGATGAATTTAGGCACAAATCTGGGGTGAGTGCACAGAACTACCTTATCCCTGGGGACTGTAACAAAGGGGTCTACAACAGAAAGAGCCCGTCGTTCGCTAAACCCTTCTAATAGAAGTGATAGCCACTAGGAAGGCCGTTTTATAAGTCAGGTCTTTTAGACTTGCTTTATGCATTGGCTCAAAGGGAGCTCCCACAAGCCTGGTCAAAACCACATTTAGGTCCCACCCAGGAGCTGGGTGAGAAATGGGAGGATAAATCCTCTTAACCCTTTCCATAAAGGCCTTGATCACGGTTATCTTCCACCACGACACCTTTTGTTGTGATGTGGTGTAGGCTGAGAGTGCAGCCAGATGAACCTTTAGGAAATTGAAGAGCAACCCAGTGTCTAACAGATGGGTAAGGTACAGCACAATGTGTGTGGGTGAGCAATCGATGGGATTGACGCCCTTGGAATTGCACCAGATGACAAAATGTTTCCATTTGCTGGCATAGCAATAACGTGGGTTAGGTTTTCTAGCTTCCCCGAGTATGTCCATGCACCTCTGAGGGAGCTGTAGGTGTCCAAACTCTATGATCTCAGGAGCCAGGCTGCTAAGTGCAGAGTTTGCGGGCATGGGTGTAGGGTCTCCCCCCTGTCCTGAGACAACATGTTGTACAGGCAGGGTAGTTTTACTGGTGGGGAGAGGGACATTTCCGTCAGATGAGCAAACCCGGGTTGGCGGGCCCACATGGGGGCCACTAGTATCATGGTAACTGGTTCCGTGTGCATCTTGTGCATTATCTTGTTGAGAAGGGGAGTCAGGGGAAAAGCGTAGACAAATTTCCCTGACCATGTTATCCAGAGACCGTTCCCCTTGGAGCAGTTCTGGGGGTACCTGGAGGCGTAGTCTTGGCATTGGGCATTCTCCCGAGTTGCGAACAGGTCGATCTCTGGAAGCCCCATTCTGTGAAGACGTTAGACACAATGTCTTCGTGCAGACGCCATTCGTATTCTTTAGGCAGAGGGAAATCTCTGCTGAGCATGTCTGCCAGAAGATTAAGTTTCCCTGAAACATGTGGGATAACAGAAACATCATGTGTCTGAGAGCCCATATCCAAATGTTTTGGGAAAGCTTGGATAGCCTTGGAGAGTGAGTTCCCACCTGTTTGTTCAGGTAATACATGGCTGTAGTGCTGTCTGTTAGATTCAGCACGGTCTTCCATTGTAGTTGCATCTGAAAGGCCTTTAATGCCTTGAACACCGCTAATAGCTCCAGTAAATTTATATGGTTGGACGCTATTTGAGGGGACCATACTCCATGTGCCGTCTGCTGAAGCAGGTGAGCCCCCCACCCCGTGAGGGATGCGTCTGTCGTGAGAGTTGCTTTCACTGCAGGGGTGGTGAAGGTCTTCCCCTTCAAGGGGTTTTATCTTGACCACCACTGCAGAGAGAGAACGATGTCTGGCGAGACAACTACCAGATCTTCCCATTGTCTGCTGGCCTGACACCACTGGCTGTTGAGCCACTCTTGAATGGGACGCATAGTTTACCGTACCTGTCGAAATAGGCGTAGGGGTTGTGTGCTTAGTGAAGTGCGATTGTACGCCCCTGTCGCCGGGTGTTGTCCCTGAAGCACAACCAGACACAGGCCTTAAGGGGTCAGGGACGGGCGTGGCAGACCTAGAAGTGTCCGCCTCCAGGTCTATCACATCCGCAACAGATGTTTGGTCATCGGAGGTGCCCCCGTCACTCATCAGGTGTGGCGGTGGGGGGGGGGGGGTAAAGGGGGGGTTGCACCAGCGACATACCGTACGCGGGCCACCTCTTTACACAGCGCTCCTTAAGGGTCTTGGGCCAAAGGAGTTTACAGGCCGCACACCGCTTTTCGTCATGATCTAAGGGGAGACAGGCGTTGCACGTCCTGTGTTCGTCCTTCCAAGGATATCTGACCCTACACTTAGGGCAGAACCTAAAAGGAGTCCTTACCATAGCAAAAGGGGAAGATGACCAGACCTAAAGAGTAAAGAGGGGGAAAGAGGAAATACATACCAAAAATATGGCCACCCCGACCCCACTCTCCCTACTGTAAAGGTCGGCCAGAGGTTCAGACCACGTGGAAGCTCCGGCCGCCGGATCTTAGGCACAGAAATCCACTGCCGTAGACAAATCCCCCACAGTCTTCGTCAAAGGTGTTCTTGTGACTGAAGTGACTTAACGGGGAATAACCGACAAGTCGGTATAAGATAAACAATGTCTCTTATGTAAGAGCTCTGCTATAGGGCAACCAGTTATCTGGACGGAAAAAAACAATCTGAGGGACCTCGGCGCGAGAGGGATTTTGGGTACACTACACGTCACGATAGGTATAGTGTTACAGACACGCCTATGCCGACGTCCCCTTTCGGTCCCCGAAAGACAAGATGCAATACTCTGCGGTTACCACTGGATGTCAGACCTATGCACAGCATGCGATTCTAAGCAGATTAACAAGCATCAGAATATTAAATCACAGAAGGTAGATTAACAGGGTAGGGTCATGGGCAGGAAGCCGTCTCAACAAAGGGGACATGTGGGTACCAAACCGAGGGTGAAGAATGGATCTTGCCGCTGCATTTTGGAGAAGTTGAAGCTGCCTCAGCAGGTACAAAGGCTGTCCTAGATAAAGTGAGTTACAGTATTCAACTCCACTTAAAACTAGGGCAGCTACCACAGGTGCATGAAAGGCAATGGGAATGAAAGGAAGGACCTTCCTGAAGACCCGGAGCTTAAAGTGGCTGGTCTTGCAGACTGCTGCCACCTGCTCAACCATGGTTAAGAAGGCAGCGATTTTTATCCCCAGATTTCTGACTGACAGGACAGGCATAGGAAGTGGGCCAAAAGAGAAGGGCCAGAAATCATTTGTCTAGAACAAGTGGGGGGATGTAGTACCTACAACCTGAAGCTCAGTTTTGCTGGCATTTAGCTTGAGCCAGTTTGAGGTCATCCACCCCCCCCCCTTATCTGCAGAAGCATTTCCTGCTGTTGCTGCAGACCAGATCTGGCATTGCTGGATGAATGTCGAGTCCTTGGCCGATCTCCGGTTTGGATTTCCTGTGCCTCCTTCATCCTCTGGATTTGCTACTCATTGGTGCAGTCACTGCATTGCCAGAAAGGGTGTTTATGGAGGCATCCCGTGCCACACCCATCATAGTCTTCTTTGTGGGATCGAACTCTGCTGATTGGCACCCTTTCCTTTGTCCTTCAAACTGCTTGAACCTGCTTTGCTGGGTTCTCTGCCTTTCTAGAGTCTTGTTTTTTATCAATTATATTATTATATTTTATTAATTTTCAACCTTGTAAAGAAGAACATTACAATGTTACAGACGTGGGGAGTTCCCGTACCTTAAAACCAAAGAGAATCCAAAACTGAGTTTAACAGGGCAACAATCTCGAGAATCCCCATTCACTAATGGGGGTGGGTAAGGTGTTTTAACTTTGGCAACCACTCCCATTAACAAGTGGAGCCTAGGGTAAAACCGCATACGTGTTACAAAACAGGACCGCCCCTTCTCGGGGGCCGCATATGTTGAAAAACCCCAAAGCTCTCCCACTGCACTCAGTAGGAGAATAAACAGCATGCACAATTCAGGGAAGGAACTTTTAAAAAACATACATGTTGCGTAGGAAGGAAACGGTGCTGCATTTATAACCATGATAAAGAAAACCACACTCCTCTGTCTTCACACCGCTCACTCGGTGTCCACATTCAGAGAGTTCTCAGCAGGAAAGGTTTTCAATAGTTTTTCTGCCCCCACTAAGTCCCAAAAGAGGTACTCCTTCCCATTCCATGTCACCCTGAGTTTAGCCGGACGGAGCAGGCCCGCCCTAACCCCCACGGTCCAGAAAGGCTTTCTTCGGGACGTTCCAAGCCCTTCTCTTCTCGTCAGGGGCCAAAGAGAAATCTGGGAAGGGATGGATCCTATGGTTATTAAAGTCCGGTGTTTTCTTAGCCGCTGCCGCCATCAGGATCCGATCTCTGTCACGGGAGTCACACAGGCACACCAGCAATGTGGGGCCAACCTCTGCTGAGCGCTTTGCCTTGGAGCCAGCTAACCAGAGCCTGTAGCATTTGTCAATATATATGGGGCCCTCCTCCACATCAACTCAAGCAGTTCGAGGATACACGTTGATACAAATCCAATCAGGTCATCCCCCTCTATGCCTTTTGGTAGACAGATTATGCGCAGTTGCGAGGCCCGCACCATGTACTCGAAGCTCAAGCCTGCCGTCAAACATTCCACTGCCTTTCACCACAGTGTCCACATCATGGCAGAGTTTCTGCAC
This sequence comes from Ambystoma mexicanum, assembly GCF_040938575.1. NCBI lineage: Eukaryota > Metazoa > Chordata > Amphibia > Caudata > Ambystomatidae > Ambystoma > Ambystoma mexicanum. The sequence goes on from NC_090933.1 coordinate 525,971,300, forward strand.
CATAGGGAATTTTTGCACACAGTGTGGAGGTTCTTGTCTCTAGTTGGGCCACCTTCGCTGTCAGTTTATCTAGTTTTCCTTCCAAATGAGAGACTGCTCTATGTGCCCCAGCGCCGCCATAACGGGATCTTGAGGTAATGATTTTTCCCTGGCACATTGCCCACTGCGGGGTGCAGAAAAGTCAACGTCCACCGGTATAGCCTTTCCCCTCCCCTTCTAGGAAGCCATGACCCTTTACCTCTGTCTGGCAGCAGATTTCGGGGCCCCTCCACGGACCAGCTAGCCTCCACCTCGTCACAGCCAGCACACTCAGCGGGCGTGGGGCAAGAAGACGCAAACTGGAGATCCTCACTGGAGCGGTTCTTTGTTCAACACTTACGTGCACTTCCTCCATAGCCTGTGTGATTCCGATTCCCCAGCGGCGCCTCAGTGGGCGATCTGCCACAAAATGCTCACAGTTCACTATGATGGTCCCAAGGCAGTCCACTCTCTGCATTCCGCTTTAATATGCCGGGCTTCACGCTCTTCAATTGGTCCGGGTAGCAGCCGTGTTCCTGCCGACCTAGATGTCTTCATCCCCAGCTGAGGCGGCTGTCAGATCGGGAGCTGCGGCAAGTGTGCCGTGCGACAGGGTTCCTGGCCCTCTGCATGTGACCAGGTTGGAGCGGCTCCGTGCAGCGGACGACGCAAAGCCAAAGCAGAACGCCCCCAGCGCAATCGGCGCACACCGGGAGTGCACTCCCGCAGCTCTGCCGCCTCACTGTGCCACCAAGTCCAGCCTCATATGACGCTGCAGAGATCTCCAGATTGAAGCAGGTATTCGCTCCGGTATCGCAACTGCCAGCTCACTGCGGTTAGCTCTCCTCCCTGAGCAAGTTCTATCGGTGCACCAAGTCTCGTTGCAGCACCATTCTCGTCGGGCCTACCTTTACGATGTGAAACTTCCCCCTAGATGCCGCCATCTTGTTCGGATTTGCTAGCACCCCTCCAGGGTCTTTTTTTCACTGCTTTTGATTCTGGCTTAAGAGGTTCTGGTTAGGGCAGAATTCCAGTTTCGGGGGTTCTGCATTTCATGGGACCCCTGCTGTTTTTGCTCCCTCCCCCTCTATTTTGGGTAATTTCAAATTTATTTTGGTGATCAGCGACACTTCTGCTGAAGTCCCCATGCCACTACATCCCTGTCCACCTTAATGTATAGGATATTGGGTGGCCCATAAGCCTCCCAGTCTTTGGGGTGTCTCTCCGGTATCCCTTTCTTTGCACTAGGGTGGTTCTAACAACCTACATTGGTTTTAGGGGCTTGGCTGGGGAAAGCTAATATTTACAGTTATAAGTACGAATGGGTTTTTAAGTTCCACTCTCAGCCATTCTGTTTTCAGGGACTGCCTTTTTTTGTTTTAAGGAATCCATGAGGCAGGCCTTAAAATTGCCATTCTGCCCACATGGGCTTTTTGTGAGCCCACAATGGCTGCCTCCATAGGTGTTTTGGACTGGTTTAGACCAGTTCCTGGCATTATGCAGACCACTTCACTTTGCGTTGATGGGCTTCAGCGTTTGGCAGTTTATGGGACCAACCGGATTGCCCGGTCACCAAATACTTTGTGTTAAATGCCCTAATGGGATTGGAGGGCTGGCAGAAGCCACTGTGCGTGAAGTTACATATAGGGGAAGCCATGTTCCCGTGCTCAGTGATTCAGTTTCTTTTTAAAAGTGAGTAGTCTGGTTACCTGCTGGAGGATCTCCTGCAGTTACAGTATTTTAGGCCCTTGTTTGGCCATCCTGGCTGGAAGCAGTGGTCCGGGGATCGCTAGACTTTGCGGGGTCCAAGACTTCCATTCTGGGACCGTTTGAGGCAATTTTACTGCATTTAACAGCCCTTTCCCAGCCGATTGTGCCGCCTTGGTTTTTGAAAACTGCCGCCGCCAGCAAGCTTACGGTTTGCTTGGGGGGTCAAGTCACCACCACGATTGTCCTGCTGAAGGTCTCGTTTCTGCTGAGCCGTGGTGTCAGACATGTGCAGGTTCATCTGTCTTCCTGGAACTCTCTCTGTCGGTGATGCCACCTCTGGATGGTGGGTTGGACTCTTGTGAAGGACGATTGTTCTTTTGGGGGCATTGGGTAATTTGTTGGATCAGCGTGTGCTTGGGTGACTGGATCCTTAATTTTGCTATTCTGGAACAGCATTTTCAGGAACCAACACGAAGTAAATAAATCTGGTGCCGGGTTGGCGAGTTATTCAAGATACTCATCCTCACGGGTCCCGTGGTAGCTGGGTGCAGGTCCCCTTCTACCACATTTCTCCACTGGTTAATATTGGGGTCTGAATCCTTCTCTGCCTTTCTGCTCCCGAGGCTGCTGGGTCGTGGATCCCCCACCCCTCCTTGTTGTACAAAATTATACCATTCAGGTCTTCCTGAAATATATAATGGACTTCGGTAGCCCTCCTGGCTGTTTTGGACATTGTGTTCCCCTCTTTCACTACATATCAATGCTACAATTGTGATATGTGAACATGTTTCATGTAGAATACCTTCTTTACACTGAGATAGGAAACATGTGCTAAGTTCCGTTTGGTACCCTTGGATCCTGAACATGGTCGTAATTACTGTGGGTAATATTGTTTAGAGGTATACTCTAACTTACAGTTGTGACGAATCTGCAGGTTTCATGCCTTCTTCCCTTGGGGAGGCCACCCCCTTTGAGGTTAGGGAGTTGAGCTTGCTAAGCAAAACCCTACCTAGGGGTTTCGGAAAGCGGGACCTCGTTTGGAGGGACTCCTTCAAGGGGACAAGGACTTCCATTCCCATGGGGAACTACCTATACCGAAGGTATTTTCTGCATACATGGGAGTCTGAGAAACTGATGCAACATTCAGCTGCAGGACTCAAAATAATATTAAATTGCCTTTGGACGTTTGGCTCAAGACAATACTGGTCTCTCTGTGGGCTTGACCACTGAACATAAACAAGCCCTTTTCTGGCAATGGAGCGAGAATAAAGGTGCAATCACCCTTGAATGGAGGAGAATAAGCAATACGCAGAGGTGAGTCTTCGACGTGAGCATTGAGGGCCGGAGCCGCGCTGCACAGTGGAGCCGGCTGTGGCATAGTGAGGGGCAGGAGAAGGAGAGAAACACTGCCAACCAAGCACCGAGCCGTGCAGAGCTGGCGAGGCCAAGCCTGAGCAGAGCCGACCTTATCTGAAGGTACGACTACAGGGAGGACATGGTGGGCCCGGTGCCTGAGAAACTATGCTGAACTCAGAACGCGAGAGAGGAACGAATCCTCTGCTCGCAACGACGCAGCAGAGAAACACTTAGACGAGCAGAACACAAAACTCGAACATGTCCAGATGGGAATGCCAGAAAACCATGGCTAATACCACTGGTACACAGCAGACACCACCTCAGTGGAGCAAACCCTGTGAAATAGAAGGTCCAGGGTTGCTCATAGTGGAAGGGGGATGGAAAAAACAGAGCGAATGTGTAATGAGGCAAAATTACCCTATACCCATATCAGGGGCATAAAGGCCCAGAGAGAGAGAGAGAGAGAGAGAAAGAACCAAGTAACAGTAAGGGTTACGGAAGCCCAAGAAACCAGAATATTGTAATCAGCCAAACAGCTCAAAGAAATTACAGAGAACCAAGAGAGGCATATGTAAAGAGCGATTCCAATACCCCTGAGAGATAAGTGAGTCACTGGGACAAGGGACCCAATAATACAAGGGAAAAACACATCCAACGGGACTACAGAGACAACCAAGACGTCAACATAGTTGAGAGAAAACTACCAACGTGGTGTAGAGGGATTAAGGAGTTATCCCTCCACCTACGACAACTTGGACATTTGTTCTTTGGGCCTCAATACGAATTTGCCGGTATTCCAGCACAAAAACCCACCGAAATACTGCCAAACTCAATTACTGTTACCACCACTTTGTCCCGTGGAGTTACCATGGGATTACAAGTGGTGCCAATTCCCCATTTCTGGAGTCCATAGGACTCCATGAGGATTTTTGGCCGATTTACCGTCAGTGGAATTACTGTGCAGTAAATACGCAGATGTTTGGAGGTAAAGAGGAGGATTTAGTAATTCTACCGCACAGTAATTTCACTGGAGGTAAATAAGGCAAAAATTATAATTTGGCAGTGCAGAAAAAGTGGTGGTTACTGAATTACTGGCACTTTTTACCTGCGCCGCCAAACTTGTAATGAGGCCCTTTATTTTGTAGACTTGAGAAACTTTTGGAACTTTGACAAGATGGACAAGAACTATTAAACCAGGGAGAATGGTTTTCTACAGATAAGCACTGGATCCAAAACCAGGAGGTTTTCCTGAAAGCCCCGAGAGAGATCAAGATGAACAACTCTGAAGGTAGGTCACACTGCCTAGTTTTCTTTGATACTTTGTTGAAGTTGTTGGACCAGTTTAGAGGATAGGTTTGGACAGAGGGCCATTTTTGTTATTTTGGCCACTGAAAAGCACCTTTGTGTAGTTAGTTAGGAAGGTCACTACCCTTGGAGCAAAAGGGCAAGAAATGCGTTTTCTTTTAATAAAACCCATTGCTAAGATGTCCTCTCACCCGAGTCCTTCTGGCTTCCCATAAAGTCTATATATATTGAATCTGCCACTAGGTACGGGGCTTACATTTTAGGGTAATGAGTGAGTTAGGCCTTAACTGGATAGTTACTCTTTTTATGCTCTGCTATATGTTATGGGTAGCCAGAGAACTTCTTTTTCCACTTGGTAAGTATTTTTTTTTTTCAAATTGTTTTTATTGACAATACTCAAATGAGGCTGAGCAAGAATGCTGGCCCAACTGGCTAAAACATCAAGGTGAAACATGTTGTCAGTAACATTTTCTGTTTTTCTTTTTTTTACATTAACTCCCTTCCCCCTAGCCCCCCTCCCACCCCACCCCCCCCCCCCAACATTTAACCTGCCAAGTCTTGGGGTGTTGCAAAACTATCCAAGCTTAGGGGAGAGCACTTGCTTATCACATGATTGTAGTTAATATCCCTTGAGACAGCGGGGCCCGACAGATGGACCATTAATCAGTTGACACCTTGGGTTTATGGGGGGTGTAATAAGGTATGCCGTTACAACCTAGCTCAGTATGCATTTTACAGCCTCATGGAAACACAATCATCATGCAGGAGAACTGCAGTCCATTCTTGTACAAAATCAGTCATGGTATCATTTGCTATAGCGGTAAGTTTTTCATATATGAAGATCATCCTGAGTTTACAGAGCCATTCCTCTTTAGAGGGAGCCAGGGCGCTCTTCCACTTTTGGGCAAGCGCCAATCTCCCTGCTCGCAACATGGCACCGATGACCTTGGGATACATATTAGCTTCAGTCTCTGGCATGGGAACGCCCAGCAGAACCTCTAGTGGGTGGAGAGACGGGCTGAACCCCTCAATGTCTTTAATCCAGCTGAGCAGTTCCGACCAATAAACCTGTATGGCCTGACACCCCCACCACATGTGAAACCAGGTTCCCCGTTGGTGACAGCCCCTTGGACAAAAGGGGGACACTTCCCGAAACATCTTGGACAATAAGGCCGGGGGGCGATGCCACGAGTGAAGGATCTTGAAACTATGTTCCATGGCAGCGGTGTACAGGGAACCCGAGAAAATACATTTGAATACAGCCCTCCATGTGTGGTCATCTAGTGGCATGCCCAGCCTTTCTTCCCATATGCGTTTGAAGGGCTGTCTACCCTCTAGGTCTGTGGTTATCAGAACTCCGTAAATCTTGGATAACGAGCCCTTCCGCGTTATACTTTTGGCCAGTATGGTTTCAAATGGAGTGAGGGGGCATCTAAGCTGTTCGGTCCACCTAGGGTGTGTCAAGATTCCCTTCAACCGCAGGTATTCAAAGACCTTGGGGGGTCTATCTGCCAAAGCCTCTCTCAAGCTATCACACTCTATAAAGCCCTCTTCCCGCAGGAGTTGGGAGACCCTCTCCAGCCCCATATCTGACCAGGCCTGAGTGTCTTGGAAACCCCTAGAGCCCAGATCTATGGGAGGGCCCCAGAGCGAGGACAGCGGGGAGGGCCAAGATGACACTAGTTTATTTGCCTTATTGGGCTTCCATAGTGCCCACAGGACTGCCAGGGTGGGGTGTGTTCTTATCTGGGAGGGGAGACCCCTTGGAGGGGTCCATAAAAGGTCTCTAACTTTTTTCGGGTGGGTGTGCACGTCTTCAAGATATGTCCAGTAAGTACCCATATCGTCCCGCATATGCTCCAACATCACCCGGAGCTGGGCTGCTTTGTAATAAAGCCGGAAGTCAGGGAGGCCGAAACCTCCATGGGACTTCGGGAGGGTCAGGGTGGAGGTCTTGACCCTTGGCCTCTTACCGTTCCAGATGAACGCAAGAACTCGGGATTGAAGCACCTCGAAAAAGGACTCGGGTATCACAGTGGGAAGCGCTGCGAATAGATAGAGGAGGCGGGGCAAGATATTCATCTTCACTGTGACCATGCGCCCAAGCCAAGAAAGCGTGAGGGGTGCCCAACGCCTGAGGTCTTTACTGATTTGAGTGAGGATCTCCGGGAAATTGCTCTGGTATAGTTGGGATAGATCCCTGGGGATGGTGGTGCCGAGGTACCTGGTAGATACCCGTTCAATTCTGACCCCAAGCATGTCGGTGTTATCTCCGATGTCCTGATCCCCCAAACCCATGGGCATGATACTTGATTTAGACGTATTTATCTTCAGTCCAGAGAAGGAGCCGAAGCGGTGTACAAGATCGAACAGCCGGGGTAAGGAATCTTGGATGTTGGTTAGGTAGCCCAAGATGTCCTCTGCGAAGAGGGAGAGCTTGAACTCGCACCCGCCGCAGTGTATTCCCGTAATTTCCGGGTCATTCCTAACCGCTATGGCTAGAGGCTCCATTGCCAGAGCATACAGTAGGGGCGACAGGGGACATCCTTGCCGAGTGCCCCTAGAGAGGGAGAAGGGCTCCGAGGTGCCCCCATTGACCAGCACTCTGGCCGAGGGGCCATTGTAGAGCGCTGCGATCCACCCACAGAATTTGTCACCCAGCCCCATCTTTCGGAGTACCCTGCCCATGTAAGGCCATTCGACGCGGTCGAAGGCCTTCTCTGAGTCTAGTGAGAGGAGGTACCCTTCCACTCCCTGTCGAGATGCCTCATGCATGAGGTCGAGGGTTTTTCTTATATTGTCCGACCCCTGGCGGCCCGGGATGAAGCCCACTTGATCTCCATGCACTAGGGTGGGGAGCAGTTTGGACAGTCTATTCGCTAGGAGCTTGGCTAATATTTTCACATCGGTATTTAGGAGGGATATGGGGCGATATGATTGGCAATATGAGGGATCCTTGCCCTCCTTAGGCAGGACAACAATCAAGGCTGACATCATCGTGGGAGGTAGGGAACCTTGGTCGAGTGCCGCATTGAACATCTTAGCCATGAATGGGGCAAGCGTGGACCTATATGTCTTATAGAATTTGACTGTGAAACCATCGTCTCCCGGGGCTGTGTCACTCTTCAAGGAGGATATAGTATCTATTACTTCTTCCGGGGAGATGGGACCCTCGAGAGAATCCGCTTTGTCCGGGAGAAGTCCCGGAACGGGGAGGGAGTCCAGGAAGTCATCCACGTCATTCCCATCCCCTGTGTGTTCCGAGCGATACAGTTTTTCATAGTATAGCCTGAATTGTTCAGCTATCTTGGTATCTCTCGCGGTCGAGTCCCCTTCCGGGGTGCGAATTGAGTTCACCCTCCTGCTGTTTCTAAGGTCTCGAAGTCTCCAAGCCAAGATTTTATCTGCCTTTTCTCCCCTCTCCATATACCTCTGCTTCAAAAAGGAGAGCTTCTTCTCCGTTTGGCCCACCTGGAGGTCTGCTAGCTTGGTTCGCAAGCCCTGTAGTTCCTCCCACTGCCCAGGGAAAATCTGTGACCTTAACTTCCCTCCCGGTTGGATGGCCTCTATTTTGTCCTTTAACCCTCTCTCCTCCCGTTCCCTCTCCTTCTTTCTCCCGGATCCAATACCGATGAGGGTGCCTCTAATAGTTGCCTTAAATGCCTCCCACACTCCCATAGTTCCAACCTCCCCATTGTCATTAAGAGTGAAATAATCCTCAATGGCTGTTAGGAGGGATTGGCGAATCTCCCTGTCCTTCAGAAGTAGGTCATTACACCTCCACCGGGATCCGGTTGCCGTGACAGGGGGAAGGCCGATCTTAATCTTTACCATGTCGTGGTCGGTCCAGGGGACAATCTCCACTCCTGAACTAGTGACCTCTCCCTGCAGCGAGGCATCAGCCAAGATGTAATCGATACGTGAAAAGGCAGCATGTGTCTTTGAATAATATGTATAGTCTGGGTTCCGGCCCTTTTCGAGGATGCACGTGTCAGCTAAACCTAATTCCCCGTTCACTTCCCGGAAGGCCAGCGCCAGCTTCTTGTGGTGACGGAGATCGGGGCAGGTCTTATCAGATTTCCTATTCCTCTCGGGGCAAAGCACCATGTTGAAATCTCCCCCAACCAGAAGGGTACCCTCCGAAAATGACATTATTATCCCTCTCATCTCTTCCCAGAAGGTGTCCTGCGCTTCATTCGGAGCATATATGCAGACCAGTGTGAACAAGCGCCCCCTCACCTCCCCTTTCACCAAGAGATAGCGGCCCTCCGGGTCTGCTTTTAAGGCTTTAAACGCAAAGTGGGCCCCAGGGGAGATCAACAAAGCTACTCCCCGCTTCTTGGACTGAACAGAGGCCGAGTACATCTGAGCTATAGGTTTGGCCCTGAGCTTAGGCTCTTTTCCCCGAACCCAATGCGTCTCCTGCACAAAAAGAAAGTGAAGCCGCAGCCTCACAAATTCCCTCACAATTAGAGACCTCTTTGTGGGCGAGTTAAGTCCGCGAGCATTCAGTGACCCCACCGTCAAGAATTGGAGCGGATCATCCATTAAAGCGCAGATAAAGGCTCCTAGCTCCATATTTAGGATAGCAAGCGTTTTCACTCCCACAGTACTTCCGCAACCCACTGATGACTCTGAACAGCCCCAGGGGTGCGAGATTACCCGAAGAACTTGGCACACTGTAACCGTAACCCCAACAACGTAACTCCCCCTTTTCCCCCCCTCCCCCCTAATCGCCTGGTCGTTCCGTGGCTTCATCCTCTTGCCAGACCAGGCCACCAGTGCCTCCCCTCCTCAGGCTCAATAACTCGTCATAACCACATTCCGAGCCCCCCACCCCCCGGTCCAATGTAAAGTACAAACAGCTACATCACCCTCCTCTCGCATTAGCAGTTGTCGGTTTAGTCATCTGTCACCAAATGTTCGCTTCAGCTATTTGGAGGGCCCGGCGAAGCTGGGGTCATTCTCCTATACTTTCTCTGACCTCGCACTCTGCGCCTCTCCTTGGAAGCTTTGTTCCCGCTAGGGCCAGTTGGTGATCGCTCGCGCTCCTGTTCCCCCGTTACCGTATTTGAATTGTCCAAAAGTTCACCTGACACTCTTTGGATATCATCTTCAGTGATCAGGACGTATTTGTAGCCCTCAAATTCGAAGGAGAGGGAGAAAGGATAACCCCATCTGTAGCGGACCCCCTTGGCTTGAAGCATCTTTGTCAGCGGGGAGCAGAGGCGACGTCTTGCAAGGGTGAAGGCCGACAGGTCTTGATACACCGAAATCCGGGCCCCCTCCCACTCCACAGGGCCCTTCTTACGAGCCAGTTCCAAGATCCTGTTCTTTTCCGAGAAGTAATGAAAGCGTACTAAGACAGATCTGGGGCCTCTAGAGGGTGCACCTGCTCTATGGGCTCTGTCAATGGTGGGTTCGCTAGTATTGGCCCCTTCAAAAAGTGCCCCTATTACTGCATTGACAGCCTTGATGACGTCTGTTTGAGTTTCCCCCTCGTGTTCCGGTAGGCCTAGGAAACGTAGGTTACAGCGGCGTTCCCTATTTTCCAGATCGTCCATTTTTAATGAGCATTTTTCTTCTCTTCTCTCGAGCTCCGACAGGCGCATGTCGAATTGTGTCTCAAAGATGTCGCTCGAGGATGTGTTGTTCTCTAGGGCCTGGACTCTTGTCATCAATATTGTCCACCTTTTTGTCTAATGTGTCCAGTCTCAGAGCTATATCCGCCCTAAAGCCTTTAATTTCTTCCAATAGGGCTGCCATGCCTCTGGTGACCGTGCTAGCATCAGCAGGCTCCTGCTGCGTTTGGGTCGACATTTCAGGCGTCCTCGGGGGATCAGGGGACGTGCGTCGAAACCTTTGAAGGGATGCTCTCCAGCTCATAGATTCTCCCCAAGCATCTCTGCTCCGCGGGGGGTTCCCCCGGATATTCAGGGTCGGCGTGGCCCGCCGGACCACTCCGCGACAGCGCCGCCGGGGGCAAGGGCCTCCGTCTGCTATGACGCCGGAAGCGGAGACCCAGCACCCGGGGCCCTAGGACTGGTTTCCTCCCGTAGGTATTATTGTTTCCTCCCCAGTATTCTCTCCTCGCCTCTTCCTTCCCCTAAATGCGCAGCTGTGCTCCTTTCGAGGCTGCGAGGGCCCTCTGCTCACCAGCGGCTGGACGCAAGGCGTAGTCTGCCTGGGCCCACCTCTCCCAATTGGGCCCTGCGCGGCAAGTCTGTCCGCCTGGGAAGTGCGATTTTCGGGGGGCGCCCCGTCGCCCGTGACCCCTGCGGGGCTTGTGTTTATGTTGCTGGCTTTCCCCAGCCTTGCTCCAGGCTCTTCTTGCGCCGCCGTCGGGTCCCAGGGGGGTCGCCCGGATTGGGCCTGCACTGCCTATCCCCCTGAGTATAAGGTCTCCCCTCGTGGAAAACCGTGGGTTGCCAGCATGGGCCGGTGTAGGCCCCCACCATATACTCCAATGCGCCCCACACGGGCTCTTCTAGATCCGCCCCCTCTCTTGGGGGCCGCCGTGCTCCGCTCCTCACCTGGTCGCCTGGGCCTCGTCCAGGTCCACAGCTCCGTCGTGCTCTCGAGAGGCCGCCTCGCGTTCCCGGTTCCGCCGCGGGGTCCCTCCGAGGACACCCGAACTCCACAAGATTGCTCACGGCGGGGGGGGGGCGTCAGCCCGGGTTGTCCGCCCCCTCTGCAGGCCTCGCTCACGCCCGGGGGTGGAGTAGATCTCCGCGGAGCCGCGGCGCCGCAGGGAGGAGGGGCTTCCGTCCCTCGAAACTCGGAGGCCTCGTTCTCCGGCGCGGCTCCACCTCGGGATCCCAAATTCGGGCCAGGGGCGCCCGGTGCACTCGTGTGGGGGGGGGTGGTGTCGGCTCCTCACTCCGGGGGTGTCTGGGGGGGCTCAGGACCCAGAAACGGCGCCTTGGAGGGGAGACGTGCCGAGATGCGTCAGACCATCTCTGCGCCCCCTGGTGGATCGGTAAGTATTTTATATGTGAACTTAGAAATAAAGTGTATATTTGTTCAGTATGCCACTGTGATGCATTCTTTTGTGCGTCACATGGAACTCATTGTCCCTCCCTGCCAACCTTCCTTCCTCCTGGAGTTAAGTCTGACTGCTCTGCTACAACTACCATTGGAGAGTCTGAGCTTTCCTTTTGGGTTGCACACTATTCTACCACTACGTTAGATGATTACATAGTCCTCTCACCAACAGTTCTCTTCTAGGAGGAGCAGCTTCTTTTCAGTCACTGGTGTTGTCCTTGTTCAGGGGGTTAAGTTCCTGCAAAGTGGCATCCTGTAAACTGCATCTATAAAACAACCCTTGTGCATACCGGGTTGTTCGGCATTCCTGCAGCAAACCTTCAGGAAGCAAACACTGAGTATTTATTCCTGGATCCTGGGGGTTTGGGTCACTAGAGATGCTCACTTCCAAGGGTCCTCTCGGTTCATGGAATAAACTATTCGCAAGAGAGCCTCAGCCACATTTTTCTATTAGTTACCCGTTGGACTTCTGCATATTCTTCTGGAGGTCCTGGTTCTAGAATAGACCTCTGGAGCTCTTCAGTGGTGTCTCCTCTGGTGCTCCTTGGGGTAGTTTGCGGTCTCATCTGTACCTGTGGGGTAGAATTGAGACTACTTTGTTTGCTTACCTGGAACTCCTCTAAAAGGGACATATTTCCTGCATCAGTTTGGGTCCAGAGAGTGTTAGGCCAAACACTAGGATTTTAGCCCTTATCTGTGAACTGTAATGTACTTTTAAAGTCATGTTCTCCACATCAGCAAATGTGCAAGCATATTTACACTCTTTTTGCTGACAACAACTATGTTCAGTCAAGTGAAATGTTTTGGTAATTCTTGCCAAAATGTATTTTGTTTTCTGGTGGCCCTTTACTGTTTTACAATTGGTTTGAGCACTCACAACCATTATTTCATTTTTTTTAATTTGTTTTTATTGATTTTCTGAAAAGAACAACGTACAACCAACACAACATACTAACAAACCCCCCCAGATACCCTTTCCCCTCCCTTGACACACCCAGATATAACTTTGACCGCCAATCTAAAACACAGTCTGCATTGATCATTGTTATCAATATTACCACTGAACAGTCATCGCAATCCTCCAGTGTCGCTCGTCCCGTGACCAGCATCAAGCGGTTAACCCCCGGCCATCTGGCCAAAGTCTTTCATCCAGTGCCACCCACCAAGGACTCAGTATCTTCAATAGCAGGCTGTTGAAGCAAACAACATGTATACGCATCCCACATACCCATATCACCACACCGTTGCCTGTTCAACGACCCCCACCCATTCTCCATGTCATTACAATACATGATGTCATCTTTCCATTGGGAAATGTTTGGGGGCTTTACCTTGTCCCCCCCTTAGCTAATATGAGGAGCAATGTCACCAGTTTCCGCGTTCCCCTAGGGACCTCCTTAGTATAGCCCAGTAATCACACCATTGGATCCGGGTCCACTGTTCGGCCAACAATCCCTCCAACCGTTTCAAATACGCCTACCCAAAACTGTCGTATATTCGAGCAGCTCCACGCAACATGAAGGAAATCCGCCCCCTCCAGGCAACACCTATTACATCTCCCTGTAGCACCCGGAAAAAAAATTCTTAATTTTGGCAGGCATATAATAAAACTGGTGGATGTATTTAAAATGAATCAGTTCATACCCTGCATTAATAGCACCCTTCCTTATGTCTTCACAACAGTATTTCCATACGTCCTCTGGGATCTCCCTCCCCAGTGTCCTCTCCCATTTTACCAGAGTGTGTGACGCGCCCAGGCCCTGGACTGAATGGACATCGACTACAATCCTGTGGTCACACGCTTCGCCAGCAGGCCCTTAAGTGTCTTATCCAAAATGGGGGATATCGGCGGCTGGTCAGGGAAGGTACTAAACACTTATCGGAGACTCGCCCTAAGTCGAAAATAAAGAAACACGTCCAAGGCTGAGAGCCTCCCCCTCTCCCTGCCCCTCAACTCCTCCAAGGAAATGAATATCCCCCCAGGAAACAGATCTCCAAAGCTTGTAATACCCAGTCTTTTCGTCATGTCCACAAAGCTTTTCTCACTAGTAAGGGGAATTCCTGGCGTATATATAACCGGAAGCTGGGGAGAGTATAAAACTCCATCCCTCCTTTTTTGTTCTAGTCTAGTCCAGGCACTACATGTTACTTCCACCAAATTCTTTGGGGAGCGCGTCCAGCTCGGGGCCAACAAGATAACTGACCGGAGCAAATTAGGCGCGGCTACCGCTCTTTCCACCTCAATATGACTACTGTCATGCTGTAACCTGTGCCAGTACACCAAAAACCCAGCTTGTGCTACTTCGTAATAGACCTCAAACTCCAGCAACGCCAGACCACCCTCTGACACAGGGGCCACCAACTTGTCCCATGAGACTCTGGTCGGCTTATCTTCCCATATAAATTGGAGTATAGCCGTTTTTAAGCAGCGAAAGTAGTCCCCGGGGACCGCCACTGGGGCATTCAAAAAGATATAAAGAAATGTCGGAAGAAGCGTCATCTTTACCACGGATATCCGCCCATATAAATTCAGTGGGAGCTTCTTCCACCTATCCAAGGATTCTGTGGCCCCGCTGAGAGCCTTAATGTAATTGTTATGATACACCAGCAGTGGGTCCCTCGCGACAGATGCCCAAGTAATTTGTAGAATTCATGTGCCATTGGAATCCCCATGTGTCCTGAAATTGGGATGTAGCTTCAGTTAGTGGGAACAAGACTGATTTAGATGTGTTCACCCGCAACCCGACACATCCCCAAATCTCTGAACCTCCCTCATCAACGGATCTAAATTTTCCCCAGGGTCCTTGATGAACAGCACCATGTCATACACGTACAATGAAATTATTAATTTATGGTTGTACAATTGGATCCCCCTATGCAAATGTACGTCCCTAACCCTTTCCGCCAATGCTTCAATCACCAAAGCAAAAAGTAGGGGCGACAAGGGGCATCCCTGTCTCGTTCCCCTCTCTAGAGGGATGGTAGACGTTAGTTGGCCATTCACTCTCACCCTCGCTGTCGGTTGTGTATATAATAATTTCACCATATTTATGTAGTGGGTCCCCATTCCCATACGGCGAAGTACTGAGAACATAAACGGCCATTCAGCAGAATCAAACGCCTTGGTGGCGTCCAGCAAGGCAGCCACCACCGAGTCCCCAGGAGGCAATGCCGCCATCAACCCGAACATTCTCCTAAGGCCATATGAGGTCGAGCGGCCCGGGATAAATCCCGCCTGGTCCGCTAGCACCATCTCTGGCATGAAGGGCGAAAGCCTCGAGGCCAAAATCTTCGCTAAAATCTTATTGTCTATGTTAATTAACGAAATTGGGCGATATGAAGAGCACTCACTGCCAGGTTTATCGGGTTTCAACAAAACTACTACCAGAGCCTCCCGCAAAGAGTCCGGCAGTAGTCCCGTTTCCAAACTGTGCCGGTACATCTCCAGCAAGCAAGGTGCCAGAGAGTCCGCAAAATATTTATAAAATTCCGCCGTGAACCCATCAGGTCCCGGCGACTTCCCGGATGGCAGAGATTTAATTACATCAAGTACCTCCTCCAGCGATAATGGGCGATTCAAATGTTCCCTTTGTGCCTCTGTACACCAGTGCAGCGCAACCCTATCCAAATAGTCCTCAATATCCCCACTGTATGCCTGCAGACTCGAGGAGTACAAGCGCATGTAAAACCGGAAAAACCGCTGGACAATCTCCAAGTCCTCGAATTTGTTATTCCCCTGTTCATCTACAATCACCTGGATTCGTCCTGTGACGCTATCCATTCTAGTCGCCCTAGCGAGGGTACGACCGGGCTTATCACCTTCCACATATTGCCGCCAGGTGGCCATGTTTCTCAAAAACTTAACCTCTCAACGCCAGAGTCTGGAACTCGTGGCAATGCTTAAGGATCTCAGCCCAAATTCGGTCTGAGGGTTCCGGATTGGCTACCTGTAGCTCTCGTAGGATTGCCTCCTTAGCCACCAGTTCCCTTCCAATTAATTTGAGAATACCCGCCTCTCTGGATATACATTCGCCCCGTATCACACACTTCAGGCCGTCCCAGAGTATTCCAGGAGATTGCACCGAGCCCACATTTAGCTCGAGGAAGGTATTGATCGATGTTTGTAAACCATCCCTAAATACCGTATCTAAAAGACTGCCACTCTTAAACCTCCACATGAACTCCCCCCAGTCCGCCCACCTACGCCCAATACAAGAAGCACCGGTGCATTATCCGAAAGGATGCGAGCGAGAATCTCAACCTCTTTAACCCTACCCAATAATGACTACGAGATAAGAAAAAAGTCTAGTCTCGAGGCAGACCCATGTTTATCCAAGTGACACGTGTATTGTCGCGCCCCTGGGTGTCTTACCCTCCACACGTCAGCGACATCCCACAGGAATGTCACATCCCGGAGACGAGCCATCCCTCTCTTCCCACCACCCTGCACGCCTCTAGATCCATCAAGGTCGGGATGCATCACAGTGTTAAAATCCCCCGCCCAAATCACCTCCCCGACCGATAGACCACCGAGCTGCCGATCAATCCAATCAAGAGACTCCACTGTGTCATTGTTGGGCCCATAGTAATTTATTAATGTATATAGCTTCCCTTGTATAGTGCCCTGCACTATGAGTCCTCTGCCTTCTTCGTCCTTTATCACCTCGGTTTTATGAAACCCGACCCCATGGTGAATCAGTATGCCAACCCCCCGGGCATACGTGGAATAGGAAGAGAAATACCTATGACGACCCCATACTTTCCCAAAGGCAGTTTCATTGTCCCTCGTTAAGTGCGTATCCTGGAGAAAGGCAATCCCAACCTTATGCCTCTGCATATAATGCAATATCTTCTGACGCTTTATGGGGCACTTCAAGCCTCTAACGTTCCACGTGCAAAATTTAAGTGACGCCATTCATCAGACTAGAAACTACAGTCCGTAAATCGGCCAACCCACCCATGACGGTGCAGTTGAACCCCTGCGAAAGTACCCAATTCAAGTGTCTCAAGACCAAACAACAACAACCCGAACTTGTCAGTGAACATGTGTCCCCTACCCCCACCCTCCAGCTAAACCCCCCAACCTTTAAACTGAGCGCTGAATAGCAAGTCACATTGTAGCTCCCGCTCCCCACTACCACCGCCTCCCCAACATGGCGATGAGAATTCCCCCCACCCCAGCCAATCCTTTCCCAATCCCACAGGCCCCCCTACCCCCACCGGGTACCCCAACCGCCCGGTCCCCTGCATTCCCTCAGCATACTTGCAACCAGCTTTCGCTGCGGGAGCGGCTGCGAGCCCGACCCTCCAGCATACCGCTCCAAGTATGGCAACTCCTGCACCGATAAATGAAACCAATGTAGCAGTGTCCTTTTTCAATCAAACAATTTAGCACACACAGACATCTGCTCGAGCATTATTCCCCCGCTGTTCGGGGGGGCCCCTGGTAACATGTCCAGAAAGGATGCTGCCTCCTCCGGAGACTGAAAAAATAGAGCCCGACCATTGTGTTCAACTCAGAGCTTGGCCGGAAACAGCATGGCATATTTCATATTTCATATTCCTGTCGCGCATCTGTTTTTTCACATCCAAAAATGTTCTCCTGGCCACCTGCACTTTATCAGAAAAGTCCGGAAATAAATTTGATGGTGTCCCCCTTGTAGGTGACAACCCCTTTTTTTCGCGCCTTCCTTAGCGCCGTGTCTCTGTCTCTATAGTTCAATAGGCGCGCAATCAGTTGTCTAGGTGGTGCTCCCGAAATTGGCTTTTTCCCGGCAGGAATTCTATGCGCCCTCTCCATGACACACACCGGGGAAAATCCTTCAGATCCCAACGACTCGAACAGTAGACTTTCAACCAAAGATTCCATGTCCCGCCGGTCAGCCGACTCCGCCAGGCCCACAATCCTTATATTATTTCGTCTAGACCTCGATTCGAGATCCTCCTGCTTCGCCTGGAGAGTTTTCAGGGCCTTCCTTACTTCGGACATCCCCCCAGAGACCGAGGCCGCCACATCTTCAACTCCGGACAGCCGACCCTCGGCCTTGTGCTTATCCAGGTCAAAGTGTCCAACTTTCCATCTAGGGACTGTATCCCCGACTGCAGCTGCGTGAGCATTGCTTTGATATCTTGAAAGGCGACGGCAGGGTCCGGATCCGGAATCCGTGCCATAGGGGAATCTTCCGTCATCACACAATTCTTAGCCTGGGGTGACGCCTAAAAGTGCAACTTTGACTGCTGCTTGCCCCCTTTACTGGATTTTGACATGCTGCATTAATGAGTCAGGCACTGATTCAGCACGCACCATTTTTAAATCCAAATATCTGTGGATTTGTGAGCTCTCTCCATGCTGCTCTGACTCAGGATTCTGTCCCCAAACCTTGCGTCACAACCCTCACGCACCCACGGGCCAATCAAGGTGGGAGCCTCCACCGAGGGGACGGGTGCCCCTCCAGACCGCAGCACAACCGCCACCACACCAGCTCCACCAGAACCAGGTCTCAGGATCAATGCCAAGGAGCCCATACCCCTGTGCCACCTCGACTAGATGACACCCCATGAGGGCGCCGTTGGATATCTTACTGGCCCACGGATGAAGTGCCCATGCATGTTTGACCCAGGTGCGCAGAAAAAGCTCCCCGTCAGGCCTCACACCTTCCAACACCAAGATCCTGATGAAGGCCTAGTAGTCCCACTGATTCTCACAATTCACTGCTCTCTGCTGGCCCAACTGTATCCAGCTCATTCAGTCTGAATAAAGTCCCAATTCATGGTATTTGTGTTTATTTATTTTTTTAACTCGTTTATTTATGTGTCAGGCCTCCCCTGCCCTACGAAACTCCTCGGGAGCGACCAGTGCGCACAGCGAGCAGCCGGCGCTGCTCCAACGCCACCTCTAGTCCCCCGATATGGCCCCAAGCCAGAGGTCCACAAAGGCAAGCAAGGACCGGCCGCAGCAACAGCCATCTGGGAAAGTGGCCGACCATCCTCCACTGCGATCCAGGCCACAGCCCCACGAAGGTACGCGGGGTCCAGCCGACACCGCCGCAGCAGCGCCCCAGGGAGCCACCACGCCCCCTCCCTGGCCGGACGCTCAGAAGGAAACGAAGAATCACCCCCTTCTGCTGTAATTGGCGGCGGCCACGTCCTCTCCTCACGCCGCTCGCCTCCCCAGGCCACAGCAGTCCTGCAGAAGTCGCCAGACCAGGACGTTCACCACCTCATGGGCACACCGTCCCTTCACATCCCCGACTCACGTGAGGGGACAGGCACAGGCAGCTCCCCGCTCCTCCACCCCGCGCTGCCGACACAGCCCACAGACACAGCTCGATCTCCGCTAATGCAGGGCCGTTTCTTTCCAAGTTTCCAGGATTGGGGTCCCAACGCTCTCAGGTACAGGTCACCGCCGTCAGTACACAGCTTCAGCACAGGAGTTTACTGGATTGCTTACCGGATAGTGTCAGGTGCTGGAGAGCTTCACGGACCTACGGCCATCTTGGCCGGGCTCTCTAGCGCCCCCCCACTCTACAACCATTATTGACTGATGTGTGCACTTGGGTCCAAGAAACCTGAAAATGGTGTCTGTGTTGGCATTGGGTTCTTGTAGGACTATTTTAACATCTGGTTACATTCTCTTCCGACACCCAGGTCTTCATATGTAATGTGCCTCCCACCAAGTAGTGGACCTTCAACATAATAGTGTTGTGTATTTATGGAATTTACTGTTTTTATAATTCATTAGCTATCTTTAGACTCTGTTTTGCTACTAAAGTACTCATTCATAGAAAAGCTGTCTATATATGTGTAGCAATGTGTATTTTTCATTAAAACAGTGCAGTATATTTTCTATGGACAAGTTTAAGGATTACTTGTTCCTTTGTGTTAGCCTACATCCTCCTCTTTGAGTTGAGCCCGACTGCTTTGCAACATTACCAACTTAAGTGAGGTTTGACTTCCCGTTTGGGCTGGGTGCATTGCCCCACCTTAAGGTAAGTGGTTGTACAACACTCACCAGAGGGGTATGGAAAAAAAAAAATTGGAATGAAGTACGTCTATGCACATTTACAGCTGTATCTCAGCCGGTCATGATAGAGAACTAGTCAATATATGACAACATTACAAAATGACCCTCCTGTCATAAGGTCTGCAGAAGGGCATTCGACAAGAGTGCCGTTTCAAAAAAGGGAATATTTTGCCTTATTTAAGCTATTTTGTTTACTCCCCGTTATGGACCTGTTCAAAGATCTATCCCTACATATCAGAGGTTTTAATTTCCGAAATTCCTGTGTGCCACACTTTTATTATTGTCTGAACTCGCGTCCCTCTGACATTCACAGCCTGCCCATGTCTTAAACGTTATACACTTCCCATTGCCTCATTACTCCAGAATTTCTAATCAACACTTAAAGTGCAGTGATGGCAGTACATTCCAACACACAGCTTGCAAAAACTCAAACGGGGGTACCCGTTTTACTTCATATCTCACCTGTGTCAGACACTTTTGTCTTTGTGGCCAGTTCTGCATAGAATCGTTGAAATATGTCTCTAACCTTAAACTCTTCCATCACAGGGTGATTCTTTAAACAGCGAAGCACCTGGAAATAGAATCAAAGAGGTTTGTCAGTCTGGAACACCCCTTTGGAAAGAAAAATCAAGAGGGGTCTCATTTAAACAAATCATGTTCCTTCTTAAAAAAAAGAAAAACTTTCAGCGAATTACAACCTCCAAGTTACCAGAAAGGTCATCATATTAATGTGACCAATAAAATCTACTAAGCAATGGAAAATCAAAAACTGCGTAACAAGTCAAATGGTACCTTAATCAGAAGTTCCAGTGCTGGGACTTTACATTTTGCAGGCTTATCTTTCATATAAACAGCAATACAGGTGCTCTGCATTCAAACAACAAAAGGATTAGATGACTTGCATATTGGGCAGAAGAGATCAAACACTTAAGTTTAAAAAGCACAAACATGCTGATTTAAAAAACATTTTCTTTTTTACATGGAGGAAGATATCAACATATTTTGTAAATTTTGTTTTTCTAATACATAACAGACCAGAACTACTTCTCCGGTATCACATCATGAACAACATTTATTCTAGTAGGATCTACGTGATCCGACCACGGCTGATTTTCCCGCGGCCGAAAAGTTTGCATGTGAAATGTACGAACCACAAAAGGTTTGTACATTTCCCAATGCGAACACACGTTCAAAACCCCTACATAACCACACTTCCAACCACACCCCCAACATACACACGACACACCCACCCACACCCTCACCCCAATCCCCAACATAAAACAAACCCTACTTAACTTTTCTTCAGGCTGTGTCCCTACGACGCCTGTTCCCTTTCACTTCCGTGATCAGGAACCGGCGCCGCAGGGTCTTTTTTTTTTTTTGGCGGCTGCAGGGGTTTTCCCCGCAAACCCCACTCACTATACTATAAAGTATAGTGAGCATGGTGTTGCGGGGGACATCCCTGCAGTCTTTTTGTTTTGTATACTTACCTACAATGCTACCACCAAAGGTTTGAACTTTTGGTGTTCGAACCTTTTGTGGTAGCATTTTTCAGATTTTTTGTACAGTCGGACCTTTTTTTCGGTCCGATCGTACAATTCCTTCTATTTACAGTACTCAGGTATACCATTCTTTAAATAATCTGCCCAAAATATTCTTCGAAAACATTTTCCCTTGTTGCGCCAGTTTTACTAACATTGACAACTTTCTAGAGTAACCAAACCCTTTAAAATAAAGATCACATCGCAAAGGCATAATTACTAATTCTATATTGAGTGAACAAGTGTTTGTCGGGTCTCTGTATCACTTCTCATAGTCTACTGGGACACTTAAGCCAGTTTTGTGCTCTACAATCTAAAAGAGAATTGGGATTGGGTTGTGGGATGACTAGCAAGTTAGGCTTCTGGTCAGCTAGTAATAGTGAGGTACTTGGTTGTGAATGATGTGTGATGAATCAGAGATGATTCCCCCAGAAACTGCGACCTGAGACCCCTCTCATGTGACCAGGGAAAGTAAGACACTTCCTGATCCTGACCTTGGGGGTGGTGTTCTGCGGGAGGATCACAGAGGTGTGGGGATGGGAGGGGGGAAATGTGTCGAGAAGAATGGGGAAATCCTTTTTTGTAACTTCCCCAAAGACCCTAGCATACTGTAAAATCAAAGCTGTGGAGAAAATCTATATATTGTGAACGCCAAGTCCCACAATTCCCAAAATACTGGGACGAGGAAGAAGGCTGCAGAGGCACTAGACTGCTAGTTGCAACCTATTGGGGTTAATCACTGGAAGGCATAAAAGGCCCCCTCAGGTGAAGGCCATAGAGAAGAGCAGTAGCAGGAGATGGAGTAGTTTTAGCACCTCCACATGGCAGCAGAAGTTAGAAGAGAGCAGAGGCGGTGTGACCACTGTCGTATGCTAAACAAATGCCAGTCCAGGGAGGCGTCCGAGACATTCATTGCAAAGGTTACGCAGCAGGAAATGCGCAATTTGAAAGCTTTCCCATTGTCAGTCGAGCGTCATTGGCAGGCGAGCACCGAAGATCTGTGGGAGCAAGAAGAGCTCCTTGATCGACTGGCACAGTTCGCGGGCAGCCGTGAAGGAGAGGTTGTTGGGCCGCGTACGAAAGCAGAAGCAGAGGGCCTGGAGGCAGCAAGGCGAACAGACACGCAAGCCAGACCTGCCGATTTTCACCAGCAGATTGTCACACCGGAGTGATACGTAATTGCCTGGTGGCCAAGTCCAGGGCCCTTAGGCACAAAAATAATATAAACTGAGTGAAGTGGAAAAATAATCTTTTTTTTTTAATATTGAACCGATATAAAACAGTCTAATTATTCTATTGCCAGAAGGCGCAGGTGGCATATTAAGAACTTTAACTATGTGGGTCAGATTAAAAAAGGCACCAACAAGAGAGGGCAATAAACCGAGAAACCAATAAAAACAACTGTTGCCAAAACCAAAAGAGAATTATACAAAGGCAGGTTCTAAAGAACCAAGATTGCCAAAGCCAAGAGGAGGCAACTAAGAATTCAAGTGTTTGTAAAGAATATTGCCCATGTGTAAAGGAGGTCATAAGAGAAACTGGCTTAAACCCACATTGCCAAAACCAAATAAGTGTGAGAGTGAGAAAGAAACATTGTCAGCATTTGCTTAATGCAAAGGTAGGGAAACAAAAGTGGCAGGAGGGCTGTCTTTCTGATAGAAGGTGTTCAGGAGGAGTAGAGCATAATCTGCATTGCGTGTGGCAATCACAAGTGTGTACCAAACAGCACCAATGTGTTTCTAGTTTCCCCAGAAGAAATATGTAAACTTGATGCTGTGAAGCAAAAGACGTTGCTAATTTGTTGGAAGATGATATTTACCAGTTAGTAGTTTATTCTGTCCTGGCAGGAGAGTACACCAGGGCAGAGGACCTTGTAGTAGTAGGCCTGGCAGGTGAGTGGACTAGATGGAAGCCATTGTGAACTGTTCAAGTTGAAACTTTTTGTTATCAAGTTGAAACCAAAAAAACTGAAGTGGAACTTTGTTACAAGACAGGATTTCCTTATCTTTTTGGAACTGTTGAATACAATCCTGCTGGAATCTGGGGAAGGGAAATTCACCCAGGTAATAAGAAGAGACTTATCAGGTTACAAACCTAACCGATACATTTGTTTATTTGAACTGCCATATATTACCTTATTGATTTGTTGCATGTAGAAGTGTGAGGAACAGAAACCTTTTGTTAAAGAGTTTCCATCAGTTTATTTTAGGCAGGGTAGGGATAGTGAGGCGTTTATTCAACCTTTCGGGTTAATAAAATGGCATCTTTTGAAAAAGCTCACATTTCTGACCCCTTACAGATGTGTCCGTCATATGAGGAATCTTGAAGACATTACATTCTGCAACTAATGAAGGCATGCAAGACCCAGGAGATGTCATTTTTCTTTAGGACAGTGATACTGTGAAGCATAATGCTAGGCACATTGAAGACTGTTCATTTTGGGGTGGGGAGAAGACCAGCATATATTCCAATGTAGTACCCCAACTGCGATAGGACTAATACAATAGCTAGATTTGTCAAGAGCACCATTAGTGTTTTCTTGGCATGTATGGAGTAGATCGGTGTGTGTCAACATAATATAGTGGAGCAGCTACTAACTGCTATCGTATCAGAGTGGCATCCTGCTCTGAAACTACACATTAACTCCATCTCCACACATCTAGTAATCCTATACTTAAACCGACCGAAGAGAGGGTAAACAATCAGAGCTCTTTTAAACATGAACAGTTTAAGTTAACCTACGGGCAACACAAGGATTTTCCAATGAGAGGCCCGAACTGCCTAGATTTCATTTTCTTCTCTTTCACTTCAACAAAGCAAATGGTTTAATTTGCCTCCACCTTCAACATGTATACACTCTGGCATCAATACATAGACATTAAGAAATGACTGCAGTAAAGCAGACAGCTCCAAACTTACACAATTATGTTCCCCTTTCCCTGTATTTTTTACAAGATTTATTTATTCTTTTGCCTGGCCAGCCGTACATGTAGCTTCTCATTGTTATCCATCATCTTGGTACACAGACCAGTCCACTTGAATGAAAACATGTACACTGCAATGTCATTGTAAAACAACTCAGACTAGAACAGACATTGTCGACACGTGGGCTATATGGAAGCCAAACATTCACTTTCCCCCCATTCCATTTCTATACGCTTTACCAAATCCCCCTCTACCCCCACTATCCTCCAAGCTGTCCATTACCATATTGAGAAATTCCTCAGTAAGTAACAGCTTTGTTCCCTTTCTCCAATATGCACCTGAAAGGAGACCACACTTTAACCTATGTCAAAAAGAGCAGTTATTTTTTTCCAGGGCTAGGACCACACCCCATATTTTCACCCACCATTGCCCAATAATTGGGTCCTCCACTGTTTTCCAAAACTGTGCCAACATCAGTCTAGCCGTGTTCAACAAATGCGTGATCAGCATCGCTGTAGGAACCCTCACTCCATAGATACCATCCACAACATTTCCCAAAATCAATACGACCGGGTCTATGGGCAGTTGTATACTCATTAAATCCCTAATATGTCCCAGAATTTCTTTCCAAAAGACTTGGGACTTTTGACATGTAGACCACATGTGCCCAAAATTCCCTATTTCACCACACCCCAGCAGAGTGGGGAGGAGCAAGATGCACATTTGCAAATCCTCTGTGCGGTGCGGTACCACCGAAAACATATCTGGTTTACAGATTCCTTTATTGTGCTACATTTAGACGCCCTATGAACTCTTTCCCAGATACGTTCACATTCCTCTTGTGTGATGTCCACCCCCAATTCCCTTTCCCACTTTTGCATGTAAGGCATTTTATCTCCAGGTGTATCAACATCTATGTTTATACAGTAACGAAATCCTACCCCGTTCTATGCCATCCTTCATTGAAATATCCATTCCCATGGGCACCCTGGTTCCCGCACGCTTCAACATACTATTCCCAATCCAGTGCCAGACCTCTGCATAACGGAAACGTTTGTGCTCCCCAATCCCATATTTGGTCTTACACTCCTCAAATGTCAGATGGCTACCATCCTTGTAAAGATCATTTTGTCGAATCAGCCCATTTCTATACCAGTTAACTAAAGGTTACATTCTGGTGTAAATTCTGGGTTGAGACTAAGTAGCAAGAAGAGCCCCAAACTTGGCGTCATTCCTCTCATTCGTATAGCCCTGTATTAGTACCTTAACAAGCAGCCAATTGAGGCTAATAGTCAGCCCCTACTCTGTTTCAATGCCCCCTCTAAAAAGGAACGTTCATGCAGGGGGCTATAGATGGCTCCTTGTTCCAAATCCCTCCACCTTTCAACTCCCTGTTCCATCGACCATTCCACCATGGGGGTAATTTGTTCAGCCAATAAATATCAGGACCGTTTTTGCAATTCTGGGTCGCCTTCGGTTCCATATAAATGTAAATATTTCCCCCGGATATCATTTGACCATTGTCACTGGGATCGACACGCAGAGGGCACGGAGCACATATATTCCGCTTGGGAGGGGGTCATTTTTACCACCGGGAATCTCAACCAGGACAGTTCTTGCAAATAACATCTCAGTAGGTCCTGTGAGGGGTCAGAAATGAGAGACAGACACAAAGTTGAAGTTTTCTTAATGTTTGCCATAGTTATTGAAATTAAACAGGGGTGAGATAACCCCCTATCTGTCCCTATCCTGACAAGAATGTTCCTACCTAGCAAACTAAAACTAAAGAAAAAAGGACCTGGTATCCAAGTGTATCTGACCCTCACACTATCATACACAACCAAAATACATAAGGCCGCTTTTAGTTCAACCAACAAATGCAAAAAATTACCACAAAGCAATCCTTGCATATAGGGTTTGATACTCTTTCCCAGAATCAGTTCAGGAAGACTTTTGAAAGTTTAGTTCAACAATGTTCTATTCCGTTCCATAGAAAACATGTCTTTCCATCCAACCCGTCTTTCAAAGAAATAAAGAAAATGTCTCTTTCACAAAACACTTGTTCGAAAATCATATTCTTCCATAAAGTATTGTTCCCCAAGATCTAAAGTGGTTTAGAGGAATAGAACAGTCATTCTTTTCATGGAAAACCTTTGTCATGATAGCACAGCAAATGTATTTTGTCAAATAATAGTTTGTCAGAATGATGAATTAAAAGTAAATATTATTTCCACAACACTCTTTAGACAACCAATTCTTAATGTAAAGCAACTGTTCCTTCTCCTGGTTTACTCTCCTGCTAGCATCAACTTCTACTTTATACAACTTTGTTCCTTCAGCTAATGGCAATGTTTGTTCCAAGTCTCTCCACATCTCATATGAGAAGATTTGTACAGCATTTTCCTGCCCTTATAGCCTTTTGGCTGATGCCATGGTGGGTTACAGGTTTCCCCAAACTGGTATCTCACGAAAGGATAATTGCACCCTTTTCACTATTTTAACCCTCCTTTAGAGTCTCCTGGCTCGTGGGAATGTGGGTTACAGATTTCTCCAAACTGATATTTCACAAGAGGAGAATTTTTGCCCTTCTGCTATACTTGTTCAGTATTCAAAATCTGCTTTTTGTTTTAATTGACACCCTCGGAGCACCCCGGGGTTACCTTTGCTGGTAGGTCAACTCATCTCCATTTCCTGGCGTCTCCATATTGTGTCAGGCGGGCAGTCGTGGTGCGGTGTTACTGCAGTCAGAAATTCAAAATACTGCCAAGCCCTCCTCCAGCTCACCTGTCAGCCTCCTACATCTCCGTCTGCAAGGTTGCTGCTCTTCGGGTTGACCGTCGTTGACAGCTCTCCTGAGCCCGTCTTCGTCTGCGCAGCATTTCCATGGAGCTCTCCTGGCTCCATTGGGTTTCCTGACATTCCGGTTCTTCAGAGCGCCCCCCTACCCACTTGGGAGTACCTCTTCCCTTCAGCAGGGCTTCCTTCTGCGCCTCTGCCTTCTTCCACAATTCCGCTTTCCGCTCTGCAGTGGTCCTCCAACTCCTGCTTCCCTCACCTGTAGGTAATTTCCAGCTTTAAATGTCCCGTTTGGTTGATGCAAATAACATCTAGGCTGCATGTTCTTCTTAGCAGCCCTTTTGAACATTATTAACTCTGTGTTCCTCTTCCTCGTCCAAATACCATAAGAATTATGGCTGCTGTAGTCCATAATGCCTTTACTCTTTTCTTTTTAAAGTCACTAATGCAGTATGGGTTTAAGATTCTAACTCAAAACAGAACCATTACAATTAGAGGAACATTGCATAAGAGCCAGAGATCCCTAAAGAGGACATCGTATTCTGTTTAGGGGGATACTTGTATACTGTTCTTTGGGTTTTCTCATCGGATGGACTTACCCCAATGACAGCATGGCATTAGATATTTGGCAATCATAGGATCCTCATCTTTTTAAGAATAATAACACTCCCCCAACCACCTGACAGCCATCTCCTCCTCCCATGTGATCCTCCCTCACAATACCACCGTCAGGGTCAGGATCAGATAGCGGCTGCCTTCCCCTGGCCACATGGGAGGAGACTTTAGGTTGGGGAATCAGCAATGACTCTCCAGGATTCATCAGTCCTCAACGGTTGACCTCCATAAGTCTGGGATTTTAGCCCCATAGATGCCTTCATAGGTTGCAGTTGATTTCACCCCAGGTAATCCACCCCACCCTTTTGCCAGACTATAGGATATGTACCTGCCAAATATCTCACTACCTCATGGTCCTCATTATTGCTTATAGTATATTATACAATTATTATTACAAACCCTGAGACCCTGCCAAACTGCTACAAGGTCTTAAATGCCAAGGTTAATGTTCTTTCCGTGGGCTTCAGGAATAGAAGGACGTCATCAGTGTGCATGGCTTTTTACAGAAGTCACTGTCTGGGACAGGACTTGGGAAAGGCCACCTAGGGTGAACAGGGGTGCACCTTCTAGCATCAGTCTGAACTACCCAAGGTTATGTTTGTTTGTTTATTATTTATAATGCGCCGAAAAGCCCAAGGGTAACAAGGCGCAGCAGTTACAAGAATTTGCAAGACTTAGTTACAGACAGTAATATATATACAAGTATGAGCACAATAATAATAGCAATAAGCAGTGAATATAAACATATGTACAGTTAGCAGTTGTGTATCCAGAGTGACCGAGTGAGGTGGGGGCCAGGAGGTCCTAGATGCTGGCTGTCTTCAACCAAGACTTCAACTTTGAGCGAAAGTTTTGGTAAGGTAGGTCCATTCTAAGAGTGGGTGGTAGGGAGTTCCATAACTTGGCCGCTTTCACTGGGAAGCTATTGCCACCTATAGTTGAGCGTTTGTAAGAAGGGACGGACAGGCAGTCTCTGTATGCTATCCTTGTCGGTCTCATGGATGTTAGTCTGTGAAATCTGTTGATCAGATAGGTAGGGGCTGCATTGTTAAGGGACTTATGGGTTAGGGAGGCAGTTTTTAAGGAGATTTTGTCTAAGATGGGGATCCAGTTTTGTTGTTTGCTATATGTTGTAATGTGGTCTTTTCTAGGGATGCCCAAGACCGCTCTAAGTGCGTTGTTCTGGAGAGTTTGTAGCTTGCCAGTGACGGCTTTAGATGACCCAAGATAGAGGGCGTTACAGTAATCCAAGCGGGAGAGTATAAGGGCTCTGGCCAGGGTCAGACAACTATTCTCGGATAAAAAAGGTTTGGCTGTCCGGATCAGTTTGCAAGTATAGGACGTGGAGGAGGCTAGTGAGTTCACTTGCCTGCTAAAAATTGAAATTAGAATCCAAGTAAAAGCCCAGTGTTTTGACTTTGTGTCCAACCCTGATGGTATTACCATCAATTATAAATGATGAGTATGCCGGGCTCAGATTCTTTAGGCTAGCTTTGGTACCCAGTGTGATGAGTTCCGTTTTATCATCATTCAGGCATAGACCGTGAGTGGCCATCCATGCCTGGATGATGATGTAGACCCTATTCACCAAGGCCAAATCCTTTGCATAATCTCCAGAAAGCGGAAGGAGGATCTGGGTATCATCTGCATAGTTAGTGTAGGTGATACCGAGATGATCCAGATCATCGAAAAGGGGCTTGGTGAATATGTTGTACAGTGTTGGGGAGACACAGGAACCCTGAGGCACGCCGCAGGTGATGGGTATAGGGTCTGCCGCGTCTGACGGCGAGAAAACCCTCATGGTTCTGCCATCAAGGAAGGATCTAATCCAAGTAATAGCCTCGGGGGAAAAATGGGCAGCCGAGTGGAGGTGGGTGCAGAGGACAGCGTGGTCGACCAAGTCGAATGCTGCGGATAGGTCAAGGAGGAGGAGTAAAGCTGCTTGACCATTGTCTTTGAGCAGATCAATCTGTGTTTTAAGGTCGATGAGAGCTGTTTCGGTCCCATGTTGGGGTCGGAAGCCTGATTGTCTGGCTCCTAGCAAGTGGTGATCCTCCAGGTGCTTCTGTATTTGTACATAGGCAACCTTATCCAGAATTTTCAGAAGAAATGGTACCGTTGTTATAGGCCTATAGTTAGTCGGTATTGCTGGGTCAAGGGTATTTTTTTTTAGTAGGGGTAGTACCCAGGATTGTTTTAAATTGGTTGGGATGGAGCCGGTGGAGAAGGAAGCATTGATTAATTTAGTGATAAATGGGGAAAGGTTACGGGCAGCATCTTTTATGAGCTGTGCTGGGCATAGGTCTCCCTGGCAATTAGAGGGCTTTAATGACATGATGATTTTTTCCACTTCAGGTATGGTCACTTTGGGGAAGTTAAATAGTAAATGTTCAATTGTGGACCGCTTCTCAGGTGGCTTAGGCAGGGCAGGATTGTTCAAGGAGGCTTTTTTACAGGATATTTTATTTTGTAGCGTGGCGATTTTATTAGCTAGGGCATGTTGGATGTCGGTACACCAGTTCTTATCTTTTATACAGGTGTCTATGGGTGCTATGGGGGTTTCTACTTCTTTTAGAATCGAGAATAGTTCCTTTGTGTTTGAACTGGCTTGGGAGATGCGGGAGTCAAAGGAGGTGCGTTTAGCAAGGAGGATTTCTTTTTTGTACAGGGCCGCTAGTTTAGTAAATTTAAGTTTGTTGGCTGCTGATGGGTCTTTTTTCCAGATAGATTCGCAGTGTCTTTTTTGTTGTCTTAAATTTTTGAGGAGAGGGGTGTACCAATTGTTAAGGTGGGTTTTCGACTTGCTTGGCCTGAGTTTGAGAGGGGCAATTAAGTCCAGGGAGGAGGACATGATTTTATTATATTCCTCAACCAAGGTTTCAGGGTCCAGGTTGTCATGGAGTGCGTTCAGTGTGGGAAGTAGGTTGGGGATAAGTCTCTCCACTGTAATACTCTTTTTGTTTCTGGTAAGAGTAGGGGGTGCCCTGCAAGGTAATATGGGTGGAGGTCTATTGGTGGACAATACAAATGATACCAGGTGGTGGTCAGTCCAGGCTAAGGGTGAGATGTTAGTAACATTGGCTAGGCAATTATAGTCGGCTATCCAGTCTAGAATTCTGCCCTTGTCATGGGTTGGTTTTAGGCTTCTTTGAGTAAATCCTAATTCTGTGAGGGTGTTCAATGTGGTGATGGCGGCTTGGTCTTCAGGGTCATTGAAGCCCATATTGAAGTCTCCGAGGGTGAGCATTTGTGTGGCGTTTTTTAAATTGGTGGATAGGATAGTGTTAAGATCCTCATTGAAGGTGCCTAGAGGACCTGGGGGGCGATAGATCAAATGGACATTGAGGGTTTGATTATTTGTGATGGGGATTTTAGCTGAGAGTAGTTCGGAAGATGGGGCATTAGTGGGGGTAGCTAATCTTATTGGAAGGCTGCATTTATGAATGATGGCAACACCGCCTCCTCTGGAATTGGGTCGGTCTTGTCTCAAGATGGTGTAATTCTCTGGGATAGCTAACATCAACATAGGTCCTGCTGCCGGGTGGAGCCAGGTCTCTGTGATGGCAAGGAGGTCCAAATCTTCATTGATCAGTAGGTCTGCGATTTCGGTTGCGTGGGCTACTAGTGATCTAGCGTTGATTAAAGCTCCCTTAATATGGGGGCTCACTAGAGGTGCAGTAGGGGCCGACAGTTTCTGAGGGGGTTTAGTGTTTTTCTGGATGATGGGCGAGGTAAGGTCTTTAGTGGGGTAGCTCAGAGATCTTTTGGGTCTATAGTTGTCAAGGCTAGTGAGGGTGGATTTGGATCTTTTATTAGTGGGCATGGAGCGGGCGAGAGGCTCGTGAATTTTGGCTAGTCTAGCTCTGAGTTTTATGTTCCTGACTGCAGTGGGGCACGGGAGGCTGATCATAGTTGCTAGAGGAGCCTCAGTTGTTGTGGGCAGTAGATTGCTTAAGGAGCTTACATTAGGTGAGGTCGTGTACATGGTGGTAGGGGGTTGGGGTGGCGTGTTGGATAGTGTAATGGTAATTAAGAAGAATATGGGGCTGGCGAGATAGTTGCTGAGCAGGGGAGGCATACTGGTTAGTGGCTGGTGTGCGTGTGAGGAACCTTAGGCACAGCACAATATTGAATGTCTGACGGTGATCTTGGGCACGACACAATTTAAATGGTCTGAAAGCGACCTTAAAGGCACAACAAAATTTGAATGGTCTGAAAGCGACCTTAAAAGGCACAACAAAATTTAAATGGTCTGAAGGCGACCTTAAAGGCACAACAAAATTTGAATGGTCTGAAAGCGACCTTAAAGGCACAACAAAATTTAAATGGTCTGAAAGCGACCTTAAAGGCACAACACAATATTGAATGTCTAACAGTGATCTTAAGGCGCAACACAATTTAAATGGTCTGAAAGCGACCTTAAGGCACAACAAAATTTAAATGGTCTGAAAGCGACCTTAGGCACAACACAATATTGAATGTCTAACAGTGATCTTAAGGCACAACACAATTTTAGAATTGTCAGAGAGTGACCCTAAGGGCACAACATGCTAGTATGCACAAGGCTATAACTGGGATTGGGCGGCAGACGGATTGACATGTACATGGCCACAACTAAAATCAGATCAGTGCGGACAGCACAGGCAGCATAGTTAAACTTGTGTGCGTGTGACAGTATCTGGAATGGCCAGCCAGGCAGGCTGTGGTGTGGAGATAAGTTAGTGCAGGCGTCACAGTGGTTTACTGGTGCAGTAAACTGTATTACAGAGTTACCTTGGTGGCCAAGTGTAGGAGAAGCAGGGGTTCTGGCAGACGGCAGGGTAGGCACGAGTCCAGGCATGGAAACAGGAGATGGCCTTGGTAGCTGTGGGCCTTGGGTGAGGTGGGCCGGCTTCGCCTGCCGGCGCCCAATAGGAGGACAAGTAGGCTGGGGCAGCCAATCAGGAGGCTTGCTCGAGCCTCAATAGGCAATGCAGGAACATAGCAGGAAACGGACGGCCATTTTGAAGCTGTGCAGTGCCTCATGTGCTTCAATGGCGATTTCTTATAAAGGATAGCCAAATGGCTGTAAGCAGGCAGCGGATTTCCCTGGCTTTGTTTGGGCAATTATTCGCTTCTGCTGCTCAGGCGGATGCAGAATATTAAAATAAAAATACGGTCGATGCGGCGCTATGGAGCGGCGCTTACCAGAATTTGGCCAGTGGGCTGGAGGGCTTGTTGCAGGATGCCCGCTGCTCCTGCAGGTCGGGATCCGGTCCTAGGAGCTCCAGCTCCTGTGATGTGTTGCAGGGCACGAGTCCAGGCATGGAAACAGGAGATGGCCTTGGTAGCTGTGGGCCTTGGGTGAGGTGGGCCGGCTTCGCCTGCCGGCGCCCAATAGGAGGACAAGTAGGCTGGGGCAGCCAATCAGGAGGCTTGCTCGAGCCTCAATAGGCAATGCAGGAACATAGCGGAAACGGACGGCCATTTTGAAGCTGTGCAGTGCCTCATGTGCTTCAATGGCGATTTCTTATAAAGGATAGCCAAATGGCTGTAAGCAGGCAGCGGATTTCCCTGGCTTTGTTTGGGCAATTATTCGCTTCTGCTGCTCAGGTGGATGCAGAATATTAAAATAAAAATACGGTCGATGCGGCGCTATGGAGCGGCGCTTACCAGAATTTGGCCAGTGGGCTGGAGGGCTTGTTGCAGGATGCCCGCTGCTCCTGCAGGTCGGGATCCGGTCCTAGGAGCTCCAGCTCCTGTGATGTGTTGCAGGGCACGAGTCCAGGCATGGAAACAGGAGATGGCCTTGGTAGCTGTGGGCCTTGGGTGAGGTGGGCCGGCTTCGCCTGCCGGCGCCCAATAGGAGGACAAGTAGGCTGGGGCAGCCAATCAGGAGGCTTGCTCGAGCCTCAATAGGCAATGCAGGAACATAGCAGGAAACGGACGGCCATTTTGAAGCTGTGCAGTGCCTCATGTGCTTCAATGGCGATTTCTTATAAAGGATAGCCAAATGGCTGTAAGCAGGCAGCGGATTTCCCTGCCTTTGTTTGGGCAATTATTCGCTTCTGCTGCTCAGGCGGATGCAGAATATTAAAATAAAAATACGGTCGATGCGGCGCTATGGAGCGGCGCTTACCAGAATTTGGCCAGTGGGCTGGAGGGCTTGTTGCAGGATGCCCGCTGCTCCTGCAGGTCGGGATCCGGTCCTAGGAGCTCCAGCTCCTGTGATGTGTTGCAGGGCACGAGTCCAGGCATGGAAACAGGAGATGGCCTTGGTAGCTGTGGGCCTTGGGTGAGGTGGGCCGGCTTCGCCTGCCGGCGCCCAATAGGAGGACAAGTAGGCTGGGGCAGCCAATCAGGAGGCTTGCTCGAGCCTCAATAGGCAATGCAGGAACATAGCAGGAAACGGACGGCCATTTTGAAGCTGTGCAGTGCCTCATGTGCTTCAATGGCGATTTCTTATAAAGGATAGCCAAATGGCTGTAAGCAGGCAGCGGATTTCCCTGGCTTTGTTTGGGCAATTATTCGCTTCTGCTGCTCAGGCGGATGCAGAATATTAAAATAAAAATACGGTCGATGCGGCGCTATGGAGCGGCGCTTACCAGAATTTGGCCAGTGGGCTGGAGGGCTTGTTGCAGGATGCCCGCTGCTCCTGCAGGTCGGGATCCGGTGCTAGGAGCTCCAGCTCCTGTGATGTGTTGCAGGGCACGAGTCCAGGCATGGAAACAGGAGATGGCCTTGGTAGCTGTGGGCCTTGGGTGAGGTGGGCCGGCTTCGCCTGCCGGCGCCCAATAGGAGGACAAGTAGGCTGGGGCAGCCAATCAGGAGGCTTGCTCGAGCCTCAATAGGCAATGCAGGAACATAGCAGGAAACGGACGGCCATTTTGAAGCTGTGCAGTGCCTCATGTGCTTCAATGGCGATTTCTTATAAAGGATAGCCAAATGGCTGTAAGCGGGCAGTGGATTTCCCTGGCGTTGTTTGGGCAATTATTCGCTTCTGCTGCTCAGGCGGATGCAGAATATTAAAATAAAAATACGGTCGATGCGGCGCTATGGAGCGGCGCTTACCAGAATTTGGCCAGTGGGCTGGAGGGCTTGTTGCAGGATGCCCGCTGCTCCTGCAGGTCGGGATCCGGTCCTAGGAGCTCCAGCTCCTGTGATGTGTTGCAGGGCACGAGTCCAGGCATGGAAACAGGAGATGGCCTTGGTAGCTGTGGGCCTTGGGTGAGGTGGGCCGGCTTCGCCTGCCGGCGCCCAATAGGAGGACAAGTAGACTGGGGCAGCCAATCAGGAGGCTTGCTCGAGCCTCAATAGGCAATGCAGGAACATAGCAGGAAACGGACGGCCATTTTGAAGCTGTGCAGTGCCTCATGTGCTTCAATGGCGATTTCTTATAAAGGATAGCCAAATGGCTGTAAGCAGGCAGCGGATTTCCCTGGCTTTGTTTGGGCAATTATTCGCTTCTGCTGCTCAGGCGGATGCAGAATATTAAAATAAAAATACGGTCGATGCGGCGCTATGGAGCGGCGCTTACCAGAATTTGGCCAGTGGGCTGGAGGGCTTGTTGCAGGATGCCCGCTGCTCCTGCAGGTCGGGATCCGGTCCTAGGAGCTCCAGCTCCTGTGATGTGTTGCAGGGCACGAGTCCAGGCATGGAAACAGGAGATGGCCTTGGTAGCTGTGGGCCTTGGGTGAGGTGGGCCGGCTTCGCCTGCCGGCGCCCAATAGGAGGACAAGTAGGCTGGGGCAGCCAATCAGGAGGCTTGCTCGAGCCTCAATAGGCAATGCAGGAACATAGCAGGAAACGGACGGCCATTTTGAAGCTGTGCAGTGCCTCATGTGCTTCAATGGCGATTTCTTATAAAGGATAGCCAAATGGCTGTAAGCAGGCAGCGGATTTCCCTGGCTTTGTTTGGGCAATTATTCGCTTCTGCTGCTCAGGCGGATGCAGAATATTAAAATAAAAATACGGTCGATGCGGCGCTATGGAGCGGCGCTTACCAGAATTTGGCCAGTGGGCTGGAGGGCTTGTTGCAGGATGCCCGCTGCTCCTGCAGGTCGGGATCCGGTCCTAGGAGCTCCAGCTCCTGTGATGTGTTGCAGGGCACGAGTCCAGGCATGGAAACAGGAGATGGCCTTGGTAGCTGTGGGCCTTGGGTGAGGTGGGCCGGCTTCGCCTGCTGGCGCCCAATAGGAGGACAAGTAGGCTGGGGCAGCCAATCAGGAGGCTTGCTCGAGCCTCAATAGGCAATGCAGGAACATAGCAGGAAACGGACGGCCATTTTGAAGCTGTGCAGTGCCTCATGTGCTTCAATGGCGATTTCTTATAAAGGATAGCCAAATGGCTGTAAGCAGGCAGCGGATTTCCCTGGCTTTGTTTGGGCAATTATTCGCTTCTGCTGCTCAGGCGGATGCAGAATATTAAAATAAAAATACGGTTGATGCGGCGCTATGGAGCGGCGCTTACCAGAATTTGGCCAGTGGGCTGGAGGGCTTGTTGCAGGATGCCCGCTGCTCCTGCAGGTCGGGATCCGGTCCTAGGAGCTCCAGCTCCTGTGATGTGTTGCAGGGCACGAGTCCAGGCATGGAAACAGGAGATGGCCTTGGTAGCTGTGGGCCTTGGGTGAGGTGGGCCGGCTTCGCCTGCCGGCGCCCAATAGGAGGACAAGTAGGCTGGGGCAGCCAATCAGGAGGCTTGCTCGAGCCTCAATAGGCAATGCAGGAACATAGCAGGAAACGGACGGCCATTTTGAAGCTGTGCAGTGCCTCATGTGCTTCAATGGCGATTTCTTATAAAGGATAGCCAAATGGCTGTAAGCAGGCAGCGGATTTCCCTGGCTTTGTTTGGGCAATTATTCGCTTCTGCTGCTCAGGCGGATGCAGAATATTAAAATAAAAATACGGTCGATGCGGCGCTATGGAGCGGCGCTTACCAGAATTTGGCCAGTGGGCTGGAGGGCTTGTTGCAGGATGCCCGCTGCTCCTGCAGGTCGGGATCCGGTCCTAGGAGCTCCAGCTCCTGTGATGTGTTGCAGGGCACGAGTCCAGGCATGGAAACAGGAGATGGCCTTGGTAGCTGTGGGCCTTGGGGGAGGTGGGTCGGCTTCGCCTGCCGGCGCCCAATAGGAGGACAAGTAGGCTGGGGCAGCCAATCAGGAGGCTTGCTCGAGCCTCAATAGGCAATGCAGGAACATAGCAGGAAACGGACGGCCATTTTGAAGCTGTGCAGTGCCTCATGTGCTTCAATGGCGATTTCTTATAAAGGATAGCCAAATGGCTGTAAGCAGGCAGCGGATTTCCCTGGCTTTGTTTGGGCAATTATTCGCTTCTGCTGCTCCGGCGGATGCAGAATATTAAAATAAAAATACGGTCGATGCGGCGCTATGGAGCGGCGCTTACCAGAATTTGGCCAGTGGGCTGGAGGGCTTGTTGCAGGATGCCCGCTGCTCCTGCAGGTCGGGATCCGGTCCTAGGAGCTCCAGCTCCTGTGATGTGTTGCAGGGCACGAGTCCAGGCATGGAAACAGGAGATGGCCTTGGTAGCTGTGGGCCTTGGGTGAGGTGGGCCGGCTTCGCCTGCCGGCGCCCAATAGGAGGACAAGTAGGCTGGGGCAGCCAATCAGGAGGCTTGCTCGAGCCTCAATAGGCAATGCAGGAACATAGCAGGAAACGGACGGCCATTTTGAAGCTGTGCAGTGCCTCATGTGCTTCAATGGCGATTTCTTATAAAGGATAGCCAAATGGCTGTAAGCAGGCAGCGGATTTCCCTGGCTTTGTTTGGGCAATTATTCGCTTCTGCTGCTCAGGCGGATGCAGAATATTAAAATAAAAATACGGTCGATGCGGCGCTATGGAGCGGCGCTTACCAGAATTTGGCCAGTGGGCTGGAGGGCTTGTTGCAGGATGCCCGCTGCTCCTGCAGGTCGGGATCCGGTCCTAGGAGCTCCAGCTCCTGTGATGTGTTGCAGGGCACGAGTCCAGGCATGGAAACAGGAGATGGCCTTGGTAGCTGTGGGCCTTGGGTGAGGTGGGCCGGCGCCCAATAGGAGGACAAGTAGGCTGGGGCAGCCAATCAGGAGGCTTGCTCGAGCCTCAAAAGGCAATGCAGGAACATAGCAGGAAACGGACGGCCATTTTGAAGCTGTGCAGTGCCTCATGTGCTTCAATGGCGATTTCTTATAAAAGGATAGCCAAATGGCTGTAAGCAGGCAGCGGATTTCCCTGGCTTTGTTTGGGCAATTATTCGCTTCTGCTGCTCAGGCGGATGCAGAATATTAAAATAAAAATACGGTCGATGCGGCGCTATGGAGCGGCGCTTACCAGAATTTGGCCAGTGGGCTGGAGGGCTTGTTGCAGGATGCCCGCTGCTCCTGCAGGTCGGGATCCGGTCCTAGGAGCTCCAGCTCCTGTGATGTGTTGCAGGGCACGAGTCCAGGCATGGAAACAGGAGATGGCCTTGGTAGCTGTGGGCCTTGGGTGAGGTGGGCCGGCTTCGCCTGCCGGCGCCCAATAGGAGGACAAGTAGGCTGGGGCAGCCAATCAGGAGGCTTGCTCGAGCCTCAATAAGCAATGCAGGAACATAGCAGGAAACGGACGGCCATTTTGAAGCTGTGCAGTGCCTCATGTGCTTCAATGGCGATTTCTTATAAAGGATAGCCAAATGGCTGTAAGCAGGCAGCGGATTTCCCTGGCTTTGTTTGGGCAATTATTCGCTTCTGCTGCTCAGGCGGATGCAGAATATTAAAATAAAAATACGGTCGATGCGGCGCTATGGAGCGGCGCTTACCAGAATTTGGCCAGTGGGCTGGAGGGCTTGTTGCAGGATGCCCGCTGCTCCTGCAGGTCGGGATCCGGTCCTAGGAGCTCCAGCTCCTGTGATGTGTTGCAGGGCACGAGTCCAGGCATGGAAACAGGAGATGGCCTTGGTAGCTGTGGGCCTTGGGTG
The DNA here is from genome assembly GCF_040938575.1 of Ambystoma mexicanum. Classification (NCBI taxonomy): domain Eukaryota; kingdom Metazoa; phylum Chordata; class Amphibia; order Caudata; family Ambystomatidae; genus Ambystoma; species Ambystoma mexicanum. The sequence continues at coordinate 526,009,558 of NC_090933.1, forward strand.
AGGTGGGCCGGCTTCGCCTGCCGGCGCACAATAGGAGGACAAGTAGGCTGGGGCAGCCAATCAGGAGGCTTGCTCGAGCCTCAATAGGCAATGCAGGAACATAGCAGGAAACGGACGGCCATTTATGGTACAGAGGAGGGCTGTAGTTGGGTACAAATACCTCAGAGCATACTGTGAGGACCAGGAATTAGACTAGGGCACAAGGGATTCATCGTTTTGGTCAAAGACGTTTATCAAAAAAAATAAAATAAAAAATAAATAAAAAAAAGGGGGTGGGGGGTGGTGTTAATGCCTCTGGCCATGCTGTAAGAGGGGGTTCCCTATCTAAAACCAAAACTAAGGGTCTGGCAATGTCAGAATGTCCAAGGCAAAACCAGCCTGTGTCCAAAGTACTATTCTGGCCCTCACATTCTAACAAAATAAACTTTAAGGTGAAAAGGGTAAAGTCTTTGGCCTGGAGTGGTGCATAAATGTTCAAAAAGGAAAATGTGTAACGCCAACACAAATGTTTCAGAAGGATAGAGTTCCTTATTCCAGAGGGTGGTTCACTTCCAAAGCATCTCTCTTCCCTCTGTTGTATATTCAAAAGATAACAGCTCCTTGAGTTTCTCTTGATCCACAATACAACCAATACCCAAAACAATGTGGCTCTTTATCTTCATCTCCATCTTGTTAGGATGCCTGATGTACTCTTCTGCCAGGTTTTCACTCCTCCTCCCTTTGGTTTCACAGTCTTCTACCAATATCGATATATCCTTCTTAGGACCGCTTTAGCTGATGTATTTCCTATACACTCTTTAGTGTGTCCATGTCTTGTGTGTTTCCCTACCAGGGCTTTCCTATGTTAATACACTTGCAACTGCCTCGTATACTCTCCTGCCAGGACTTTCTTAAACACGCTTAAGGCTTTACTTTGCCTGATGTACTCTTCTTCCAGGGATTTTCGCATGTGGACTCACACACTTCTAAATGTATTATCTTCTTGTGTTGGTTTTATCTAATACTGCATTTGCCTCGTACACTATCCTGCCAAGGCTATTCTTAAATGTGTATTGCATACACTCACAAACTTGAACTGCACTTAATTTTCTTCTGCTTTCCCTTTTAAAGAAATGGTCAGTGGTTCCTTCTCTTTCAAGTGCTTCATTTGCTTCCTGCATGTGTGCCAATACGCCCTGGTGTCCCTGCTTCCCTTCCGTGGACTCATCCGACCTTGCTTGTGTACTTCGTTACTCTCGCAGTAAGCCAGGGGCGGTCATTAGCCGTTTCTTCTCATCTCGCTGCCTTCGTTCCTCTGCGTCTCTGCCTCTTGCGATTCCTGCTGGGCCCTTCTGCTTTGTGTAAAGCTTTGGTAAGGCAAATGTGGCCGCTGAACACCTGCAAATGCCCAGGAGCCCTGCGTTGGCTTCTGGCGTTCCCGCAGCGTGCTCTCTCGCACTGTCAGCTTTCCTCTTCTTCCTCTTTGAGCTGAATGGCTCCACCGAAACTACTGGTAGCCCTCAGGTCTCTCGGTCCTTAACGAGAGAAGCAGCTTTCTCCCTCCAGCAGGGCACCTCAATCAGCTGCTTCTGCTGTTCCATTTTCCCGGCCACAAGTATGCGCTCACAACTATAGCACAGCTTGTGTTCTTGATCTTTATCGCTCTGCATTACTAGGCTCATCTTCCACATCCCAGTATTACTGTAGTTATGGGTAGTCCATTCTTGATGCAAGTGTTCCCAGTGGACTTTAAGGGCAAGTTAACTCTGAATTACTTGTAGCTAGAGCCTTTGGAGAGGTTTTCGCGAGATTTAGAGGTTAACTTAAGATTGTGATGGCTTACATACATATTTTGCTAAATGGTCTTCAGTACCCTTCCTAGGAGGATGAGGGGAGGTGTAACAATAGGTCATTAAGGCATTGGATATGGATGGGGTATCCTCAAAAGAGGAAAGGGAATACCATGCCTTGTCCGATGGTGCCCTGCTACTGTCCCAGAGGTTGTCTCCCCCCCTATGAACCTCCCTCATAACTGCCCCAGGGTCAGGATCAGGTAGAGGCTGAAGTACCCCTGCCCACGTGGTGAGAGGTCACCGCCGGCAAAGGAGTGACAACACCATCAGATTCATCACATACCTTGGTCCAAGAAAACACTTACACACTGAGTAGTTATATAAAAATCTATTATTTACTCTAAGACAGGCTGTTGCAATTCTAAGTTCAGGTAAGTACTATAAACCAAACAGATATACAGTATAGGATCACTTGCAATACTCTTTCAATGGCAAACCACACTTGATTTTAGGTAATCATGTTAGAGTAGCTGTTCCAGTAGCAAATCACATAGTAAACCAACCAGAAACATATATGCAACTTTCCAAAATCTAAATAACTAACCCAAGCCTGACTTAATAGTCCAACCCTATCTAGTGTGTGCCTCACAAAGTTCAGATGGGCCATTGGGCCACCAGTTGCAGGAGGTATGGTCATACAAATGGCAGGAAGAGCCAGAGTACAGTGTTCAGAGTCCTAGGGTCCAGAATGGATCCCCTAGAGTTGCAGAAAAGTAGGTTGGTGGTTACAAATAGGTTCAGCGAGGTTAGGATGACCCCCTGAACGGATGCCCCAAGGACCAGTGTCCGAGGGCAGGTGGTTTTACCGCTAGGAGCGCAAAGTGTTCAGCCCCCCAATGATACTCTATGGCGACCTGGGGGTAGAGAGATACAAGCTATCTGCAGCCCCGAGAGCCACAGGATGATACAAGCAGACACCAGGTAGGTTATAGCACGGGGTGAACAGTACCTTTGGATGAAGAAGCAGTTGCTGAGGCACATTCCAGAGGTAAGGCAACAGCAAACCCGTTCTCCTGTTCTTCGGTCCTTCTTCTGTCCAGACGACATGGATAAGGTGACTTTGATGGATCTGGTGACAGCACTCGCACAGGGTAACGTCCAGCTGTGGATCTTCAAGATGAGGGCTTGTTGGTGCCTTCTGCAGGCTCGGTGGACAGTCAGTTATCGCAGCGGTCAACTCTACTCAATTTCTTGTTCCTCGTCACTAGTGAGGGGTCTCTCTGGAGCTGATTCATGTTGTTGCGGGCTTGGAAGGATGCCCTCGAAGTTGCAGTCGAAACCGCGCTTCCGGAGATCTTGCACAGATCTGCAGCACAGGAATCCAGGTATTGAGGTTTTGCAGGCAGGGGGTGGCTAAAGGGGGGTGCGGATGTCGATTGCGGTCTTCCCTGTCGATTGGAGCGACGGGGTCCTGACAGCAGCTGCGACTCAACAGGCTCTGGCGGTCGTTGGAAGTGCTGGGGACTTCCTTCTTGGTCCTCCTCTTCGGAATCTTCTTGGACCAGTGGTCAACCCTGGGTTTCTGCTACAGGGCCTCAGGATTTATCCAGGAACAACAGCCGAGTTCACCAATCATGTCCCATGCACCATTCAAACTTGGAGGTGGCTGTCCAACGTGGACAGCCAGCTTCCCAGTCTGAACTGGTTTCAGCCAGGCAAACTGCAAGACAAGTGCTGGGGAGTCACGGTCGACATCCCCCACACTCCTGTCTTGCCAGGCACTCCAGGAATCTTTGCTGGCTTTCCAAGAGAAGCCCACCAAGGAAAAAGGGACCTTCCTCCACCCAGAACAGTTGAAGAGTCCAGCAAGGACAAGCCTTGTTTATGGCTAAAAAACAAGAACACCGTTTCTTAGGCATGGGGTGCCTTATGCACCTTAGTTGGGCTGCGAGTGAAGTCTGCGATAGTAAGTAAGAAACAGTTGTTTAGAAGGTACACTGCCACCAGCCTGAACAGATGGGCGTGTCACAGTAATTAATTGTTACTGGAGAGGCAAGAAAAGGGATTTGCTGCATCCCCTCAGTAACTCCACATATGGTGGTGGGTTCTGATCTCGCAAGAGAAAACACAAAGGATAAAAAGGATCCCTTTGCCCTTGTTAACTGGTAGTGTTAGTCAGGGGACAAAAAGAAACAATGAAGGAGAAGCTCTAGGAGCTTCCGACAACACTGCACAGAGGGTGTTCTGTGTTGCTTCACCAAAATGTAGATGGCCAAAAATTAGAGGAAAGCTTAACTCCAAAAAGAAATCCCCAAAAGGGGCCAAAAAAGGATCCCTACACCAGAGTAAAAGGAGGGGAGAGTGTGGAAAAAGGGTTCCCACTCACCCAAGAGAATTAGACCAAAAACCCAGGTGTCCAGCAAAAAGTGCTGGGGGACTCACATGGAGGGGGGATTTCACAAAAAAAGAAACATCTACCCCAACATCTCCAGTTTATTATGCCTGGGATTTCATCATCTTGTCTAATCAAACAGGCTAGTGGCTCCACAGCCATCGCAAAAACTAAGAGGGTGGGGGGGACAGCAGGCAACCCTGGTGGGTGCCTCTTGCAATGTTTATAGGTTTAAGTTCCCTATTAATATTTAAACTTGTTGGAGGGATTTGGAAATTAGCCAGGACCATGGTCCTGAATTTAGGGTCCAGTCCCAATGCCTCCAGTACAGCAGTCAGGAACCCCCAATACATGCGGTCAAAAGCCTGTTGGGCATCAAGCCCCCCACGACTCATCTTTTGCCCAGAACTTCTCCCCCAATCTAGGACATTAACTGCCCTCCTTATGTTTTCATGCAAGACCTTTCCGATATGAATCCCTTCTGATCTAGGTGTATCACACCTGGAAGCTCAGACATCAAGGTAAAATATTGCATCTCCATTAAGGAGTGATAATGGGCGGTAGCTCAGACATCCGCTTGGGTCTTTTCTTGGCTTAAGCACCAGGACCGTCGTGGATGTTGCCATATCGCCCGATACGATCCCCTTCTCTGAGAATTAATTAAATAATTTGGTAAATGGCAGTATCAAGAATATTTTAATCGTCTTGTAATGGACGTTGCTGAAGCAGTCAATGCCTGGGGTTTTGTTTCGTGGCAGGGCATCTATTGCCTTACACACTTCCGCCAGAGTTATAGGCCCCTCTAGCAAGTGCTGTTCCCCTGTTGTGATCTTAGGTACATTACCATCAATAGCAGTTCTTGCTGCAGTCCCGTGTCCAGCTGTGCTGCAGTCCTGTGTCCAGCTGTTCCCTCTCCAAAAACCTCTCATAGTAGGTTTCCATAATCTCCAATTTATCTGCCTTCCGCTTTGCAGTACCCCCCCAGTCATCCTTCAATTCTGTGATTTAGTCACTCAGTTTCTGCTAATGCAGTTTTGCCACCAAGAATACTTTGGCTTTATTCCCCTGTATATAGTAGGGCTGCTTGGCCTGGGGGATCATTAAGCCGATTGCTCTGCTAAAGTGCCTCTGACTGAGCGATTTAGTCAATGCCCTCATTGCCTTAACTGTTCCCTGCCGTTTATGCTCCTCTTCCGCTATCTGAACGAATCTCTCCAGGCCAATCCTGGTGTCTTCCCTCTCCCTCATGAATGCTGATACCTGCCCAATAAATTCTCAGACGATTGCCTTGCTTGCATCCCGTTTGCATCCCGTATGATGTAGTCCACTTGCTAAATAAATGCTATGGCAGCCTTCCCTACTATCGACAATTCAAACAAGGTTTTAAGTTACTTACCTGTTAGCTATTGTTCTCCAGCATGGGGTCTGGCATGAATTCACATGTTCATGAATATTCCCCGTCTGGCTGGGAATCCTAGGTAAAAGAAAAAAAACAGTTCCATTTTCACTTTAAAACTGTATTTCTCTTCAAAACCAATCACTGTCCTCTGAGTCATGCTGCCCCCATCCAATGACAGTCCTCTCCCGAAGCTCAATCTTTAGATTTGGTAAGCATGTAAAGTGGAAGTATGAACCAAGAAGAACCAAAGAGCGGAAGGAGGGAGGGTTTTGCATGCGAGTCCATGCCAGACCCATGCTGGAGAATAGTTAAAGGTAAGTAACTTAAACCTTCTCCGGGGTCTGGCATGGATTCACATGCTCATGAATAACGATTATACAGCAGTACATATACACAACCACAGTAGGTGGCAATAAACATTCACCTCTGGAACAGACTCACCTCAAACCAACAGGTTGCATGGCACTGCTTGGCCGACTCAGGACTCCTCCCTGGAATCCCTGTTGACACAGTAGAACCTTGCGATAGCATGAGTGGACCTCCACGTAGCAGCCCTGCAGATGTCGAGCAGGGACACACCAGAGAGAAATGCTGTAGTTGCTGCAGTGGCTCTGGCGGAGTGGGCTCTCAGCTGGCCTGGCAGTCAACCGATGACAGTGCATGATGCAGCCAGAGAGTCACCTGGAGATGGAAGCCTTCAATACGACCTTTCCTTGATTTACAGGTTTAAAGTTGACAAACAACTGGGAAGTCTTCCGTAAATGCTTAGTTCATGCCACGCAGAACTTCAAGGCACGAGCAACGTCCAGCAAATGCAAGGCCCTTTCTGCTGGCAATGACAGATTCGGGAAGAAGACAGGTAACACCAAATGTTTGTTGAGGTGGAATTCCGACAGTACCTTTGGCATAAAGGTGGGGTGTGTAGGCAGGGACACCATTGAAGCGTCAAAAAACAAGTAAGACTGCTTGCAAGACAGGACCTGAATCTTCCTGACCTGCCTGGCCGATGCGATAGCCACAAGGAAAGCAGTCTTCCACAAGAGAAACTTGTGTGTGACCTGATGCATAGGTTCACAGACAGCTCCCATGCATTTAGTTAGCACTACATTGAGCTCCCAAGCCGGGGCAGGAGCCTTCACCGGTGGGAAAGTCCTGAAGAGCCCCTTTAGGAACTCCTTAACAAGTCTGTGAGACCACAGCGAAAGTCTGCCCGGAGACCTGGTGTACCCGGATATGACGGCGAGATGCATTTGATAGAGGTGCAAGCCAGTCCCGCTTTGGCCAAGGGAAGCTAGTACGGTAAAAGTTGCAGGGCCGTGACACATAGCGGATTAATCATCTAAGTATGGCACCACACGGAGAAGCATTTCCATTTATGTCCGTAGCACTTCAACGTTAACAAGGCTCTGACCCTGGCCAGGAGGTCCTTACATTCTGCGGGTAAAGCATAACCTCCACAAACTCTAGGGCTGTAGGAGCCATGCCCTCAATTTCAGAGACTCTGGGTCGTGATGTAGAATCACCCTTCTTTCTCTGTCGCAAAGGACCGTGGACAGTGACAGCCTGATGGACGGGTCCACTAACAAGACACAGCAGACTCGGATCCAAGATTTGTCTCGGCCGCGCTGGGGCAACAAGTACTATCCTGCAATGGCACTGTCTGAGTGTTAAGCACATGTAAGAGGAGTGAAAAAGGAGGAAAAGCATACAGGAACCATCCCTCCCAAGGGAACGGGAACGCGTCCCCCATGCTCCTCAGTTGAAGGAACCTGCTGGCGAACATCTGGCACTTGTCGTTCGCCGCCATCGCAAAGAGATCGATCTGGGGCTGGCCCCGTTTGGTGAACAGAAGATCCACCTGGCCAAGTTCCCACTCATGGCAAGAACGCAGTTCCCTGCCGAGTTAGTCCGCAATGGTGTTCTAGACTCTGGATAGCTGAAACAATACGAGGAACATGCCTTGACGAATGGCCCAGCGCCACAGTTCTTGGGCCTCCTTGGAAAGTTCCCCCTGGTTTCTGGAAGTAAAACACGGTGGTGGTGTTTGGGAAGATCCTCACCCCCTTGCCTTTCAACGACGGCAGAAAATACTTCAGGGCCCAGAATACAGCCCCAAGTTCCAAGACGTTGATGTGGAGGTCCTTCTCTTCCAGTCGCCAGAGGCCTCTGGAATGCAACTGTCTGGTGTGGGCTCCCCATCCATCTAGAGAGGCGTCCGTGGTGGAACCTGAAACTGAGTTCCCTGGACGAGATGCAGCCGTACACCCCACCACTGTATCACCCGACGGAACTCTTCGTTGAGGGAGATCGTGACCACAAATTTCCCAGACACTTGCATCCACCTCACATCCAGGAACTCCTGGAGAGGTCTCACGTGAAGTCTGCAGAGGCGAACAAGGCTGATGCAGGAGGACATCACGAACAGCAGCGACTTGATGGACCGAACCATCGCCGTCAGAGACGACGACAAGCACTGCACTTTGCCTTGTACGGCTCTCACCCTCTCCTCAGAGGGTGATGCCAAACACATCACTGAGTCAGGCACCTTCGATAGTTTATGGAGAACCCCAACTCTGTCAGTAGACGTACGGTTTTCGATGTGTGCGCGCTTGCCAGAAAGTGCGAGTGGGAACGCACCAGCCAGTCGTCCAGGTAGGGGTATACGTGGATGCCTTGTCGAAAAAAATGTGCCACCACCTCAGGGCCGACTACAGGCCCGAAGGACAGAGCCTTGAGCTGGTAGTGCTGACCCTGAACTACAAATCGCAGGGACTTGTAGTGTTTCTTGTGAATGGGGATCTGGAACTAGGTGTCTTCCAGATCCAACAATGTCAGAAAATCTCAAGCACATGTTGCATCCAGAACTTTTGGGACTTAAGTACTTGTTGAGACGACATAGATCCAGGATCTACCTCCACCCCCCTGTTTCTTTCGAACCAGAAAGTATCTGGGATATACTCCAGAGCACAGGAGAGGCTGGGTGATAGGTTCTATTGCCCCTTTCTGCAACATGGCCGATGCCTCTTGCAGAAGCTGTGGTCCATGTTGTTCTTGTCGCTGAAGGTGGGATACGAGGACAAATGCGTTGGAACTCCAAGGTGTGCCCCTGTCCGAGAGCATCCAGCACCCATCTGTCCATGGTGATCTTTCAGCATGTGCTGACGAACTTCGCCAGGTGGCCTCCCACTCTGGTGCATAAGTGGAGGCCCGAGGCCACGTACGGTTGCTTGGGGGTGGGAGCTCTGCCCTGCGAGCGGCAGCGCCGCTGCCCTCTGCTGCCTTGAGAGCAAGCGCTGTACGCTTCTTGAGTGGGGGACCGTGAAGGCTGCCGGTACAGGGTATTAGAACCCTTGGAAGATCTTTCTGGTTTTCCTCTCGAAGAGCAAAAGGACGTCCGTTCCTGTTGCAAAGTTCCCAGGGAGCATGCCGTCTCTGTGTTGGTCTTTATTGTCTGCAAAGACTCATTGACTGCTTTTCCAAAGAGGTTCTCCCCGTCGAATGGCATATCCAGCACCTTAGTTTGAACATCCTGGCAGACGTTTGTTACCTTCAACCAACCTTGACGACGCAGGGACACCCAGTTTCCCATCTGGCGGAAACCTGTGTCCACGCTGTTCACTGCCACCGAGATGGTGTGATGCAAGGCCCCTTCCCCTTCCTTAAAGAGTTCTAGTGCCTCGACCTTCTCGTCTTCGGGCAGGAAGAATAGGACCCAGCTTGAACCATAGTTCCTGGTCATATCGGGACAAAATGGCAAGGGCGTTAGCTGCCTTGATGGTAGAGGCTTCTGTATAAATTATCCTCTTGCCCATTGCATCCAGCTTCTTCCCCTTCTGGTCCGGAGGTACCATGGCTGACGATGACGGGATCGCCTAATGCTTCCTGGCTGCAGCAGACAACACGGAATCAGACCATGGCTGAGACCCTTAAGCACCGGGGAGCTGAAACTGGAACCATGTACTTCTCCAATCTGTCCCACTTGGTCAGGGCCATACGTGGGTTTCTCATTAGAGCTAGGCCTTCCTCCCAGATGTCGTCCAAGAAGGGAACAGACACAAACGTTCTCCTCAACTCGCGCCTCTGGTACAGGAAACCTTTCTTAGTCTCCTCAGGAATCAACTGAAACAGTTCAGAGGCCCTTGACATGATGGAATGAAAGGATCCGACTTCGTCCGGTGGGGAGGCCCCATGGGGCTCATCCGCGTGTGGGGTTTCTCAGTCAGCCGTGATGAAATAGTTGTCCTAGTCAGGGCCTGTAGCCGTGGTAGCTGTGTCCGTGCACGGGTCCATGTGCGGGGCTCGGGCTCCGGGTGGGGTGGTATCGCAACCAGGTGGTGGTGGAGTCGTCGGATGATGATGCCAAGGACCAGCACCCCCTTTGGACTTCTCTTCCGCGGAGGTGGGATCAACCTCAGAGGCTCTGGCATTTCCTGTGGAGGCGTAGGTCTCAGTGGAGGCATCATCTGCTGGATTTCGGTGACCAGAGTGTGCAGGGTCGTCAGAATGTCCAGCGACACATCCCTAATGTTTAGGGGTGAAAGGAGCCAGTGGAGTGGGTTTCCGGCCTGTTGAGTCTTTGATTGCGAGCAAGGGACTCAGGCCCACCACCCTCAGATCCTCCCCCTTCATGATCTGTGTAGTAACGGCCGTGCGGATCCTTCTCTCCCTCGTCGGTACTCAAGTATATCTGCTCCAGCCTATCTGGGCAGCCCGCTGGTCCACGTAGCAGGGAAGTTCCACCAGAGGGACCGTCTCGCTCTCCTCATCAGGAGGTTGCTGGGTCGGCGCAGTAGTTGGGTCTTTTCCTGACCCCCTGAGTGTCCGCGCCTTTGTCACAGCATCCACAGCCATATCTCGCCTTGGGGTTAAGGACACCCATGGAGCAGTCATTACCTCCATCAGCACAGCCGTATTGGACGTCGTTGACTTTGTCAAAGATGTGCTTGTCGCTGATTTCGTCGACGGCACAGTCGTTGACTCAGTTGAGCTGGCATTCAGCTTCAGTTGAGCTGGCATTCAGCTTCAACGAGTCCTCTCCGGACTTATCCCTCGTCGATTTATCTGCGGAAACACAGAGTTTGGACGGGGTTTGGGACTTTCTCTTTGAAGATGCCCCTTTCGTTGGTAGGCACACTGCAAAGGCCGACGATGATGGCGATCGCCTTTTGCCCGATTCCGGACCCTCATCAGCAGTGAACCCATCGGAGCTAGCATCACAGAGCTTGGCCTTCTCTTCGACCCCCGCAAGCGGGGCGTCCTCAAAGGATCGCTCCTCGGACCGCCCGGTCCTAGTTGAGGCTTGACCCTGCCCCGAGGCCGAGTCAGAAGCCTTGCACGACTTTAGCCACGCTGACAGTCTGCTGTAGCAGTCTTTTTTGGTTTTCTTCGAGAAACCACAGCACACCTCACATCCCTCCTCATCGTGGTCCAGATGCAGGAAATATAATGATTCATGATGACAATATTCAAAAAGACATTTCTTAATCCACACTCCCCGCAGAGTTTGAAAAGGCTTCGACTTACTCTTCAGTCATAGCTGAAAGGCGGGAAGTAGGCCCAAAGCCGGGCCTGCTCGAAGCTTTGATGAGGGTTGGACGGTGGATGAAGATCTTCGCCGGTAGTGGATCACCGATGCAAGTCCCGGTCCGTCGAAGACGGGCAAGCAAAATCGGTCAAAAAGTTACTATGGGAGCAACTTGAGGACTCCCAACACTGAAGAATGTGGTAAAAATCTGAAGATAGCTACCAAGCGTGGAGCTTAGGGAGAGGACCGTCATTGTATGTGGGCAGTGTGACTCAGAGGACAGTGACTGGTTTAAAGGAGAAATACAGATTTGAAGTAAAAGTTAAACTTTTTTTTACTGAGGATTCCCAGCCTGCGAGGGAATATTCATGAGCATGTGAATCCATGCCAGGCCCCATGCTGGAGAAAATCTATCTAGTAATATTAGCAAAACAGAAACCTGCACCAGCCACAACTCTGCCCCCTCTTTGCCCCCCCCCCTTTCACTTATAGTCCTTCGCCATCCGATGTTTTTCGGGTAAACCATACTCCCACCCATACTCCTAAAAGAATTACCCTCTCAAGTTCCTTCTTGGGTATGTTCACGCCTCCCTTCAGTTGCTGAGCAATCCCTTGTCCCACAACCTTTCGCCAGGATTATTTTCCTTCGTGCATACCTTCCCCTATTTGGGGATCGATCAGAGCGCAAGTCCTTGGTCGTCAAGTCCATCAACTCTGCCTCCCTGGCAATGTTATATGGCTTCCCATCAAGTTCGAAAACCAGTCAGCATGGCTGTGCCCACCTCTATCCCACACCTTTTCCCCAGAGCAATCCGGTCACCAGACGCAGCCACTTGCTCTTCTACAGGATACCTTGAGCAAGAATATCAAAATAGGAGCATCTCTAAAGCGGATCACGTCATTTAATCTGGCTTTCCTAATGATCCTCGCCAGAAGTCAGGAATCAAATTATTCTTCTGCTGGAATTTAGAAAAAATGCGAGGAGTTTGATCCAGAAAAAGATCAGTATCATCCCACCGTTTCAGGATGTGGCTGAACAATGCCATCACATATTCCTTCCAGCTCTTCATCCATGATTTATCTGGGGACACCCTGTATCCGAATGTTGTTGCGTCTGATCCTATTCTCGGCATCTTCCTATTTCTCAAGGACCATTTCCATGTGTTTTTTATCATCCACATTTATCTGGGCAGGAGGGGGATGGATCTTTGGCATAGCCTGTTGCTGATTTTTCTGGAGTTTTCATGTGCTTGCTCTTAATATCCCCCCCGACTGCGCTCCTTTCAGTTTACCATGTACCTTTGCAATGATGGTATAGCCACGAAGCCCCCACCGTTCAAGCTGAAGATTTTGTCTTACTATCTGAAGGCTGCCAACCGTGAGACTGGTCCCCTCGTCAAGCAGGCAAGATTGGCCCAATCTACGGATCAGCTACCCACACCGTACTCGAATTCCTGCCGACCTATCCGTAAATGAAGTGCCTAGCTCCACAGGGTCATCCTTTATTCTTCAAATCATAGCCTGGATTCAGCTGTTATATGCAGGCCTTGGAACCTGGATTTACCTGGGCCTTTGTTATTCCGTAGACCACATTGGATCCGTGCTTGCAGTGTGTAGGTCACTACATCATACGGGCTAGCAGCATCAGCCACCCGGGGATAATGTGCACACAGTGTCAATTACCATCTGCCTCAGAAGCTACTCAGATGTTACTCCCGGTCACACTATTAGCTGTGAGGAGCCAGGAATAGAACACAGATATGGTTCTGGTCAAAGACTTTTATTAAAATAAAAACGGGTTGGGAAATCCCTCCCTGTCCCTGCTCTAAGAGGCGTTTCCCTACGTAAAACCCAAACTAAGGGTCTGTTAACATTCAGAATGTCATAAAGCGCAAGCGTAGGGTGGTTGCAGGAATTGTGGGGCCTCCTTTACTCAGCAGATGCCTCCTCTGCCCTTCTTGTAGGTGTGTCAGGTGTGGCAGGCTGGCATCTGCTGGCAGGAGACATGAGGGACTCAAGGGGCAGAAACACGAAAAAAAACATGTTTCCCAGCAGGCCCGGTCCCAGCAGCCCAGGAACCTCCCCTTGAACAAATCAGGCACACAGAGCCTGCAAACATGCTGGGCGACGCCCAAGCCAGCACGCATGCGCGTAGAAACACGCGCGCATGCGCAGGACCGGAGCGCTTGTTCGCGCTCGACTGTTCCTCCGAGCGAGCGCATTTCGGAAGAGCTCCAGACCAAAAGCCCATTGTGGGGCCAGTCCTCACCCGAAGCTGAATCTTCAGGCCCCGCAAACCTATAAGAGAAGTGCCAGCCTTCATTAGCGCTAGACGGCGCATGCTGCTTACATTCTGCCGAGTGTTCTATTCACACGGGAGGGGCTCCGGTTGCCACAGTGACAGCCAGGCGAGCCGCAAAAGCACATGGGGGAACGTGAACACAGACTGCTTGGAATACTAACCGCATGCGGATTCACGCCACTTACCGTGCATGTATAACTCTGAACTCAGTTGAACGATGTGTTTGGACGAGGGTGCACACCATCTCCCTCTTTGTTAGGCGCACGTCGCCCACAGGACCAGGTATCCACAGGGCTGCAGACAGCCGGACATCTCACGGAACTACTGAAAAGGAAGCCAGAGCCAAGTGCTTTTCCTTTAAATTTGCACACTTCATGTTGATGCTTGTGTATGCTCCCAGCATCAGAGCGCTATGTAGTTTTCTGTTGAAGCGCTAAGGAGCGCAATTGCTTGTGAATCTGTAATTGGTGGGCAGCATATGGTTTCAGGGGCTCCTCACCTCCAGTTCAAGGGGGCATAACCCAGTGTGGTCTTAAATGGGTGCAACGTCTCAGAGTGTGAATTATATTGTATATGTTTTGGGGGAATTCATTACCTCCAATCCAAAGGGGCATAACTGTATACAACGCCTCAAGGCATGGCGATTTGAAAGTGATGAGAGTGTGTGCCAATAAGAGTACACAGAGTTGCTGGAACGGACCCAGGCGGCATACCAGCTCTTCGCCTACAGTACAGGCTCACAGAACAAGAGCCAAGGAGCATGCTTTCCCTTACATCCCCCCCTACCTTTCCACAACCTCACCCTACCCCTCAATCCGGCCTTCCTACAACCCCCCTACCTATCCAATCCGTGGACCCCGACCCTCTTTCCCCGTGGGGGTCGCAGTGGCCTGCGTTCACACAGTCCAGGCACCAAGACCGCCAAGGGGAGGTAGGAGTACGTGCTGCTTCTGCGCCGGACAGGACTTGGCCTTGACACAGAATGTCCAAAGCAAAAACGTCCTGTGTCCAAAGTATTATTCTGGCCCTCATATTCTAAAAATCAAGTCTAAGGTGAAAGAATATCAGTTCCTTGAGCTTCTCTTGATCAACAGCAGAACTGGTACACAAAATAACTTAGTCTTTATCTTGTTAGGATACCTGATGTACTCTGCAGCCAGGTTTTCTCTCTTCTTATGTTTACACAGCCTTTTCCTAGTCTTGATGTGCTCTTATCAGGACTTCTTGGCTTAACAGCTTTTACAAACTGTTCAACTTGACAATGCCTGATATGCTATTCTGCCATGGCTTTCTCACATAAACATGCTCATGACTTGTATACTGTATGACTGGTATACTTTCCTGCCAGGGCTTTTCTCATGATGTGGGCTCTGCACACACTTCCATACTTGATAGTCGCTTATATTTGCTTTATCCTGTATTGTAGCTGCCTGGTATGCTCTCCTGCCAGAGCTTTTGTCATGAGAGGACAAAGGCAGTGAATATGGAAAGGGAAATGTGCACAAGATCACAGTGAATAGCTTTGAGTCAAACAACAAGCACTCAGGAACCAAGACACACGTACACTAAAACCCAGGATGTGCAAATATATCAAAAGGGATGTGGGGTAAGCACTTGGAAGCTCCTTATGATTACAAAGAAAGTCAGCAAGCTCCTTACCCACAATTGCTGTTACAGGTACTGTTAGCGCCAAGCCCACATACAGGGCAAGCAATAACAGGTTCTGTGAGCTAACTATTCTATAAGGTAACTTAAAGACAATACTCACGAGGACGAGAAATACCACCTGAAATGTCAGCGAAGCCCACGAACCCGGTTGATCAAACAGGGACCCAGAAAGACTAGAAGAGCAATGGGATACATTTAATACATAGGACTCATGATAAGGTGCAAGTAGGAATAGTGATTACAGAATGGCGAGGAACACAGGTATTCACACAGGAGTTAGCTACAACAGCACACCACACCTAATAATCAATAGGAAACAAATGGAGAAGTGCAAGGAAGAACCTGGAATAGATTCCAAGAGAATGTAAAGGAAATGTGGCAGGGAAAATGAAATTACAAAGGCAAAACCTCCCCTCCCCCATCCAGGGAAGGAAAGGCAAAATGCTAAATCTATAAAACGCAGAGGGACTAAAGGATCAATGTTTCACAGCAGAATAGGGCAAAGTCAAAGAAATATAGAACACACGCAAACTGGGCTGCACAGAAAAAGGAAAGTACAGAGGAAGTCAAAGGGAATCCTGGAAGCAGAAATCACTAATAAAGCACATAAAATTCAAAATCCAGGGAAAAGGAACAAGAAAATAGAAACAAGGGACCAGTCACAAACAGGAACACTGAATCTGGACTGAAACAAACAGAGGCTTTTAAAGCTGCTTAACAAGCACACACCTCAGGTGTGCTGCTTGCTGCACCTGCCAGCCACACGCGTTGCTTATCCTCCACCCAGCCTTGTGCTGTAAGGGTGGGGATGAAGCAGTGGGGCAGGCATTCTCGGAAGCATAGTCTTTTGATTAAAGCAGCATGTCAAAAACCTGGAATGGATCCGGGAGGAAAGTAGCATGGAAAATAAGGATTTAGCGCTCCCAATTCACCACAGCACTGTAGCATACGGTTCAGAAGGAAAGTCCAGCAGGGAATACACCCCAAATGATACCCCGAAGTGGTGGGAACGGGAGCAAATTGTTACAGCTTCTCTTATATGTATATTGCATACACTCACAAACTTCTAAGTCTAATACTGGTTCTGTTCTCCCCATTAAAGCAATGTTCACTTGCTCATACTCTTTCATGTTCTCCATTAACAATTATTTGGGTTTTGGATGGCTGCCAAGACGCCCCAGTGTCCCTGCTTACCTTGGGTGGACTCGCTGACTCTTGCTGGCGCATTCTGTTTCTCCAGCGGCAAGCCTGTGGCTGTTGTTCGTCTTTTCCTTCCTTCTTGCCGCCTCTGCTTCTCTCTGCCTCTTGCGGTTCCCGCTGGCCTCTCATTTCGGGCTTCAGTAAGGTGAAGGCTACCTTTCAACACCTGCAACTGCCCCGAAGCCTTCAGACGGCCTCTGGTGTTCCGGCAGCGTGTTCTTATACCCCATCAGCTTCCCTTTTCCTTTTTGAGGAGCCGGTTGGCTCCACGGAACACTACCCAGCCCCACGGTCTCTCAGTCAGTACCGAGAGGAGCAGCGTTCTGCAGCCAGCAGCACGCCTCCGTCAGCTGCTTTACCAGTTTAAATTCCCGTCCGCAGGTATGGGCTCACAACTAGAGCGCAGCTTGTGCTCTTGGCCTGCATTGATTTGCATTACTCTGCTCATCTTTTTCATCATAGTATTCTCTAATAGCGGCCCGCTCTGTAATTCCGAGCCACCCAAAGTAAGTGGACTTTAGACGGTGCCACTGTTTTACTACCTGGTTGTGATAGTTGCTCACCATGGAGACAATTCTTCGGAATGGGGAAAAAAGAAAAAAAAAAAAAAAAACAACTTCTGTTAAGACATAGTTCATCTCGAGTCTTCTTAAAAACAAAAAAAATATTATTAGCCCCGATGTCTCTTTTAATGGGAAGTCCTCCTTCCTCTCTATGTCTGAGCAGTCAGAGGAAGCTGCTTTATCTATGGATAAGAGCGCTAAAATAAACATTGAAGCTAACACAGCTGAGATGAAAGCACTTCGCTCGACAAAAGCAGCAAATGAGGATATCATGATTGCCCTGTTTTCTGCAAATCCAAGTGTAAAGAATGAACATAGAATTGATGTTGCGATACATGAAAATAAGTTTGCACCACTCTCTTGCCCCGTAATTATGGCAGACCTTGATAAACGCATACGCATGTCATTAGGTCTTTCCACGCCTGTATCGACAACGGGGAATTATCGAGAACACGTGCATTTTCATAAGTCTAATATAAAAGAGCACGTAAGAAATGAGCAAAGTTTTTCCCAAAATGAAGCTCAACCTTTTTCTAACTATTTATCCGCTAGCTCTCCTACTGCTGAGTTTGAAAAAGGAGTAAAACCACTTTCTTTTAACTCTGCTCCTGGCAATATAAATACTTCTGCTACGGTATTCAATTTCTCGAACTCACCTGAAAATCCTTCAGCGCATGAAGAAAATTCTTTGGAGCCCCTCGAAAAGGAAACACAGGATTTTCCGGTCATTACAAGAATTTTGAATCTCCTTGATCGGGGGCACGAATTTTCTCCTTTGCCATTAAAAGAGATAAATAACAATATAGTCGCTAACACTGAGAAAACTATCGAAATTGGAAGGTTATATGCTAGCGCAAGAGGCCCGTCACAAATTTCATGTAGATTGCCCTCAAAGAGCAGCCTTGATAGTAAAAAACGAGCATTATAAAATCAATAATACTATAACAAAGAGTCATAAATGTACACAAACTATAGAGGACCCTTTACTCTTACATGGAAAGCCTACAACATTTGCTCAAATAATGAAGATACAGGAACATCCCAACAATGAAAGTCCAACTGGTGAATCTATTGACTACCTAGAAGTTGCTAAACTACAACATGATCGCTTGTTGCAGGTCGAACAGATTCTGTTTAAAATGCATCCAAAGTCCTGTCAAAGCGAATTAGTTTTGCCCCCAGATAATGCAGATATTAAGATGGTCCCACATGTGGACCTGCCTGATAGTCCATCTGTATTGCTTGACATCATTGAACACACAAAGATTCAGAGGTTCCTACTAAAGAACACCACATTGAAAATTCTACCATAGAAAGCTTCTACTACCTCTCTAGAAGAGCTAAAAAAAATCCTCAAAAAGCACTAAAAAGACGACATAATGCTAAAGGGGGAGGGAGCAGAACGGAGAAAATGTCTAAGTGTAAAAATATGGATCTGTCAGAGACGTGTAAGAACCAGAAAAACAAAGAGAAACAGATAGCTAGCTCAATCACGGATGAACAAGTCTTGAACCTAAATCAATTAGATGAAGAAAGCACGAGAGCACTGCAGATCAATTCTCTCACCAATAAAAGTAAGAGAACAGAGCAGAGCGTAGCCGCAAAAAAAGGTCAGGATGATCATACAAATGAGAAGGACACTAAGGAATCGAGAGCAAAAGCTCCTCAGCAAGATGCCTTAAGCCTTACGGATCCAATCATGACACAGGCAAACTTGACTGCGTATTTCTCTGAAATCACGATAAAGAAAACTGACAAAGCAGAGAAAGGGGAAAAGCACACAGTAGGGGGCTTGCCTATTGAAAGAAAGCTCTCGGTACCACTCAAGGAAGGTGTAAACTCTAATAAACCCTTATGTGAAGAAAAATTCCAAAACATTTCTACGTATGCTCAGACATGCCTTGAAACGGTGCATGCTGGGCTTGAACCTTGTACTTTGCAAACTCATAGACGCGAGCACCATAGAGGCCTTCTGCGACTTGTCCCACTGCTAGTGGCCCTGCTCAAACTCGCCCGCCTGGGCACACTAGTGAATCCTCAAAAAAGGGTTTAACAACTGTAGATGGGAAAGTTGAGGCTGAAAAAAATCAATGATGTGTAAAAATGAACTGACATTGGAGGGAAAAAAGGTGGATAGTCGAGAAGTGTGACACCCAAGTTTTTTTAATATTTTATTTTTTTTATTTTTTTTTTTTTTAAATCGTGCCATAGCCAACATACAATGAAATAAAATTACAACCTTGAAAGGATCAAAAACATTCAAATTCCTAAGATATTACCTTTAAAAAATGTTTTAAAAAAAATCAGTAATTTCAACACAGACTCTAAAATATAAAAGAACAGTACCCAAGAGAAAAAAGAAGAAAGAGAAAAACAGAAGGAGAAGAAGCGAACAGGAAAACACATTTCTTCCGCAATAAAATCTTTGGTCTCAGAGACTAAATTTAAATAAATTTCTCATTTAAACACAACATCAAAGAGAAACTTAAAAATGGGAGAAACTAGTCCGTTCCCCCGTGACACCCAATCACCTCCCCCCTCCTTCTCTCCTACTTTCAACTTAATCATTAATCGAATTAAGTTCCCTCAGAGCTCTAACAAGTTCCAATGAGAGAGCGGACTCATGACATGAAGATAATCTCCCCCAAAATTCAAAGGTATTTAACCAGAACGGATGATGGACAAACCTACCAAATCTTCTTACCCTCATGCTCCAAGTGCCTGGACAATCTATTAATAAGTGTTTGGATGTCTGATTGACGGTATGATCACACTTAGCACAACTCAGGAGTATTTTCCCATTACTATCCCTTGTAGCCTGAATCTCAAGGGTCGGGAGTAGATTTAGACGAAATCTAAGAATAGCTAATCCCAGCCGCAGATCTGGAGATTTTTTTTAGCATTGATAATCGTTTATCAATCAGTGTAAACGAGGCAGATCTCTTTGCCCTCCTCATACCATCTATAGTATCAATCCAGTCAAGCTGTTTCATCTTCTCCTTCACCCTGCCCGGATTACCCAGAAGAAGCTCAACATCACAATCTGCTTTCACTAATATTTCTGAGCATCTTTGCTGGAATTTATTCAGGAAACCATTTTTACCCAATTTCAGTTCTTGCGCTACTTCTTCAAGTAAAGAGTTTTTGCGAAGATCTAAGACCACTCTATATAGGTTTAGCCATTTCTATTGGAGCCATGATCTGAATGAGGCAAGACCTAATTCATACCTAAGGGCAACTATTGGGACAGTCTGGTAACCCCAATGTGCGTTTCCATAGTTTAGCTTCAATTGGGTCCCATTCAATATCCAGAGCTAAACAATTATACTCTAGACCAAAAAGAACTACCAGAACAACCTTTCCGATATAGAATCTGACTAGAGCAGAGGTCTCCAAACTGTGGGGCGTGGCCGCAACACAGGGGGGGGGGGCGCCAGAGCCCAGCATGACATGTAAAAAAAAAAGTATTTCTTTTTTTAGATTGGAGGAAATGGGAAGGGGCAGCTCACATGGTCAGACTGGACCATAAAACGGTCTTAGGCACCAATGAAAAAATGCCCAGCAGTTGCAAATGGATATTCAGTCCTTTAGTCATAGACTGTTTGAATAGTACCCAAGGGGTTGTTTTTTGTTCAAATGTAAACAAATTGTGATATTTAAAGAATATTTATTCAGCAACAATGGTCAAAATTACTAGCTGCATATTGAAGTAACTCCTCAAACTGGCCCACATTGGCCAAAAAAGTGGCCCATTTTGACAGGCCTACACTAGCATTTTGCATTTTTGGGACGGTCATCGCCCTATAGGCCACTCCAAGCCTGCCGGCTCATCCATAATGGGTGAGGCGGCGTCCACGCACTGGCCACCTCACCCATTATGTAGGAGCCGAGGAGCCAGCCCAGTGAAACACTGAGCCCTCCCTCAGCTGCTTTTTCCAGCTGAGGGAGTGCTCCTGGGCTGGCTGAACTATCAAAGGGAAACACTGTTTGCCTTTGACAGTTTATTTACCCAGCTGCACACGATCACTGAGCCATGCAACGCTGGGGGTGTTTTGCTTTGCCAGCCTTGCATAGCTCATTGGAAATGCTGGCTGGGGCACTGCATGTATGTATGTATGTATGTATGTATGTGCGAGGGGGTGCTCCTGCGCCTCCTCGCACATACGGGCAGAGCATTTTAGCAACCACGTGCAGGCCCCTGCAGAATGTACGTTTATGGAGATTTATTTTTTATTTAAATGTGTATGGATGTGTGTATGCTTGTGTTATGAGACTGTGGTGGGACCAGGATGGGCGGCAGCACTGGGATAGTGGTGGGAGTAGGGTAGGGAGAGCCCAGGGTCTGTACTGGGAGTAGGGTGCAGCAACGGCACGCAAACGTTCATAGCGATTTCTACATACTGTCCATCTGGCACTTTGGGGGAGGGCCGGCCGGCCCAAACTTTGCTCAGGGGGGGGGCCCAGGCCAAAGAAGTTTGAAGACCACTGGACTAGAGGAATAATCGAGAATTTACAAAATTGAGTCTTGATTTTTCTCATTTGCGCTCTCAACTTTACTATTTTTAGTTCAATTGATCGCAACAAATCGTCTTTTGTTGGAAGAGCTTATTTTTACTCCCAAGTATGTCAATTCTGCAACCATTTCAATCGATAATTGGTCCAGACTCCAAACATAGTGCTTCACCAACCTCCTTGGTTGTTTAAATCTTAGATTTTAGAGGATTAATGATGAGACTATTATTTCGTGCGTAGTTTTCTGTTGCCGACAGAGACGTTGCAGCCGTACCCGAGAGTGATCCAGGACTACAACATCATCTGCATACGCCAACCAATTAATTCTTGAGTTTCCAATTACAGGGATATTAGTCCTATATCTTTCAACCACCCCGCTAGGTCTGCCATAAACAGGATAAACAGAAAAGGAGCTAGTAGGCATCCCTGGCGGACCCCTCTCTGTATCCTGATCCGATTTGTGAGTAGGCCTGCTCTAGTCAGCCTTACCCGCATAAAGTTATTAGAATGGAGTTCTATCAGGATCGCTAGTAAATTGGAAGGAATACCCCAGGCATCTAGTTTTTTCCATAGCAGATTCCTATCAATAGTGTCAAATGCTTGCGAGAGGTCCAGCCATTCCCCATACATTGGAGGACCCCCTTTTAGGAAGGATGGCGCTGTCAAACAACTCAATACCAGCCCATTAAGTGAGGTTGAAAGACCCTTTCTAAAACTTGATTGCTGCCTGTTTTTTTTTGCCCAAACTTCCAATTCCCCTAGGATGAGACCAGCAAAATGTTTGCTGTCAGCATGCAAAAGGGAAATTGGCCGATAGTTGGCTGCTAACAATCGGTCCCCCTTTTTATAAATGGGAATAACTATAGAGTTTTTCCAAGAGTCAGGAAAGGTCTTCCACAGGATTGTTATCAAATTTTTTTTTATTTTTTATTTTATTTTTATTTTTTTAGGACCCTTGCCCACAGAGGTGGATCAATTTTTAAGATTGAGTTGCTCAGGCCGTTCGGCACCACAGCTCTAGATACTGAAGATTTCTGCATCAGCATTTCTAGATCTGCAGCCGAAAAGTCCAGGAACCAATTACCTAGTTTTATTCTCTCCACCAGACTAGTATTCTTGGATAACCAGATCCTGTTTTTGCGAGCGACTTATTCCATTCATTCCAACCAAAGCCTCGAAATTTCTTGAGTTTCCCCGGGAGAGGGCAGCTAGCATTTTCTCCCCATCTTGCTGGAACATAAGACCCCTATGAGCTCTCACCCAGATTCTATAAGAGTTGTTAAGCAATCTCAGACCCTCCTTAAACTGATCGATATCTTGACAATGTCTCTTTAACCAACCTCCGAGTTGCTTTTTTTTTACAATTATATCAACATTAAAAGAATATTTGAAAATCCCATGTAATTTCTGGACGTTTGATTCTTTTGGGGCCATATTAGATAAGAAAAGAGAGAAATCACATGGGTTACAAAAGTTTGATAGTTGTTGATCCGAAAGTTGGTGAGCCAAAGTCCTCAGTTCACAGTTTAATACTTTACCCCCCTCCCCCTTTGAAACCTTCTTACAGAATTACCCGCTCCATTCATAGACAACTCTTGATCATAGAACACTGCATCGGGATCCCCCTCTAACCGTAGACTTGCAATTAACATTACATGATCGTCAATGTTGCCCTCCCCCAAATTAAAGTCCAAGACACGTCTCAAAAATGCCTTTCGAGGCGAAAAGGTAATACATTGTTGAGAAAACCTCCCCTCTTCTCCAAGAGGGATCATTTGGGATATCTCCCCTGATGTTACCATTAAACATTTGGAGACCCCATTCTGTCAAATAATCTACCCAAGTTTCACCAATACTTGTCTTTTGACGACATCTTCCCGAACTCGGGTCAACCATCGTGATACATTGAGAGTTCAGATCACCTGCAAGGATAACGTCATCTCGCGGGTACTGCTGAACATTCCTGTAAACCATTAGACAGACTCAGCACAAAATCGTATAAAGAAATGATTTTAGGGTTCCAGTAAACATTTATAATAATCCAACATTTACCCCTGGTGGACCCTCTTTTTATTGCTCGCATCATTAGAATACCTTCACTAGTAACCAATACACTATTTGATGAGTCAAAAATCTCATTACTACATGCCACCATCAAACCCCCCCCACTTGGCCTTCCCCCCCTCTGAACCCCGATCCAACTGCTGAAAAATAGAAAAACCTTCGAACCCCACTGTACAAGTTAACCAAGTCTCTTGGAATAAAAACTGTGTCACCTAATCGCACCTAATTACTACACGTTACTGTCCTTTAACACTATTCCCATGGAAATGAAAAACATAATTGGTTGGAAGGATGATCCTAACATCAATGGAATGGTGTGTATCAATCACTAATTCCTAATGAACGGTCCGTTTAAAATACCCTCGTTCCGTAGTCTTGTCACGAATGACATTGAATGGGTACGCCTTCCTAATCAAGATAATAACCGGATGCTTTCAAAGATGCTTTCTCCAATCATTGTAAAGTTATTGTGGGATCATAAAATAGTCCTAACGATGCTTGGGCTTGACATGCTAGCCTTCGCTACCACAGAAGACGCCATGGCTTTTCTTGAATTCCAACCCCCTCCTGTAATTGCTGTTGATCAAACATGGCAGCATACTTCTGTAAATACAGATCAATCAAAAATTATGATGGAACAATTAGCCTCCCTCATGACGGCCTTAAACGGCCTTTCATGGTTAGAACCTCTTATTAAAGCAGCAGTGGCTATAAACCCTCAACAAGCAGCCTCATAGTTGCATGACCTTAAAATCACCTCTTGGAATTGTTGTGGCTTCAACAACTTAAAGAAATGGTTGTCGAAGGCAAAATCGGACGCACTGCCGCATATTCTTTTAGTACAAGAAACCATGTCCCTTGTGAATATGCAATTTGACCGGTTTTCTTCTTTTTTTCCATCATGCAGTTAAGGGCGCTGGAGGTAGACCTGCAGGTGGTTTAGCCATACTTTTTAATAACAATTTGAAATTTACCATTAACCACATTTATGAATCGGAAGTATACTTGATTGTTGATTTAAAACTCGATTTACTTCATAGTTTGAATTTGTTTTTAATATCATTTTAATGGAATCCCTCCCGATTGGTTGTCCAGCCAGCATGCAAAGTCTTAGATAGTGCATTACTAGAAGCCTACAAACTGGCTCTGCACGCTGAAATCTTGATAGGGGGTGATTTCAATGCCTCTTTCACGGTTGATATCAATGCCAAGGCTTATGCACTGAAATCTGCGCTCTTATCCACATACAAAAAGGAAATGTGTGGAGGAATTTTTTTTAAAGTTGGGATGTTCATTTGATTCAACCCGACTTCAAACATAAATATTTTACATGGAAGAGAGGAAAAATATTTCCATGGATCGACTACATATTCGCATCCAAGACCTTATCTGGATTGCTTTCCTCCGTTTGTACAGTAGACCCACACTTGGGAGACCATCTAATGATTGTAACATCTATGTTAG
Source organism: Ambystoma mexicanum (assembly GCF_040938575.1). NCBI lineage: Eukaryota > Metazoa > Chordata > Amphibia > Caudata > Ambystomatidae > Ambystoma > Ambystoma mexicanum. The sequence goes on from NC_090933.1 coordinate 526,034,418, forward strand.
GGCAGATAAAACATATGCAACAAGATCCTTGTCTCTCGTTAATCCAGGTCGAGAGACCCAGGCTTTCGATCAATTGGAATTATGCCACATGTAGAAAATTTACATTGCTTGTTAATGGGGACCTTTGGAAGCAAAACACTGCGACTTTAGTTGATGCTGAATGTATTTTAAAGTGGAATATGAAGATTATTGCGACTCACCTAAATACAATTGCCCTCTCACAGAAAGATCAAGACACCTATGAAAAACATTTCTTACCATTGTCACAGGAGTTGTCCACTATCAAACAAAAAAAAATCTTGAGCTAAGAATAGCAAGGAAGTCCATCTTGACCACCAAAATGAATTCATAATAGCCGTTAAAAAAAAAGAAATCATGCTAAAATACAAGAATGACATGCGTATAACATGTGCCTTAATTGCTCTGAAATGTAATCAGGAACTAGTCGTCCTGTTGTGCAAACGCAAAACGAAAGACATTCGGAGACACATTAGATCTACTGATAAAGTTCAGAATTTAGAACTCGAATCTGCTATTGATGATACAACATGGACTTTTCTTTCTTAACAAATTTGCGATGCCTGCAGCGTTTGACATGCAAAAAACCTCCAGATTACTATAGGATCCCTAATATTTGTCCTTGGGGGATTTCTGACATCTTGGCTGCAATTTACAAACTAAAAGGTTCGAAATGTGCAGGGCATGATGGTATGCCTCCATGTGTCATCCTTCATCTTGGCTTACTTCTATAATTATCCCTCTACACAAAAAAGGCCCCATTAACCTGAATCATTTCAGACCTATAGCCCTCATAGATGTGGCTGCCCAAATTTTCTCAGCCCTTATCCTACAAGAGGTAGAAGTCTTCATTTGTAACAATGAGTGTCTACGCAAAGCACAGGTAGGCTTTCGTAAGGCTATGGGCACTCCCCTCAACGCCTGTATATTGGCACACTTGATTGCATCAGCCAAGCTCCCGGATAATAGCCCAATTTTCGTAGCATCTCTAGATCTTAAAGCTGCTTTTGACAGCGTAATCAGAGGCATTTTGTGGCAGAAAATGCTAAAGGCAAAGTTTCCCCCTTTCCTGATTACCTTGGTGGCTCTGTTGCATTTTAACACCAATTTCAGAGTACGTATTAACCATGAGGGTAGCTTGACTGAAGCCATCCCCAGCTGGATAGGGGTTAAACAAAACTGTAATCTGGCGGCCATACTCTTTAATCTTTATATGGCCGACCTAGATAACATCTGGAACACAGAAATCCTTTGCAGCCCGGCTAGGATCGCTGAATCTTTCTTGGCTAGCCTATGCCGATGACGTTCTACTCTTTGACAGAACCCAATCGGGACATCAAATGAAACTAGAAAGCTTCTTCTTGTATTGTCAAGAACACAACCTCACAGTTGATCCACAAAAATCTAACATTATCTTTTGCAACTGAAAAAAAGTACGTCATTTTACCTGGTTGATTGACTCCATGCCCATATCCATTTTGAAAAATCTAACATACCTGGGCTTTACGTTGACAAATAAGTCCTCCTTTAAAAGAGTGAAAGAACTATTAATAGGGAAATTGTTGCCCTTGAAATGACAAATAAGATTAATATTTCACAAATTTTGCAGTTTTTCTCTCCTGCCCATTTTTTAATTCTACGGTAAAAAAGTAGAAGCCATTCTACTATATGGTGCGGAGTTCTACTTAGGGGATTTGGGACCTTTTCTTGATCAACTTCAAGGTGTTATTTGGAAATACACATTGGGGTTACCTGCCTATCTTCCTAACACAGTGTTGAGGCATAAATTGGGTCTGAATGCTTTATCGGCACGTTATAAGTGGCGTCTTCTCATAAATTATTCAAAGATGCTGTATCCTCCTAAGAACTCAATTTACGAAGAATTCAATAAGATGCTTCTTGCTTATAATCCAATTTCTGTTGCATCATACAAAGATGGAATGGACAGCTTATTAGAAAAGATCAATATGTCTGCTGATGATCTTTATATGTACATGAATATGGTAAGGAAATGCTCTTCCAATGTGATTGGGCAGAATGTGGGGATAAGCTTCACTCCTACTGCTCCTTTGCTGAGTACACAAAATGTTTCCATTCACAAATAACACATATGTCATATTTGACCCTTTGTTCTAGCAAAGAGGTGCAAAGGACTTTCATGTTATTCAGAATGGATATGCTCCATTCAAAAAATTCGGATTAAGCACTGGAGTAGGAGTGAAATTGATACCCCTGATGACATGTGTAGATTTTGTAAGGGTCACAAAAGAATCATTGAAACATCCATTTCTCTTCTGTTCTCATTTTGAAAATGCATGATGTAGAACTGTGAAAGAATTTACTCAAGCAAACACAATATTTGCTAGAAACTGTATATGGCTGAACTGTATGTGGGGAACAAACAACACAATGATATTAGCAACTGTAAGGTTGGTAAATGTCATAGTAACTGAGCTAAAAAGAACGGCAAAGAACAAGTTACTAACCTGTAACTGTTGTTCTCCAGCATGGGTCTGGCATGGATTCACATGCTCATGAATATTCCCCGTCGTCAGGCTGGAAATACTTGGTAAAGAAAAAATCAGTATCAGTTTCGTTTCTGATCTGTCTTTCTTTGTAGTAACCAATCACTGGTCTCTGGGTCATACTGCCCCCAGCCAATGACTGCCCTCTCCTTAAGCCCCTCCCCTGGCAGCCATCGTCAGATTTGGTAGCACGTAAAGTGGCAGTAGGACCAAGTGAAGAGCCGCAGAGGGGAACGAGGGAGGGTTCGCATGTCAATCCATGCCAGACCCATGCTGGAGAACAACAGTTACAGGCAAGTAACTTGTTCATTCTCCAGCATGGGGTCTGGCATGGATTCACATGCTCATGAATATAAGAATACATAGCAGTACACACATGCACAACCATGGGAGGTGGCAAGGCTCAACATTAAGCATTACATCAACTCAACATTAAGCAACTCTTACCTCCTCACCAGGCCAACCTGCAGGCGAACAGGTTGCGCAGCACTGCTTGGCAGACCCTGGACTCCTCCCTGGAATCCCAGTCGACGCATAGAATTTCGTAAAGGTGTGCGTCCACCTCCACGTAGCAGCCCTGCAGATGTCCAGCAGGGTTACACCAGATAAGAACGCTGTGGTAGCAGCGATCGCTCTGGTCGAATTGGGGTCTCGGACGGCCGGGCAACGATCGGTTTGCCAACCGGTGACAGTGCATGATGCAGCCGGAGAGCCATCTGGAAATGGAAGCCTTCAAAAGGGCCTTCCCTTGGTTCACAGGTCCAAAGTTCACAAACAGCTGTGATGTCTTCCGAAAACTCATTGTGCAATCCATGTAGAACTTCAGCGCTCTAGCTACATCCAACGAGTGCAAAGTCCTCTCGGCCGGCGACGAAGGAGACATGAAGAAAACTGGTAACACCAAGGGCTCGTTGAGATGGAAGTCCGACGGCACCTTGGGCATGAAGGAGGGTTGCGTCCTCCGCACCACCCTCGTCTCGTGAAAAGTCAAGTATGGAGGCTTGCAGGATAGGGCCCGGATCTCTCCCACTCGTCGTGCAGAGGTGATGACCACCAGAAATGCTGTTTTCCACGACAGGAACTTCAACAGTGCCGAATGCAGAGGCTCGAATGGCGCCCCCATGAGCCTGGTCAGCACCACAGTGAGCTCCCACGCCGGGGCTGGAGCATTCACCGGCGGGAATGAACGGAACAGTCCCTTCATAAACTCCTTCACCAGGCAATGAGAACACAGAGATGATCGTCCCGTAGTTCTGGTGTAGCGTGAGATTGCCGCTAGATCCATCTTGATGGAGGCATGAGCCAGCCCCGCCTTGGCCAGCGACAGCAGGTACGGCAGCACTTGAGGGACCGTAATTCGCAGAGGGTTAATCTTCTGTGCACGGCACCAGACAGAGAACCTCATCCATTTGTGTCCATAGCACTTGAGAGTTGAGAACGCCCTGGCCTTTGCAAGCACCTCCTTGCAGTCCGCCGGGATACCGTACCATCCAAACTCTAGTGCTGCCGGAGCCAGGCATGCAAGTTCAGCGACCCCGGGTTGTGGTGGAGGATGGCGCCTCCTTCTCTGGAGAGGAGATCCGCGTCCGTCGGCAGTTTGACTGGGTGGGACGCTGACAAGTCCAGAAGGTCCAGGAACCAAATCTGTCTCGGCCACGCTGGTGCGACGAGGATCATCCTGCACCGGGACCTCTTGAGCTGGTTGATGAGTCGCAGCAGCAACGGCAACAGGGGGAACGCATACAGGAACAGGCCGTCCCAGGGGAACGAGAAAGCATCGCCCATGCTCCTCGGCTGGGGAATCCTGCTGGCGAACCTCTGGCATTTGGAGCTCGCGAATAGGTCGATCAGCGGGTTGCCCCATCGTTGGAAAAGGGAGTCCACTTGATCCTGACGCAGTTCCCACTTGTGGCACGAGCGCAGCTCCCTGCTGAGTGAGTCTGCGATGGTGTTCTTTATTCCTGCCAGATGGAAAGGTACTAGAAACATCCCCTGGGCGACGGCCCAGTGCCACAGATCCTGGGCCTCCTTGGATAGGGCTGGGGATCTGGTGCCTCCCTGCTTCCGTATGTAGACCATCGTGGTGGTATTGTCGGTGAAGATCCTCACCACCTTGCCCTTGAGGGACGGAAGGAACGACCTGAGGGCCCAGAACATGGCTCAGAGCTCCAGGACGTTGATGTGGAGTGACCTCTCCTCCGGGAGCCAGAGGCCTCTTGTGTGGAGATCTCCGGTGTGCACTCCCCATCCCTCCAGGTAGGCATTCGTCGTCACAGTCTCCTGATGTGCCGGGGTCTGAAAGTCTGTGCCCGCCACCAGATGCGCGTGGGTGCCCCACCATCGAATCGCTTGGCGGAATGCCTCGTTGAGTGGGATCCTGTCTTCGAAGCTGCCCGCCGCTTGCATCCAACCTGCGTCGACGAACTCTTGTAGAGGACGCATCCGCAGCCTGCACAGGCGCACCAAGTAGATGCATGAGGACATCATGCCGAGAAGGGACTTGATGGATCTCACCATGGCCACATCCGTGGCCAGCAGGCGCTGCACCTTGCCCAAGATGGCCTTCGTCCTCTCCGACGGAGAAGCTAATCGCGCCACTGTATCGAGCTTGGCTCCCAGAAACAGGGCGACCTGCGACGGAACCAGGCGGGATTTCGAGTGGTTGATGGAGAATCCCAGATCCGTGAGCAGTTGGACAGTCTTCACTGTGTGCTCGACGGAGAGTTCTCTGGTCGTTGCACGGATGAGCCAGTCGTCCAGGTAGGGGTAGACGTAGATCCCCTGCAGGCGCAGCCGCGCCGCCACTCGTGCTAGGCACTTGGTGAATACCCTGGCTGCCGACTTCAAACCGAATGGAAGGGCTTTGAATTGGTAGTGCCGTCCCTGGACCACGAATCTGAGAAACTTTCGGTGTCCTTTTAGAATGGGGATGTGAAAGTAAGCATCCTCCAAATCCAACAACGATAGGAAGTCGCCTTCCTCCAGCTGTCCCAGCACGTGCTGGAGGGTGACCATCTGGAACTTTTGGGCCTTGATGTATTTTTTTAACCGACGCAGGTCCAGGATGGGTCGCCAACCTCCTGTCTTCTTTCTGACGCGGAAGTATCGTGCGTACACTCCGGAGCCCCGGAGGCTCTTTGGGACAAGCTTGATGGATGCATTCTTCAGCTTCGCCCTTACTTCCAACAGTAGTTGAGGGACGCGATTTTCCTTCCTGGCTGCGGGAGGAATGCGGGGGTATTTCTTTAGAAATTCGAGTGTGTGCCCGCGGGCCAGGGCATCCAGCACCCAACGGTCGGAGGAGATGGACTCCCACACGCTGACGAACTTCGCCAGCTGGCCTCCCACCGGGGTGCTCAGGTGGGGGCCCGACGCTACGGCCGGTTCAGTCCTGCTTGGCAGCAGACTTGCCGCCTTGACCTCCCTGGCGACGACGAGATCCTCCTGACTTGCCTCGTCCTCTGTAAGCCTCTTGCAACGAGGAACGAGCCGCCTGGCGGTACGTCGAGGAGTCACCGACAAATCCTTTGGAGGCACCTTGCTTGCCTCCGGAGTTCCGAAAGGGCGGCCGTTGTTGTTGCAAAACTCCCAAGGCCCGAGCCGTCTCCGTGTTGGTCTTGATGGCCTGCAGAGATTCATCTACTGTCTTTCCAAACAGGTTGTTCCCGTCGAAGGGCATGTCCAAAACTTTGGTCTGCACGTCCTGACGGAAATCAGTCGCTTTGAGCCACCCCTGTTGCCGAAGGCAAACACTGTTGCCCAACTGGCAGAAATCAGTGTCAGCAATGTCCGTGGCCACCATTATGGCGTGGTCTGTCGTCCGTTGGGGGCAGGGGTAACCTCGTCCTTATCTCCATACATCAGGCTTGGATTGCCATCAAGATGGCCCCGGAGGTGTCCTGAGGCTCGGGCACCGGCTGCGACGGGCGCGACAGCTGGGGGGTGGAGTCCTCCTCCTCCATGGGCTCGTCGGCACCACTGTTGCTCTCTTCGTCCGCCTCGCCATTCGGTATGGCTGTTCTCATACCAACATCTGCCTCAAACTCCCCAGCACTCTATCTAATCACTGCTGGTTACACACCCCCCAGCCAGGCGTTCTCCTCAGGCCCGACGCAGCCACAATTGATCTGGATAAATCCTCTCAGAACGAACACATACTATTGACCTCTCAACCACCACACCTACCGTTAAGAAGCAGCTACTTCACAAATGCCACACCAGCTGCACACATATCTGGTGCTCACACGCACCTTTGACTCTCTCTACTGACTTGAACTTCGGTTCCCAAGGGCGTTCAACCTACCAGCGCCTTCAGACCATACCAATGGTACATAAGGCGCTATATAAATGCAAAGTAACATAACATAACATTGCTCTTGGGTGGATTGTATTTGACTGCTGGATTCGATTGGCACCATCAGGCCTCCCTGCAAACCCTTGATCTAGGAAGATGCAGCACCTAGCACGTGCGTGCTGTCTTTCAGCAAAGTGATTGTTTCTGCAGTCTGGCAGTGAACTGTCCGTGGCTAATTTGTTCCAATCTACTATAGAGTATTACAAGTAATATGGCTAAAATTAAAGCTCCCAAAAACATGCTACTGTCTGCTGAATCGATGCACCCTAAATAACTAAACACACAACCAATATTCTCGAACATAAAGAGCAATGGCACAGGTTGTGGTGGGGACTGGAGGGACTAATGAGTGCGATCAGAGTTTTTCCTCCTCTTGTCTTGTAGTTATAGGCTCCTCAGGGTGCCTTTTACAATGTCGACAGGTAAAGGGATGGTGAGGTCTCGGGTGCCTCATGCTCACTGGAGCATTTAGATGCGGAGGATCTCTTGACTTGCAACAATATTCATCTCATTTAGGACGTCTCGATCCTGGCTCCAGTTGATTCACAAGAACTTGCAAAGCGGGGTTTGCCTGTCCATGGGATCACATGTTTCTTGTAGTCCAGCATGTGACAGCATCCAAACAATGAACCGCCTACAGTGGAGTTCTCCGGCGTACCAGCTGGGAACCCAGAACAAAGTCAGCCAGACAGGATTCAAGGGGAGCGGATTATAGACGCTTTTTCCTTCCCTGTATTATCGAAGTTTGTAAACTCAATTGTTAAAGAACACGACCTAGTCCAGTACAAATTACAGGAAATGCGTTCTGTGCTCCAGGCTCTATGCACAAAAATGAACTTTGTAGAAGGATACATTATGGCAAGTGTTCGACTAGTCAACAAGGAGGATGGAGAACACTTATGTGGCCTCACACGGCCCTCCACAAGTAATCCAACAAAAGCCAAGACAATGTTAACTGATGGGATGTCAGACCATGATATCGTCTGACTATACAGCTAGCCACTTGGAAGGAACCAATGACAATCCTGCCACCACAAAGATTCATGAACTACATGGGATAATGGCTGCCAGTGTATCGAGGGCCCTACGATTCATGCTGCTCCAGTGCCAGGTACTGTCGAGGCGGAGTTGCTTTTGGAAGAAAATAAACTCTAAGCCTAGAATACATCAAAACAGAGAAAGATCTAGAAATCGAAGAATGTTAAACATATTGTAAAAAAAAAGGAAGAAAGGGCTCACGGAAATGTCTCAGCTCACTAGAATCAGTTGTAGGCTCTTCGAATGAGGGTAATGCAGAGGAGATATCGGGAACAGCTATTCTCCCTACCCCCCCTTTGCCCACCCTTGCCCCCCCATCTCTCTCTTTCTTCCCTCCTTTCTTTTTTTGTTTTCCTTTCCTCTAGTTAGCAGAGTATCTCTATGATCAGTAATCCCTTTTTGACCAGCAGAATCAAAGGGGGTGACTGTCCTTACAAATAGTTCCCTCATTCATTATTCATTTTATTTCCCTTCTTTTCTCTGGATATCCACCAGCATACAGCGCCGCTTTGATGCCCGCGCAGACCATCCTCCCAACCAAGACTCCGGCCATTCTTAATGCCCTCGCTAGCAACCACATTGCCAAGGGAGACTCTCAGTCGCACCCACGTTTGTACACAGTTTTCAAACAGCATAAAACAATGGTAAGAAACCGGTAATGGCCGACAATTTTGCCCCAGTATTTCTTAAAACAACAAACAACTAAATAATAAATATCTCATGATACAATTTCATGTGATTTGGAATTCGATATCAATCCTTGTTTAAAATTCCTTTTCTCTTTTCATTCTTCGGCTACTCTAGCCTTTCCATTAATGGACAATTCAGTGAATCGAGCTGAGCACTGAGAGACCCAGCTTTCGCAGCCCCAAAAGGAAAAGTCTTGCCGCCAGCAAACCAAAAGGCTCACCAGTCTGCATACCCCTGTGCAACATACAGGGTGAGTATTATGCAGGCCCCTTCCTTTTCTCTAGCAAGCAGTACTGTCTTTACTCCAAACATGCTTTTAACCCTAGTAGGAATCACCAACAACAAGCTGGACATAGACTATATTGACTTAATACATGTATCTGCCTCCTTTTTGTCTCCCAGACTCCTTTTAGGTCCACTTTGCCCTGAGGAAGGCTCCAAAATCTATGCCAAAAAAGATGGCAATACCCGAAACGTGTCTTCAGTATTTTGCCTATTGGAAAGTGTTATATCAGCAATACTGAAACAATTATTTCTTTGCTTAAAAACTGACACGTAGGCAGGTTACAGAACCTGATCATATACTGATCACTATACATACAAAAAAAATAGAGAAACCTCTGAGAATGGACATTTTGAGCAAAAAAAATGTTTTGTATAAAAAAAAAATTAAGTCCATCTCAGATATTTTTTGTATCTAATTCCCTGTAATTTTTTGTATCTATTTTTGTTTATATTTCTGGTCACAAATGTCTGATATTTTATTGTTGAATGTGATATTTTCTGACTCCGTTCATCATGCTTTGAGAAATGCATCTCATCCTGTGTTTTCTCTTTTAACAATTTATTTTTCAAGCTTTGTCTATTCAAAACGCAGGGACAGTGAATTAATCTATTTGCAAGCCTTATTGAATTCACTGCAATTGTTTTTGAAGTCTTTGTATACATTGTATATTTCCTTTTTCAATTAAAAAATGGTCAATACTTTTCCAGTTGTATTTTTGGTACTTGTGACTCTATAGATGAGCACATAGACATTGTTTGGTATAAATAAGTAAAATTAAGACATTCATTTCTATGTCAATACTACAGTGTGGTTTACTCTTTTTTTGGTTTATTTTTCATTCTGCCCCAAATCCACACTGAACATTTTAGGGGCTACCCTACCCTTTCGTACAAAACACACACCAGGCTGCATCAGACACCTGCCATGGCCCTTATGCACATGATGCCCGACAATTGGCTCCTAGAGACAGGACATTTACTCACTCAACAAAACGTTATGTTCTAGGAGCAGTCTAGAGTGTCTCTCAGGCATATCCTCTTCCAGGGATTTAAGTTACTATACACATACAGCTCTTCCTCCACAAAACTAAAACTTTGCAGTCACGGCTCCACACAGCTTTGAAGGGGTGTGCTTCTTAGGACTAAGACTACTACTTTATTGTGAAGGACACTTGTTGCTGCATACACCGGAGCTTTGGAGGCTGCCAAGTGATATATAGCACTGCGAGTCACTTAGGACTCTTGCTGCCCGTAGCTTCGTTCCCTGGAGGGGGCGGAGCCTGTTGGAGACCACGTGAAGCATCACGTGACCTGAACTCTCTGCAAAACGCACCTGCGTTCACCCTCGCGGCGTTGAGCCCGGCAGGGGTAGAGGGCGCCGGCTGTTTGGCGCCGACGGCGTGACCAGTGAACGGGAGACTGCGGAGGTATCCCCTCTTTGATCCCGGCATTGAGACAAAGAAAAGTTCGGTGACGAGTTCAGTCTACCGACGAACTCTGGTTGTGTGCATTACGAGAGGAGCTGCAGCAACAGACTTTTTGCTTTTGCTTTGGACTGCTGCCCCTTTAACGTTTTGTCCCAGCCTTTCAAAAAGCTACACGGAGCGGAGTTCCATCGAACTCCACTGAGGTCCTCGCCCTACCGTCCACGTGTCCGCATTGGACACTTGGCTCATCTGAATATTTTTTGTGAGGAAAAGCAGTCTGCTCACAGTGATTGGCACTTGGTGGCACGATGTCCGAGAGCTCAAAAACCGGTCCTAGGCACGGTTCAAATCCCTCCTTTCCCGTCGGAAGCAACCGCTGAAATCCTTAAAGGAGGTAAGACAAGCTGATTTGATCCTTGAGGATAGCGCTGAGACGGTGGTGGGAGTGGTTCCTTCCTTAGCCTCACTGTCATTAACATTATTGGGTGCCATTGGCCACATACCTTCGACGGCAATTGACTCAAAGATCCTTCATGGAGGCAGAGGCGCTGGGAGTGAGGAGGAGTTGGCCGTACTGCCGTCTCCGTCTGTGTATGTTGATGCTAGTGATGTGGCGGCACAGGTTTCGCCTTTTGAGCTAACGGACTCTGATCTGCTTGCTATTAATCTCCCGAGTGTCTTGGGTCAGGTGGAAGTATTTGTACAGTCGCCATTACCTGCGAAGTTGCGTAACTCACACAGCTTGGAGGTGCTGCCTGAGCCTCATGTATTATGTCCTTCCTTTACCCCAAGAAAGTTGACAGCGGTGGGTTCGCCATTGCTGTATGTGACGAGTATGGCAGATAATATAGTCCCATCACCCGAAAAGAGACATGGGGAGGGGAGACACAGTGTTCCTTTAAGCGCTGGACTGATTAAAATCACAGCACACAACATGGTAGAGCCCAAAAAGGCTAATGTCATTGTGGTGCCAGAGACCGACTTGAATCAGACGCTGCCTCAGTTTAAAAACTACCTCCATGAACATGTCATCTGGAATGCCCCTCCCAGACGACGTTACTACTGAAATGTCAGCGCGTGAAGTACGGCTAACAGCCAGATTAAAAGCTGACTTTCTGGCTATGTATGAACGTCTAAACGACAGTTTCTTGCAGAATTATCAGACACCAGCAAAAACAACGGCGCACAGAAGGAGTAGCTCTCCAGCGACCCCAGGTGACAAGGCATTCGTGCCTTTGTCTCAGAATACATCAAAGACGACATCGCGCGCCAGACTATGTGGAGACAGGGAGGCCAAAATTGTCATGGAAGTTGAGAAGTGAGCCACGGCGAACGATTCCAACGTGGCAGGCTTAACGTCTGAGCACTCTATTAGCAGCACACAGGATAAAGTGGCCTCAGAAGATGCAAAAACTGACATTCTTTCTAAAAGCTCCTTATCTACGGCTGCTGGTATTCAAATACATAATAATGTGATTGCTGCAACTTCAATTGCTTTATTGCCCTTCATGAAACTTCATGAATCCTTACATGATGCTGTTCGCGATCAAACTGCTATGCTAGTTTCTATCAATAACAAGATCTCAAGCCTAGAAGCCTTTTCGGGAAAAAAATGGGCAAAGACTGGATTACAAAGCTGAAACTTCCCTAAAATGGCAAAATAGATTGTGTGATCTTGCCCGGCCGTCGCATGGAGATCAAGCAGCCCTAATGGAAGCAGTCATTGAATGCACTAAATGGATGCGCTTCAACACCACAACAAAAAAGCGAGTTGAATATGATACTCATGAAGCTCTTGTAAGACCCACAGATGCTCCAAATGGGATTTCTGCAGTGGCTCATAAGCCAACTAACATGGATCGTCAGATTGATGGTGTACCAATCGGTGGAGTGTGTCCAGTGAGCCCGAAGAGCAAATCAACAGCTCCCTTAAAGGCAACTTCCAGCCTGCAAAATGGCAGCTCAACGAGAAAAAAAAATGGCCTCAAGCATAAGCTTCCTGGCACCACTCGTGACATGCCAACGCAGCCTGATAGTGACATAACAAGAAAGGATGAAACTTTACCTGCCTCATCCGCGCAGAGCATTGAAAGCTGCAATAAACTGCCTGAGCCGAGGGTGGTTGTTGTGGAGCAAGGTTCCCTAACAAAGAAACTATCGTTTGGCATTTTTAATAAGTCAAACACACCGGTGCAGGCGAATGGTCATCCACTACTTCACAAGAATGGCTGTCTAAACGACCACCAACGACGCCCAATACTGAAACAGGTGGCAAAACGAGCAAGGATAAGTGGTGCTAAAAAATTCATAAGGAATCTCACAACTCCTCCTCACCCAAAGTTAGTTTCTCAAGTCGAGAAATTAAATGAGGTACCACAAAGTTCTATTAATATTCCTGAAACACGAATCTCTCCACAGAACTGTGCCAAAAGAAACAGAGACACCTTTGAAGATGAAGATGAGGCAAACTCTGAAGACTCGCTAGAGCTATGCGAGTACTCCACGTACTCAATTGATGTCGATGTCGAGGATGCTGCAGTCACTGTGGCGGAAGGTTTATCTACTGCATTGGATAAAGACAAGACTATCATGCCCGTGGCTGCAGATGTGCAGGTAGCTATTCCTCGAGGGGGCGGTCTGGCAAAAAAAACAGAAAATGATGCCACTCTCCTCGTCATTGGTTGTCAAGGATGCAAAGATACAGAGTGGAGAGGTGAGAGTCTCGTCCTCCCGTGCTAATGTTTTGTGTGAAACACTTAATCCGAAACAGACGAGAGCTCAGGTTGAAAAACTCATACGGAGCTCAAGTGATAGGATCATAAAACATCACTCATCAAATCATGGGTTTTGGCGAGCCCAATTTAAAAACATCTTGCCGGAACAAAGAGAAGTGAATTTAAATCGTCGGAATATTTTAAATCTGCTTTATTGTATTCCAACTCTGCGTGCGACAAAATCGGAGGATATTGCAGTGGTGGAATACATGTCCGAAGATCATCTGGACTGGGTGAGGCTCCACCTCAAATCAGGGTCCCTATCGTCAGCTATAAAGGAAGCCGCCGAGGATCTTCTGTTCTTTGGCTTTGAAGTTCGCTGTGAGGATGAACAAGACTATGAAAGAGAGCACTGTTCACCAGTGGAACTAACTGCGAATGAATCAAGAAGGAAAGAGTTATGGGCCCAGATGAGCTTTAAGCGTACACCGAGCAGGAAGGCCCCATCTTATAACAGCAATTAGCAAAAGGAAAATAAGACTGACTCCTTTCACCAGCTATTGTCGTGGAACACTCGTGGATTTGTGCATATTTTCAAGACCAATGGCAATTCGCGGACCACGTTTCCATATTGTGCATGCAGGAAACTTGGCTACGTGAATGTCCAGCATGCGATGGCTATACTGTTTTGCTTAATCCTGCAGGCAAGAACTTGTTTGGGCGTCCTTTTTCAGGTCTTATAACACTGGTTAAAAACAGGTTGGAATGGAAGATCCTTTCCTCCAAAAACACAAATATGTTTGTGCAAGTCACAACGATCCAAAAGAGTCAGTCCATAAGCACACATGGTCAAGTGCTATTGATAATTAACTTGTACTGGAACCCAGCAATGATCTCACAAATTGCTTTCATTGCGGCGGTTATGGCCGCAGTTGACGAGTGTCTATTGTCTTTTAGTGACCCGACAATTTTGATATGTGGAGATTTCAATTATGCTTGGCTTAACAACCAATTGACAAAGAGTAAAACATCTGATTGTAAATCAGGAATTATATCAATAGACCGAGGTACCCGATGGATAAATGAGATTTCCCGGAGAGGTTGCTCAATGTTGAATGGATGCACACGAGGCGACATCCCCCCAGGTTTTACCTGGAAACGGGGAATGAGTAAGAAGACACTTGATTATATCTGGGCGTCCAGAAACTTTCTAGATCTGATCATAAGTCTAAAAATATTAGAAACTGACAATAGTGATCATGATGCGCTGGTGTTGTCTTGGTTAAAGGAACCAAAAAATCAGAATATTAATTATAATGCCAACATCACAGTAAATAATTGAACTAATCGATTACGAATGAATGCTCCTCAGTTGGCCCAGATGACCGACTTTTCTACAGTCAAATTCGTCCCTCTCAAGGATAAACTATCCCATTTTGCTGCATCAATATAAGGTGATAAGTAAAATCCACAATGGTAATGTGATAGAATTGAACCACTCTTATAGTGCGGCAATAGGGAGAGCAAAGGAAGAACTACGAGAGGATCTACGTGACCTGAAGCAAACCCGCCCCAGTAACATCTTGGACTTACTTAAATCTCGGCGTCAGCAATACTGTAATTGGATAAAATCCTTCAAAACAATCAGAATTCAAGACCAGGCCGAACAAATGTTAAAGCTAATCTTACAAAAAGATAGTAGACACATCTGGGAGATTATCAATACAGGTGGTGTAAAACATTCAAACGCAATGTCAAATGGTGTGAACGGAGCTACATGGGTGGAACACTTCTCTAAGGTATTTGACGACCACAATTGCATTGATGTTCCAAATTTGATCTTGAATACATCGAGGTGGAACGTGGCCGACTCTGAAGAGGATATTGAATGGGCAATCCAAAGACTAAAGTCATCACGAGCAGTTGGTCCTGATGGCGTCTCTAATGTGATATTCAAAACCCACAGTGCCTTGTGGGCAAATTTCATGGCCATCCTTTTTGAACGAATTGCAGACGAGAAAGTGCTGCCTGAGTCTTGGCTGAAAGCGGTTGTGGTGCCCATTTTTAAAAAGGGCAATCGGGACAATCCTAACAACTATCGCCCGATTGCCCTTTTGGACACAATCGGAAAAGTATTTTCATCTTTCCTTCAGAAACGGCTTGCGACATGGGCCGATTATGTGGGAGCAGTTGACGTACATCAAACAGGATTCACAAGAGGAGTGGGTGTAGAGCTCAATTTGGTCCTCTTGAACAGTCTGAAGCTTGACTCCTTGAAGCGAAAAAGAAGTTTGTTCATCGCCTTTATAGATCTGAGTCAGGCGTTTGACAGCATAAACCGTAATCTACCATGGAGGAAATTATACGACTGGAAATGCCCTAGTGAGTTGTTGTCTCCGCTGATTGCGCTCCACACAAAGACTTCAATTAGAGTACGGATAAATGAGCAAGGTGACTTATCTGATGAAATCTTCACCAAAAGAGGAGTGAAACAAGGCGGCACAACTATTCAAGTTATTCATCTCCGACATGTCGTTGTCCTTAAATGGCCAAGGGTGTTTCCACCGTTAGTAAATGGGCATCAATTAAGTTGGGCCATTTACGCAGATGACATTGTGCTAATAGACTCTACCCCAATTGGACTTCAGCGTTTGCTTAATGCATTTCAAGAATATTGTATACAAAATGATTTACGGATCAACACAAAAAAGTCAAAGATCATTGTGATGGGTAATTGTAGCTCAAAGAAATCTAATAATTTCACTTGGAGAATATCAGATGAACTTCTTGAGGTGTCAAATAACATTCGGTATCTAGGGGTACTGTTCAATACTTCGATACGTGAATGGTATTGGACCCAAGATCTGTTGGCCCGTATGCAGATGTTTGCGTTGCAGGGAGCAAAATTGCACGTAGAGTTTGGCAAATTTACCCTTGGGCCAGTGTTATCATTTTACCTTCGAAAAGTGGTGCCAGCAATAACATTTGATAGTGAATCATGTTGGAACATCACTCATGAACTGTGGGATAGGTTAGAAGGTAAATTCTGGCGCAAGATTACCAAAAAACGTGTCAATTTCTGCAATACGGTATGAGCTATGTATTGAATTATGTTATGGGGTTGTTCAGTGGAAATCTGTTTCCACCCTAAGAAAAATGCGTTTGAATCCAGTTGCTAAACCTTATGAAATCTTGCATACAGTTTCATCGCACCCCTCGGCTTGTCTGTTGAATGAGTGGAAGGCAAGACTGATGTATGCTTTGGATAAAGTGGACGTCACAATAGAATCAGTGTTGTTAAGACCGCAAGAAGCAAAAAGGAAACTGCGGTTGGGAAACGGGATAGCAAACGAAGAAAAGCAGATGAAGCTTGCAACATCGCTCGATTTGGGTAGTGTCTTGAACCAACTTGACGTGCTCCCGAAATATCTGAAGCAATTTCCATCTAGATATGTTCCTTCGGTTACGTCTTAACCTCTATTACACCAAAGATATCCAAATGTTGAAACGAGACCCGAGTGTACATGACTCATGGTGCCGGTTTTGCACACAGGAAGTAAGTAGAATCTGTGAGACATTTAATCACTGAATGTGTGACGATCACATGTCAGCGCTCACTGCATTTAGCTCAATTTGCACCTCTATCTGGTAATATGGATGCATGGTGGAGCTATTTGATTGGAGGAGGTAACACTCAGTTAATCTGCGCTGCAATAAACTTTCTGGATGCCCTGATGTTAAATAATAAGGAGCAGTAAAGTTTTAATTTTAGGGAAGTAAAAGGACAATCTTAAAAGGAGTAAAGTCTTGAAAGACTTAATCAGAAGGTATTGTTTTATGGTTGGATGAACTGCAACTTAAAGTTTTTCTTTTTGTATTAAAACTAATTTTCTTTTTGTATTAAAACTAATGTTACAATAAAAAAAACTAATAATAAAATTTAAAAAAAAACTACCAAACAATGTGCCCAGTTTCACATCCAATATCCATTGGGCCCTGCTTCAGGTCACGTTATTTCCCTTACAATTCCAGTGCAACATGGGTACAGGACTAGTTCAAAACAAAATACAATTCAATCTCCACATAAACAATGACTACAATCTAGAAATCGTATGTACCAAAAGCAGTCCACATAACTATTTACAAAGCATGTGTGAATACACGTTTTTCACACAACTTAATGAATTCCATTTGGAAACCCATACCACAATATTGGGACATAACCCCAGAGTAAAGATGTTTTGTAAACAAAATTTAGCACATATGCATACCTTTATATCGCAAGCATAAGGATGCACATTCTGGCCAATCTTCTCCAGGTAAGCGCACAGGAATTTTAACGCTTCTTCTCTGCAATCTTGAAACTAAAAATATAAAAAATGTATAAAATAAATTAATACAAAAACAGCTATATTTTAACTGACGAATATCCCTTACATCACAAGAAACTGCACATTTAATCCCTAATGGAAACGTGAAATAGGATTGCATAACTTACTTCGTCAATTCTGAGCGAACTGTGAACAAACTCGCGTAACCCATACTCTTTGGAGAAAACCAACGAAGTCTGCAAGGCTGAAGGAAAAACAAGGTGCATGTTAAAAAAAGCAAAAGTGACTTCTGAGCAGTATGAACATCACATTCAGCACATGTGGATGAGGTGCTGCCATTAACGTGGACCTCATTTTGATATGGCATATTTGCAGCAGCGCCCAATTTCATCAAACTGACAAAGTTCCTACTGCTGCTGGGTCAGTCCTTTGTGAACCCATGATGATTTTACTATACTAGCCCTAGGAAAACTGTCCCTTTATTTATAGATGGGGGCGGGGGGGCTGTTTTTCTACTTGCACTATAAAGATTGTCCTAGAATGTCCGGTCTAAGATTCCTTCCCATCATGTCATGCATTCCAGCTTGGAGACACAAGCCACAAAAGAAAGCATTTCCACTTATAAGTGGAAGGCAGTGTTCTCCCATACGGCAACACAAATGTACAATACTACATGAACCATATCACTAAAAAGGTTACAGTGAAAGATACCAATTGCTGTTCTTTGCAACAAGAACATGATTGCTCACTCTATGCTTCTTTTGCGAGGTGATCGTTTAGGAAGCAGGTTGGTTCACTTCAAGGGGTTAAAAGCCACCACTGATTTTTCATGTTTTTTCCAATGCCGGTTTACAAAGAAAATAAACATTGTTAACATGAAAATAAAAAAAGAACTATAATATAAACCAGCAGGCCAATCCCACCCACCGATTTTCTCACCTCCTTATCTCTTCGGGACCATAAGATCTACTGGATCACCAGGTTTACCCTTTCTTACTGAACTATTGTTCAGCTGCTTCCATCCCAGGTTGTTTTTGTCATCTTCTCTGCTGCTCCAAGAATCCATTACTCCTTCCAGGGAAAAATGTTTCCAAGTTACTCCTGACCTCGTACCCTCACACTCATACCCAGTTTATAGGGAAATTATGTTTTGTAATCCTCTGTGCCATTACATCTGTACATTTATATAACTATACTATCTATTGTCCATCCTTCACTTCAACGCTTGTTCATTTTCTTCAGAGAAAAAGCAACAAAAAAAATCACCATGTTGTATGTGCTTTATATTCCACATTTAGCATTTCTTGAAAGAAAGAACTGTCCGTTCCTCGCCCACTCTGCCTCTAAAAACATGCACACCACTCCCGAACCATCTCCTTAAGATTCTCAAGCCTAGACTTCTCTGTTTCACTGGACTACTTACTTCAATCACCTAGATATGCAACACATACCTTTGGGACTCTGGTGTGCGCAGGCCTTTGGGATCCAAAGCTATTCCTACGTTAAGAGTTGACAAAACCCAAATAAATAATGGAGCTTGTGTCAAATAGGCATTTCTCAGGTTTGGCTTGCAGGTTTATGGTATCTTAACCTGTGCAAAACTTCGAGAACATGCCTAATGTGCTCCTTCTCAGTTCACAAGTATATTAAGATATTGCTCAAGCATACAATTACTGATTGTTGCAACAAGTCTGAGAAAACAGTACATAAAACGCTGGGAGATTAACCTATATGACCCGGAGAACAGACAGCGATCTTCCATTCATCCCATGGCCTGAGACATATAAGGTGGTAAACCCCTCTTAAGTCAAATTTAGGGAAAATATGGGCACCACGGACCACTCCTGGTAGATTCACTATTCCTTCTCTTTCATGATCAGAGTTCTGTCCTCGAACATCCAGGTCGGTGCGCAGCTCAGTGTATTCTTTTTTGGGTAAAAACAAAAAGTGAAATCCCTCCAGGAGAATGAGATTCCTGGATGACTTTGTTGTGCAAATTGTACGGTATGTATTGTTCAAGTACATTTTTCTCAGCATCGGACAACAAGTAAAAGCAGTCAAAAGGAACACTGGTGCCAAGGATTAAATCTATGGCGCAATCGTATATTCTATTGGGTGGAAGTACTTTTTAATTTTGTTTACAGACAATGTATTTGGAATTCCTGATATTTGTCAGAGACTGAGTTTATGTGTGCTACTGATGAATCTACCATTGTTATAGGTCAGGTGCAGTCCTTGTTCCAAGGCAGCGTCTTTCCCTTGCAGCATACAATGACCCACACAAAATTCAAATCCCAAGAACATTGCGAGAGCCTTCCACTTGATCTACACATTATGCTTCTGCAACCACAGAAGACCAAATATCACAGGAATGTGTGTGACTCTTACCAGATCATACATAACTGTGTCTGTGTGTTGTGCTTTTGACATCTGAAAGGCTTCACAACTTTCTTTCACAGAGCAAGAGATCAAAAGGAAACCCCCTCAATACTTTCTATGGTTTGTTACGCATATTGGCTGGTAGCTGTGGCGGGTCAGAAGATGGACACAGACTTTGGTCTGCCATTTTAGTATAGTTTATTAAATAAATATGCAAAAACTCATCCCTTTCTCTCTACTAAGTGTGTTCCCTACCTAACCAAACTAATTAAGGGGCTCATCAGAGATAGTCCAAAATCATTATCAGTCCTCTGTCCAATATCTACCCTCCTCTGACCTTACCACTATTAGAACAAAAAAGCACCGGAGAAGGACTGTCTTCTCCTGAGAGCTGTTTCTTTATCACGTTCAGTTCAGTATTTGATCTTAAAGTAGTTCTTGGTAGCTACTTTTATAAAGTCCCACAGTTCTGACACTGGATCTTTAAAAGATTCACGTATCCTTCCTCGGACTATTCCTTTTCACATTTCTCGTCTTATTTCTTGGTTCATCATTCTCTTCTCTTTCTTCTGACAAAGACTTTGTTTTACCCAATGTACACCCTTTTCTTTGATTCACTTGAATACTCCAGTAAAGTTTCTCACTTTCTATTTATTCTTGATACTCTGTCCTGACTGGGACGAGTAGGAGTGTTCAAATAATGATTGTCGCTCTCTTCATCTGTTCCTAATCTTTCATCTTTACTGGGACGAGTGTGAGCATCCAAATAATAACTTTTTTTTCCCTCATACACTCCCGATATCCTATGTGGACTGGGACGAGAATGAATGCTCCAATCTTTATTTTTGGTTCCCCTCCCGGGTCTCCCATTCTCCCCCTCCCGGGTCTCCCATTTTCCCCATTACCTGAGCTTTTCAGTGATAACATCACTGGGTGGTACAACCTTATGGGACCCTTCTGGTCAGCTCTTTGGTTTCTCTGCAGTTGCTCGTGTGGGCTCTCTGCCGCTTCTTCCCTCAGTTCGCTTCACTCTCAGCGAAAGTGGTGTCGGCGGAGTTCATGGACTGACTAGTCAAACACAGCTTGTTCGTGGTCATGCCACCACTTGATCCTCAATACTTTGTTCTCTGCTCCTCTTCGTGGCCAGGCTTCCACTGCTGTACCTAGGCTTTCGGTCTGCATCAGACCCTGCACGCCACATCTTACTTCTGCTTCTCATTGCAAGCAGACTTGAAACTCACGGGAAATCTTCCTGTGTAGGTCTCTGCCTCCTCCTCTTATTATGCTAAGGTGGGACTTCCCCAGCGTGCATGGAAGTCCTTCCTTTGTTTTCGACTCCTACCCATTACTCTTCCATTGTATCAGTATAATTCAAGTTTTCCTTTATAGTTATATTATAGTTGTTGGATGACAATAACTAATTCGGAAGGAATTAATCTTCTCTTTCTTTATAAAAATGTTCTGAAAGGAGGTTTAGTGGGATGTGGCTTAGGGAGTTCTTCTATAACCCAAAAAGTGATGGGTGAAAGTTTTTGAATAATTCTGAACCACTGGCACTGCTCTGGGCAAAATTCAACACCACTGTTTTTTACCCCAGGGTTTCTTGTGTTTCCATGCAGAGGGGACCTGGCCTAGAAGCTCGGGGTGGGCTGCTACCATTGGTGGCAGTACTGGACCGATTATGACTAGACCCCTTTTTGCAATGGTGCAGACGGACTAAAATACAGTGGTGTGAAAGGTCGCCCAAAGCAGTGCCAGTGGTTCAGATTTATTCAAACCTTCCAACCATCACTTTTTTGTTTGTTGTTAGGGAGTTCTTCCCCAGAAAGGGAGTCCTTGTCCCCGCGGGGGAAATGTGACAGAATCCCACGATTTGTCACATACCCATTGATATTCCATAAGAAGTAAAGCTGCCCCGCTGTCCACAAGAACCGCCGCTTGCACAACTTGATTAGTCCAATGACAAAAAGACACATGGATCATAAACAGAGTGTGGCTTGTTTCCCGCGTTTTCAATGAGGGGTTCCTTGCAGTGTGAGGTCAGTGTGATGAGGTCATCCACCTGACCTTCTCAAGAGGGTTTGGGAACCCTTCTCAGCCTGCAATGGGAGGCCTACCAGGGAAGACTCTAGAGCCAGTCCTACCCCACAGGGGGAAGTTGGCAGCTGGGAGGGCCCTCATTCCGGTCTCCTCAGCATGTACTAGTTTATGTGCAGTACCCTTTTGTACAACCCCATGGCTAAATCTCCAAATGCTGGCCAAGGGTTTTCTTTGCTTTTCAGAACGCTGCAGAAAAGGGATAAGAGTACCTGTAAGCGATAGAACCATCAGCACCCCACACAAAGGCAGCATTGTTATACCCTGCCGAAGAAGTAAAGTCACCGGCGATAGAAGCAGAGGCCTGGCACGCCTGCCTATGTGCGCCGCAGGTCAACACTGCAGCAGCAGAGCAAACCATAGAACAAGGGGCTTGAGCTCCTTTGCAGCCGCATGCAAAGCAGCGCACCACACACTAGCCACGGCCCACCGGGGCAGGAGAACGATGCAGGCACCTAGGTCACCCAAGACATAACAGCAAACCATACGAAACAAGAC
This sequence comes from Ambystoma mexicanum, assembly GCF_040938575.1. Classification (NCBI taxonomy): domain Eukaryota; kingdom Metazoa; phylum Chordata; class Amphibia; order Caudata; family Ambystomatidae; genus Ambystoma; species Ambystoma mexicanum. Next base: position 526,056,774 of record NC_090933.1, read on the forward strand.
AGGGCTAACCTAGGGGTCATCCGGTCATACCCCCGTCTAACACATACTTTGCACAAAACAAACCAACATCTATGTTCTGCGGCAGACCTGCTCAGAGAAAGGGGCTGGGGTTTAAGGAACTATATAAAGAGTTTCCTATATGCGTCACCTCCCAAGTGGGGATGACCGGGCCAGAAAACCAACCAGAGGACAGGGAGGGAGTTAAAAGACCCCCAGGAAACAGGAGGTTGTGTTTTTTGAGGTGAGTTAAGAGGAGGTGGCAGACCAAGAGACCAGCAGGAGGAAGGAGGTTGGAGTGGAATATGGAGTGATTTTTTGAGCCGGCGACTTATTGTTTAATGAGTGCAAGTGGTACTGCGTTGTGTGCGTAAAGAGTGGCAAGTGCATTTAAGGGAGAGAATGTAGGTAGTGATCGTAAAGTGTTTGAGTGAAAGGAGGGTGTTTGAATAGAAGGTGGGGTGGAGAAGTAGTTGTAGTGTGGAGGAGGGAGCAGTAGTGTAGAGGAGGGAACCGCAGGGTCAACGAAGGTTGGAGGCAAGACTTAGAAAGAGCACAAGAAATCTGAGGGGCAGAGGAATATATAAGCGGCAGAATAAGTCGAGCAGTGGAGTAAACGGGAGGAGAGTACTGCGAGGAGAACATCAGGAAGTGAGAGGGAAATTATTAAGTGTGCGTGACAGGAATCAGGCAGAGGGTCTGAAGGGCACAATCCAATAACCATTTTTAGATTTTATTAATTTATATAGTGCTTTGAGGAAAGCACTATAACAAAAACAAACTGTACAAGACGCAGTAAAATGACTACAAGGATGAAAGAAGAAAAAGGTTTAGGTTTAGAATGGACTTGAGAAAGAGTGGGAGAAGATCGAATGTCAGGTGGTAAAAGAGTTCCAATGTTTGGTTGCTAGATGAGCAAAGGAGCAGAAACGAGATTCGGAATAGCGTGGTTTGGGAACTGCAAGTATAAACTGACCTTGAGAATGGAGGGAACAAGGAATGGGGACAGATAAAGTTGAAGAGGATGTGCCAAGCACGATTTGCACTCCTGTCGGCCATTTTGAAGTACTAGGAACATTCACGCCGAAATATGTGACGTATGATGAGCAAATAAACCAGCAGAGAGCCGCAGTTGGGCTCTGTCCAGTACCTTTCAGGTTAACAGCACCTATTGAAGTACCAACACCTAAGAAAACCTGGACAGTAAGGTACCCATTGTGAAAACCATATCAACAAGTGAGACAGAATGACTATGTCAGAATGTAATACCTGAAGAAGTTAGGAAGATACTGAAGGAAGACGAATGATGACGTCATAAGAACCTGGACTGACTCACATATAGAAGATATAACGACCTGAGAATGATGACAAAAGAGACGAAACACCATGGATAAGTGACATCCTGAGCCTAAAGTGAAACAATCGATGTCAAGAAATCAGAAATTATGCCATATGCACGATGAAGATATTCAGTAAGTTTAAAAGTGTACATATGCAAAGTAACCGCAAGAAGCACAGAAATCATGAGGCTTGCTTAGGCTTAGTAGTAAGATAGATTGCGGAAAGCACCGCCTGTACATATAGCTACCTCAAGAAAGCACTTTATATAAGTATACTTCCCCTATGCACAAGAGCAGAATCAACCAAAGGTTACTAAAGGTCTCAAGAGGAGAGTTTTGCAGCAAACAAATCGAGAATTAAAGACGGAGAGAAACTCAGACGAAAGTAACCATGCCAAGAAGCCAAAGTCGTATCAGCTGAAATAGGCCAACAGTGGATACAATTAAAGAAAAGAACAGAGTATCCTGTTCAGGGAAGGTCAAGATAAGCCACAGATGGCAGATGACCGGCAGAATTAAATCAAATATATGAAATTGCATGAAGGAACAAGCAGGAAGGGATGAAACTTTCAAAACGTATGCATGGACCTTTGCCATACCCAGACGCCTTAACTTTCCCAGACCAAGAAGCAGACTCGAGGCCAACCACAAAGAAATAATTGACACATGACCACTGAGGTGCTGATTGATTGTAACAATAATTATAGGGAAGCTGGGGTGCAGACAAACTCCCTGAACTTGGCCGGCTATTCTGCATGCTGCTAAGCGCAAGCGGAAAAGTATGAGTGGGGTTGATACCAACCCAATCATAGTGGACCATGTAATCTAGGGTCCTATAGTTAGAAAAACCATGAGACGTTGTCCTTTTAGTGACGTTTACAGTAGCCATTCTGAAGGAAGGGCTTAGTTGCACCACCTGACATTCTTTATCCAATCCCCTCTCCCCGTTACCATATACAGATATAGTACCTATATTAAAGTTACCTTCATAGAACCAATCAAGATGCATGCTAAGTTTTAAGAGTTACATGTCAGTGATGACGAGTTTTGGGTATACATGTTATGTTTTTTCTGAAATTAATTGGAGTTGAAGCAAGAAGGAAGATCGAGCGATTGCCGATATTCATTCAACTCCCCATTTTCTGTACTTGTCATTAAACAAACTCCCTTTGCCAAACTATTGAGTTGTCATTATTGATTTGGTGCAAGAGTGTGAATCTGCATCCCCATCCATCTCAAGGGTGCTGCTGCTCATCTTAAAGTGCTGTTTGGAAACCCCTAGTCCTATGAGCCAGCTGGGGTCCATCCTGCACAAAGCTAGAAGTCTGTGGATTATGTGATGATTCCAAGGAGATTGCCACCTCTCCCCAAGGGGGTTCCACCTCCTTTTGGACTAGACAGATGAGCCTGCTATGCCTACCAACCCCTATGGGACAGGGAAAGCGGGATCCCTCTGGAAGTGACCCCTCCCCCCCTTACGGTACAGAACATCCCCAGAAAGGGGCAGTAGACATGATCCTCCCAACCCCCAAGACCTTGGTTGGATATGTGGGAGCCGAGATGTATGATAATCTCGAAATCCTTTTGTCATGGCTGGTTTGGTTTCTGATGCTAACTATCCCCCAGTCCTCCGGGGAGACAGCAGAGAAGGCTCCTGGATGAGCGTCAGTTAAAAGAACCAATCAGCAGCCTCGTAGGAAGATGCCTGAGGAGTCCAATTGAGCTGGAAGGCCTGGAGGAGTAGCTGGGCAGATACAGGTAGCACGCCAGGCTTGGCACCCCAACCTCTGGTCTGCACGGTTGCATGAGAAGAGAAGCAACACCGGCCAATGCAGAACCCAGATGAGGAATCGCGTAAGTGGCTCTGGGTCAGGCAGACTAGACACCCCTCCCAAGCAGCACCGGATGGAAGAAGGTAGGCGGTGGCTCCAAGGAACTGTGAGGCTAGCGATAAAGCGAGGAAGAGGAGACAGGACCCCTGGGGAGAGGACAGAAAAGCCAAGAGGAAGCAAAAGCACAGAAGCCCCAAAGCGGCGAGAGCACAGAGAAGCCCTGAGGGGGCGAGAATACAGAGAAGACTCCGAGTGGGGAGAGAGAAAGAACAACAGTCACTCCCCGAGAAGGGGACGAAAAAAAGAACCCCAGAGTTGAGGGTGAGAGAGTGGGGAGGAAAGGAAGAAAACCCAGAGTGGGTAATGGAAAAAGAAGACCTCCATCATGGGGAACAGAGTGAAGATGAAGAGACTGGGAGAAATAGTGGCTGAGGAACCAAGAAAGATGGCTTCACCTGCCCCCTGAAGGGAGAAAGACTGAGATTGATACTGGTTGACATGAAAGGAACCTGGGACGGCATTTCAGCAGTGCCTGAACTGTACAAACTGGAACTGTAAACACAGGCAATTTAAGATAGGATTCATGGACAGGAGGACTGTATTTATGTTGAGCTTCCCTGACATCCTGATAAGCAACCTTTTATTCGGTTTCTGATTAGAAAAGGACTAAGAGTCCCCAGGTAAAGGGAAATAGTATACATTCTTGTTTAAAGAATAAAAAGACCTAAAACATGCCTCGGTGTCCATCTACTTATTCTGACCTACCACAATACATTTTAAAACTATACAAAGAAAATGAAAAAAAGGCAGAATTCCAAGGAAAGCCACAGTAGGGAATTGAGCTACAAGGGGAGAGACAGCACAGAGTTAGAATGGAAGAGTTTAAAACTGAGTGGAGTGGGGTAGGACGATAGGCAGAGTCCAACAAATAATGCAGAACAATGCTCTAGATGAGAAAAAAACAGAGAAAATAAGCAGTTCAGTAGCATGGCAAGAGGGAACTTTGTGGATGTTGAACAGAATAGAATGTTGGGGAGGAGTGATAAAATGAGAGAGAAAAATCAAAATAGTACGTCGCTCACAACGTTGGAGTCTGAGTGAGAGATTAGGTGGGGGTGGGAGGGGCGTAGGAGAAATTAATAGTAGAGGCAAGGAAGAAGATAATCTCAGTTTTCGAGGCATTAAGATGGAGGAAGTGCTTATGCATCCAGGATTATATGGCTAATAGGCAGGAGGAGATTGTATTATGGAGGGAGTCTGAAAAGAAGGAAAAATGAACTAAAAGATACACAAACTTGGAAGTCATCAGAATAACAGTGGGACGATAGACCAAAATAGGAGACTATAGATTAAAGGGGAGAGGTGCACATAGAGTAAAATCGAGATGGCCCAGAACAGAACCCCGAGGGGCACCGTGTAGCAGAGGGAATGTAGAGGCTCATTTACCAAACCAAGAAGCAGAAAAGGAATGTTTATTTAAATAGGAGGGGAAACATTGATGGATGGATAAACAGGTACCCAGAGACATGAGAGTGCTAAGGAGTGACAAAAGCAGCAGAAAGTTCCAGGAGAAAGTTTGGATTGTCGAATAGTTAGTAGGGAATTGGAGATATTAAAAGGGGTGTCTCGGTACAATAGAGAGATCTGAAGCCAAATTGGCGTGCAGGAATAATGAAGATCAAGATGGGATGCAACCTGAGAATAAACCATGCATTCAAGAATTTTTGAGAGAAAGGGCAAGAGAGAGAACCAATACGTTGGGGGCGTGGCCATGATGGCTGATGGAGTAGATTGGCCCGGAGTCGCTCCCTCCTACCTTCCCCATGGCCCTCTATTTACTGCAAGTGAAAGTGACCTAGCACACTGCTGTACGGCACATACCTGCCGCGGAGGACCGGTAGCCCCAGGCCGTGAACATGGGGATTGCCACTGCGTGAAGCAAGAGCCTCGGCGCTCGGATCAGCAGACGAGGAAGTAAGCCCTCAATACTGCGGCCTGCTCTCGTTAGGGAGCGAGCGGTGGTCGGGAGCGCACGAGGTGCGGAAGGAGTAGTGCTGTGGCTGGCGGTACAGACTGTGGCGTAGCGCAGGGTGGATTGAACCTCAGAATGAGCGGGATGCAGTATGAGGCCGCCCAGGAACAACCAAGGTGAGCTGTCTGGGCGGCGATGGCGGCACTGTATGACTCTGCACTTCCTTTCATTGGACCTGCAAAAGAAGGGCTGTCTGACAGCAGGCGAGCACATTGTGTAGGTCGCAGAGGCACACGGCTGGCTGGAGAGGTGGTGGATATCACTGAAGAAAAGCAGCAGATGGTGCTCTAGGGCGACCCGCAACAGCCCAGCCCGCAGCACTTAGCTCACCTTGCAGCGCATAGCCACCATCTCGATTTGTCCTGCACCCACCTGGAAGATTGAAGGAGGCAGCAAGGGTCATGGTAATGGGGGGGGGGGGAGGGTGGGCCCAACTCCAACTCAAACTCTAACCTTGCATATGGCCGGTGTGAGCCAGTCCAAGGCAGCAATCTGTGCCACAGGACGACCCGCAGCTGCACTGGTAACACATAGCACATACCTCAAGTCACACTGTGCCCATCGGGTGGCTCGAAGGAGGCAGGGATGAGCGGGCCCTGACCTTTGGAAGACAATATGGCAAAGGGCCCCAAACAGCTCAAAACGCCCTTCTTACCTTCAGGACTACCCCAAGAATTAAAAGAGACCACAGGGTGGGGATGAGGGGAGACCAGAATGGTCCACCCAAGGACGTATTGGTCAAACTGCACGATTTCACTACTATGGAAGCCATCCTTAAAGAAGTCAGGAAGTGGAGGGGCATTGATTGTAAAGGATAGTCAGTCCAAATCTTCCAGGATGTTAGCCAGCGAACATTAGCAAAGAGGAGGGCTGTGCGACCCATCACTGAGAAATTGAATACAACTGGAACAAGGTATCCGTTTGGGCTGCAATTTCAATGGAAGGACAAGGTGATTACGGTCTTCACAGTGGAGGAGGGGGCCTCCCTCCCGGGGCTGGACTTGGGAGGGACGGAGGAAAGATGGAAGGAGTCCCCCGAAAGAATAGGGGCACAGGCTGGAGCAGGAGACCGAAGGGTAGACAGCACTGAAGGAGTATGGTGTCTGAGTGAAGTCAGCCAGGGTGGGCGGGTTCAGATCAGATAGAGGGCGTTGGTGCAGTTGAGCCAGGTGGGCGCACATGGTGGTGGGTTGTTTTTAGGTTAGGGGAATTGCCAAATCTTTTAGTGGATGCCAGAGGAGGCGCCTGCTATGGAAGAACGTGGGAGGGGAAACCAGAGTTGAGTGGGCGAGGGACGCACACAGGAAGGTTGTCTGTTGGTCCTTTGCCAAAAGGGACTGTACTAGGGGAAGGAAGGTTTATGGTGAGAGGAGATGGGGTGAGGGGAGTTGTTATTGTTGGGGACAGGATGGGGGTTGGGCTTCAAAGCTGGTAAAAGAGCAAAAATCCTGAACCTGGGTGGAGGGGGGGGGCACTTTTCTATGAATAAAAGCCAAGGCATAATCAAGTTGTGGTCAGGCAATGTGCAGGGATTCAGATGCCGAATAAGCAGGTGCAGTTGTTGAGGGAGCTGTGGCGGCAGATATGTTGGCGCTGCAGAAAACCCACCCATTACTTCAGGATCAGAATAGATTATGATAAAGGGATTTTCCACAGCAGTTCCACTCTAGTGCAGCCACCAAACGTGCAGGGCAGCGATTCTAATTCATAAACACCTCCATTTCAAGGTTGAGAGCCTGCCTCCCCAAAGATAGGGAGGGCCGATTTGTCATTGTTAAGAGGTCCATCGGTGGCACTAAAGAGACTGTAGCTCCCATTTATGCACCAAATAGTGGACAGGAACACGTCATGCTAAGTAGTGCATAATTTTGGGGATGTGGCATGTCGGGTAGCAGGAAACTGCAATGCGGTAATGCAAGGGGGTAAGGATAGATCTTCGGCATCCAAGTTCCCACAAGTGGGGGAGATCTCTGGGAATGTTAAAGCCGCCTTGGGGGAGATGGGCATGGTGGAGGTATGGAGGCCCCTGCACCCAAGAGAGAGGGACTACACCCACTATTCAGCGCTAACTCAGTGCTACTCGAGGATAGATTACGTCTTCCTCTCAGCTCCGTTCAGGCGTGTAGCACTCACATTAGTATGATGTCTGACCACTCACCAGCATTGCTGGATTTGAGGGTGGAGGGGAGGTGGCACTTGCAGTCACTGTGGAGGATCAATGGGCTTCTCCTGCAAGACAGGCTGGTAAGGGATAATCTTGAAAGTGCCCTGGGGAACTATATGGATCTTAATAAGGGGGTGACATGTCACCAGGGACTCACTGGGATGCCCTAAAAGCAGTTGCCAAGGGAAGCCTGATCGCCTTGGCAGCTGTGCGCCACAAGATTAGGATGCAGCGGGAGGTTGAGTTGCTTGGGGAAATTGAGTAAGGAGGAGCCGTGTTGGGCTGTGGATAGTATGCAGGGACAAAGGGAGCTCAAAGCAAGAAGGGGTGAGCTTAATATGTTAAGGGTGGACAAGACTGGGCAAATACTAAACTGATTTTGACAGACAGATGATAAAGCTGTCAGATTATTGTCCAATAGGATGAGGTCAAGGGGAAATAGGAGCTTTATCCAGCAGATATTGGACGATGAGGGGCTGGGGGTTAGGCAAGTGACATAAGCGCAAGACCTTCCAGGATTTCTATCAAGCGCTCTACACAGGAGATTGTGTAGAAGAGAGGGACCAAGAGGTTTACTTGGAGGCAGTAGCTCTGCCATATCTTATCCTTGGTGGGATAAGATATGGCTGTATAGGTCCATAGAGAGACAGGAGGTGCTGTAAGCCATTAAAGGGATGTGGGGGTTTGTGGGGGGAGGGGGGGCCTGGGGCCGTACCAGACAGCCTGCCAGCTTTTGAGTATGGCGCATGTGCTTGGTGACCCATTACTGCACTTTTTTTTTTTTTTAAATTAAGTTTTATTAAAGTTGTCAACAAAACAAGATAGTTGGATTACACTTACACACAGGACATTAGCAATCGTGTTTACAATTCAAATTCTTATCATCTTTCCCTGCTACAGTGAACTTTAACCATTTAACATAACTTTCCAACTGGTTCATTTTTCCCCTTCCCACTCCCTCCCCCCACCCTCTCCCAGAGCAGATTCTAAATAGGGAGCTGTACATTTCGCATTACACAGGTGTGTTTCGGTGTTGATGAAAGCAGTGAGTCCGCATTCTTATTAATGTCCACACAGTTTGAGTAACAATGAGGTCAGTAGTTCCAGGGGCGTGGGCCACCCAGGGCTGTATCTTGGATCATAGAGAGTTAGAAGCATGCTTTGAAGGGTCTACCAGTGTACCAGTGTTCCTGCGATTCAGTCACCGGGGAGGGTTCCGTCAAATATTCTCTTACAAAATCACACCTCGTCATTTCATTCTGGGCTGCTTTTCCGTGGAGAGCGGCAGTAATTCACTCCATTGTGTTTATGTTGGTCGTCACTGTAATCCACTCTCTCAAGCTAGGGAGTGTGACCGCTTTCCATTTGGTGGCCAAACACGCTCTTGCAGCTAGCTGGAGCTTGGCCGCTATGCCTCTCAGTTTATTCATCTCCCTCTCAGACTGCTCAAGGCCGAATAGAACCAGAAGTGGGGTAGTTTCTCTGGGGATCCCATCAACCCTTTTGATCCAGCTAAGGACTTCATCCCAGTATGTCTGGCCACTGGGGCACCCCCACCACATGTAACAGTAGTCCGCTCGCTCCCCGCATTGTCGCCAACAGAGTGGGCTTCCTGTCTGGTACATTTTAGATAATCTATGAGGGTCGTATTGCCATCTATGGAGGAGCTTAATGGCATGGAGCTTGTATGGCGCTGCTATCGATACCTGGGCCGCTCCCCTACAGATGGTGTTCCAATCGCTTGGGTCTAGTTCTATGCCCAGGTCCCTTTCCCATTTGTGTTTGAGATGATCAGTCGAGCCCCTGCCCACCTCTAATAGTGCTTTTTACATGCATGATATCATGCCTTTGTATCTAAAAGCTTTTCAAAGGGGGTGCGCTCTCTTTGGATTTTTCCAGCCCATTCTTTCCTCACAAGGGTACCTTTTAGTTGTAGGAAGAGGAGGACCGTTAGTGGGTGGATCCCCAGTGCTTCCTCAAGTTGAGTGATCATAATGTTATGTCCCGTTTCTCCATGATTGCCTGACCCTTTCCAAGCCTGCATCGTACCATGGTTGGAATCTAGGATGATCGTGGATTTCCTCTTGTATACCCAGTGACCATATGTGGCTCAGTGGGGAGGGCCACGTAGTGACTCCTTTCATGCCTGCGCCCTCTCTCCAAATACCCCATATTGTGCCTAGCATCGGGTGGGTCCGTAGTATGCGTGTGAGCTTGCGTCTGGGAACCCATAGCCATTCGGACAGTGTCACTGGGGTCAAGTTATGGTTATCTAAGTATACCCATTGTAGTTCTTTCTTCTCGCTCAGGTGGGGGATTAGTATCCTCAGTTGCACTACGTTGTAATACAGTTGAAGGTCGGGGAGACATGCCTCCTTTTTCTTTGGGCAGGGTGGGGGTGTCATAAGATATCCTTGGTTTTTTCCCTAGCCACAGGAATTTAATGATCGCTCTTTTTACTTCCTTGAAGAATGTGTCTGGGATTTTTATGGGGAGCATTTGGAATGGGTACAACAACCTCGGAAGGCAGACCATCTTAATCGCATTAAGTCTCCCAATCCAGGAGATCGTGAGTTTTTGCCATTTAGCTAGGTTGCTATGGAAGCCTGCCAAGAGTTGGGGAACATTTGCTTCATAAATGCTCCAATTTTTGAGTGAGGTTTATACCTAAATATCGGAGGACGTTACTCTCCATTACCAACCCGAGTGCAGAGAGTGTGGAGGTGTCTGCAGGGGTGAGTTCCTTGAATGGGAATACTATTTATTTTGACTTATTAATTTTGAAGCCCGAAAGGGCACCATATTTCTTGATCAGTAGTATGGCACTTGGTAAGGGGATTTTGAACGTGGAGTAGAACATCGTCTGCGTAGAGAGCTATTTTGTATTCTCTTCCGGCTGTCCGGAGGCCTTCAACTCGGGGTCCTCCCTGAGGACTTGGGCAAGAGGTTCTACTGATAGGGCGAACAGGATTGCAGATAGTGGGCAGCAGTGCCCCCTTCCCCTGCTTAAGTCAAACCACCTTAAGTATTCAGAATGTACCGTTACATAGGCCTTTGGGGATGTGTATACGGCCTTGATCCCTCTACGGAGGGTGGGACCTATTCCGATCTTGGCCAGGACTGCTTCCAAAATGCTCCACTCCACTGTGTCAAATGCTTTTTCAGCATCCATGGACAAGAGCGCTGGGCTGTCCCCCCATTTTCTGTGACTCATGAAAGAGGTGTTATGTTTTCCACATCGTGTCCACTCCCTGTAGCCCTAATATGAATCCTACCTGATCTGAATGGATTATGGAGGGCATATGAGTTTCCAACCTGGCTGCTAGGACACGATTGTATATTTTCGCATCTATATTAAGAAGGGAGATAGGACGATAGGAGCCACAACGCTTGGGGTCCATTCCTTCTTTTGGAATTACAGTGATCAATGCCTGGGAGAAGGATTCGGGGGTCAATCCTGCTCATAAGATGTGATTGAATAGCTCTACCATAAAGGGAAGAAGGGGGGTTATGAAGGTTTTATAAAATCCTGCAGTGTAGTTGTTTCCAGGTGCCTTCCCCAGTGGAAGTCGTTTAATTGCTCTTTCAATTTCCTCTGCTGTGATTGGTGAGTCTATCCCTTCTGCTGTGCCTTATGGGGGAGTCTGGGCATTTCTATTCCCGCTAGGTATTGGTCAATCTCCTCCTGGGCTTGTCCTATTTCTGATGTATAGAGGTGTTCGTAGATTTTCGCAAATGCCTCCGAGATCCCTCTTGGGTGTGATATCTGCATTCCATCATTCACATCAATAGCTTTGACCCACCTTTCTGCCCGTTGTCCCCGTAGTCTGGCCGCCAATAGGGTGTCGGCGTTGCCTCCCTTTTCATAATGTTTCCATTTGAGGAATTGGAGTTTGCGGACCACTAGGCCTTCCTCTAAGCGTCTCAATTCTTCCCTTTTCTGCATTGCCTCTGCGACTCTTGCAGCCCTATCAGTATCATTATTCCACGCTATTGTATCTAGCTGTGTGATTTCGTTCCTCAACTTTTTCTCTATTATGGCCCTTTCCCTCATTTTCACCGCCCCTCCCTAATTAAGACGCCCCTCCACGTCGCCTTGCCCGCCTCCAATACCGTTCTCTTTGAGATGTCGCCCATGTCGTTCATTTTAAAATATTCTTCAATTTCGTGGGTCATTTCGGTACAGCAAATTTGGGTCTTTCCAAAGTGATTCATTACATCGCCATTTTGTATTTTTGGATGGTAGAGTGTCCAGTGTAATGCCGACCATTACCAAGTCATGGTCTGACCATGAGATTGGGATTATGTCAGCCGTATTGGTAACTTCGAGGATGTCCTTCTTTAAGTATATGTAATCTATCCTAGTGTATGTTAGGTGTGGGGCTGAGTATAAAGTGCAGCCTTTTTCATCGGGGTGCAAATGCCGCCAGGTATCATGTAAACCATAGACTTGCAACATCTCTACCACTTCCGCATGGCCTCCATCTGATAGAGGGCCGGAGTCTGGGTTGTCTGCCTGTCTGTCAATGGTGGGACCGGCCCATAGGTTGAAGTCCCCTCCTAGGACAGTATGTCCAGATGCCTCTAGCATTATCTTCAGGACAGTGCGTTTCAAAAAGCGGGTCTGACCCGTGTTAGGGAAGTAGCGTTGCTAAGGTAAGAGCAATATTGTGAATTCTGCCCACCACTAAGATGACCCTCCCGTCCTGATCGGTCCATATCTTGGAGACCTCAAGGTTTAGCCCCTTCCTGGCCAGTATGCCTACGCCCGCGTTTCTCAAGGGGCCGGAGCTCCAGCATTCAGAGCCCATTCTGGTAGGTAAAACTTTACGCTCTTCTCCCCGCATAGATTTTGTTTCCTGTAAAAAGAGCACATCTAAGAACACCCTCTTGAATTCCCTGCACACCGGGGATCTTTTGTTTGGTGAGTTTAAGCCCTTCACATTCAGCGTGCCAATCCTGAGCAGCCCATGTGCATTATCTGGGGGTGGTGCCATCATTGTACACCCGTTTGTTTCCATCGCTGTGCGGAGATCTCATGCACCCATTAACCTTTAGTAGCTCTGTACCTTTGCTCCTACATATGGAGCTCCCCGATTCTGCTCGCTTCCTTTCGCCTTCCCTACTCCTCCCTCCCTCCTTCCCCTTTGGCATCCGATCTAGCTGGAACATCTTACCCAGCCAGCCTGGGACCACCAGTGCGGAACGTGCAACCCACGGTCCAAATTTTATCATTTCCAGAAGTCATTCTGTATTCCGCTATACATTCCAATGAAGCCCACTTTTCTGGCAATCACCCAACTATTAGTGTCGTGACTAGGTTCAAATAGTTTAACTCACCATGTCGATCCTTAACCTAGTGGTAATCTGAGAATCAATACTGGCATCTGCGTCTTCGGGGATTGTTCCTTGCCGGAGCTTCCAATGTTCTCTGGGGTAGTGATTCCCTATACTCCTCCTGTTCGATGGTTACCACTCTTATTGTTCCATTCCCGGTGAGGCGTTCATCTTCCTGTATTTCCTTGATCCCGGGATTTTCCTACGTCTGGGACCCTGCAATTTCCATTGCCGGTCGTCACGGGGTCTTTCATCCGGGTTCTGTTCATTAGGGAGGTTGCTTACTATGTCCGCCATGCAGTTCCGGATGTCCTTTTCTGTTTGCAGTCTAACGGTACTTGTTTTATGTTCTAACGTGAGGGAGAAGGGGTATCCCCAACAATAGCGGATTCCCTTTTCTTTAAGCCATTTGATCAGGGGTATGCATTTCCTTCACATAGCTAGGGTGAGCGAGGACAGGTCTTGAAAGATCATCACATTGGCCGTGTCATTAACTATTTGGGGGGTGTTTTTGGCTTTATCTAGTATTCTCGCTCTGTCCGAATAATTGTGGAATCTCATGAGTACTGTCTTCGGACCACCTGGAGATCCCCCCCCGGCTCTGTGTATACAGTCTATTTTGGGTTCATCTACCGTATGGTCCTCGAATAACACTTTGGGGATCGCATGGAGGGATTTTTATTAAGTCTTGCTCTGTTTGCCCTTCTCTTGCTGGTATTCCAAAGATTCTTAGATGGTTACGCCTTTCGCAATTTTCACGATATTCTTCTTCTCTTGTCTCGATGTCCATGAGCCTCGGGATTGAAGTGTGTCTAGTAAGAATTGGTTAGTCTCCACTGCCTTCACGCTTCTCTTCAAGCTCATCTATTCTGTTTGTGATCCTGTCAATTTTTCCCTCGATGTCTGCTATCATGCTCTACATTTCAGAAAGGAGGGCCCCTACGTCACTCTTCGTTGCGGCAGCTTCTGTTCCCGATGCCGCCTTGCTAGGTGCTGGTTTGGGATCCGTTTCAGAGTGAAGTGGGGAGTATCGGTATTTAGCGAGTTTATGTGCCCATACGCTTTGTGTTCCATGCACTACAGCCGTGAAGTTTCTTCTCGCTGGGTTTTGTTGGTGTATGGTTGTCTGGGCGGGTCTCCCGCAGTGACGATCCGTCTGTGGGGCGCAATTACTCTTTTCGTGCCCGGGGGTTCTCTTCTTCTGTTCTTAGTTGGTTGGTATGTTAGCCCAAGGGAGGCACATGCCTCTCTGTTTTCTGAGAGGGCCCATCCCCTTGGTACATACGGTTCCGTTGTGGAACTTGGGTAATTCTTATCATTGGGGTTGAGGGTCCATGGCGGCCTTGGGGCCCACGAGCCGCCTCAGAAGCTTAGGGCAGATGGAGCACAGTCGGGATCCGGGGTGCAGTCCTTTCCAGGTCCCGATTTTGAGTCGGAGGGAAAAGCGGTGAATCCAGGGGGGCTTTTATGTGCGCCATAGGGAGACAACTCCTGTCGGGGGGGGGGGGGACAGGCAGGGTTCAGTACCAGGGTCGGAGGTCCTGGGGTGCCGTAGGACTCCTGGATCGTGCCCTGAATGTTTCCGTGTGGGAAGGGCTCTATCGCGGGTCCGTGGTACAGTCCTTCCTGCCTGGCCGGACAGGGGGATCTTTGAGTGCAATTTAATCAGAGAAAGGTGGGTGTACCACTTTGGAGCGTTCCTATGGTGTCCCCTGGCGACACAGCAAGAATGTGGGAAGTGCAGTGTCGTGGGGGTGGTGTGGGGCTAATGCGCAAGCCTCCTGTATGGTCCAGTTCAGTTTTGTGCTACCGCGTTCAGTGAGGGCGTCTGTGCTTCGTACTTTGTGGTGTTGTCACAGCACGCTTCCTCAACTTTAGTTTAATGGATCTGATGAACTCAGACTGATTCCAGGATTTTCAAGGGTCACGTTCGATGTGGTATGTGGCCCTGAGGGCCAAGGAGCCGAGTTGTTCAGCGGGTGATGTCCATTCAGTGCATCTCAGATGAAGAGCTAGTGGGCACCGAAGGGCACCGAAGGACACTGGGGGGCTGGGGAGGTCCGTCCATGCCCACCTCCGACCGGAACCATGAATAACTATGGTGTGCCACAATTGAGATATTACACTCCGCATAGCATTGTGAGCAATGGAGCAGCGCTGCGAGCCCGCGGGCAGGGGCAACCACAGCGGCGTTACTCGACTAGTAACTATTACTCGCTGTCCCTCTCTCTGGGGAAGCGGGTGTCCGCACGTGCACTGGGGAGACAGGGCGGGCAATGTACCAGCCCTATGTAGTTCAGGGCCTGGTGGTAGGTGTCAGCAGCAGTCGTGCAGAGGGAAATTAGGGGAGTATCCGTCAGCACCTCTGTGGGTCGATACTTCAGGGGGCACCTCTGCTCCCACAGAAGGCCAACAGTTTGGGGCCGCCAGCACCCCCAGCAGTGTCACCGCGTGCGTCCTGGAACTCCGGGGTTTAAGTGGGTCACGGTCCCACAGCTGGCAGTCTCCGAGCCACGGACTTGCCTCAGCCCCCCGCCGCCACAGCCACAAGGACCTCAGGGTGATCCACGTAACAGCAGTAACGGCACCAAAATGGGAAATATTACATGGTCCTCCACGACCGCCGACTGGTGTCAAGGAGTTCCAGCTGGGGGGTGGGGGGCCAGGCGTGCATGGTCGGCCGAGGTCACTGGCCACTCCCCACTGCTAGCGATGGTCGGGTGGCAGAATCGAGTGTCTATGTCCAATGCAGGACCGTTCCATGTGGAGGCCGCAGAGTCAAACCGGCACTCTTCAAGTTTGGGCGTGTGCCGCCGGCGGTTTCACTTTCGCTGATCCGAAGGTTTCAATGCAGCTGGGATCCCAACGTTTTCTTCACGAAAATGGGTCCGATTTTCTCTGGTATTTTTCTGGCTGGGGGATGCCAACTTCACGCTTCCCATGTTCCTTTTTAGGCTGGGGTGGGGCGCCGGGGATGGGGTCGTGGAGTGGGGGCTCAAGAGCACGTGGAGAGAGAGCTCATCCGTGCGCCCCCTGGTGGTCAGTTACTGCACCTTTTTAAACTGGATTAGGGAGCAGAGCATATTGGTGGCCAACTCAACAACTGAGGCCCAAATAGTGCTGATCCCCAAGCCTGGCAAGGACCCTGTCCAATGCAAGTCTTGCAGACCCATATCACTACGTAATTCGCACAAATCTTTACTAAAATATTGACCAGTTGCTTGGGCCCGTTCATGCAGTCCCTGATCGACCCAGACCACACAGGTTTTGTACCCAAAAGGACAATATTAGGAAAATTACGCTACCGATAGACAGGGCACATCAGGGAAAGAGCAAACGGTCTTCCTTGCCACGGATGCCGAAAAGGCATTCGACCGAGTCAACTGATCATTTTTAGAAAAGGTATTACACAAAGCTGGCCTTGGGCCGAATATGATAAGTATCATGTTAATATTAATGTTAAAGGATAGTTATAGCGCACACCATCACCACCGGAGTGGTCCCCTGGCGGCTCTGAAAAGTAAGCAGATGGGGTGGGTTAAAAGGGCATAGCAGGACAAAAGGGAGAGCGAGATGTTTTTGTGATACTGTTGGCAGCTTCAGTTCAGTTAGCACTGTTCGCTGAGCATGCGTGCGGTTTATGTCTCGGTAGACTCCCATGTGCTGTTGTGCGAGATTATGTGTGGTTTGCGCTGTTACAATGTAGGAAAGTATGTGCAGATTGCTGTGCGAGGATGCAGTTGTTTAGCATTTGAGAGGTGTATGCAGAGAGGAGAGCTGAGGTTTAGCGATTGGGTTAGTGGGGCTTTTATTACCTTGTTGCTTTGGACATTCGTCACTCGCCAAGTCCCTCGTCATGTCCTGCGCATAGTGGCATTGTGTCTCTGTAACGGTTTGTTTTTCTATGGGTAGAAAGGTGGTGAGGCCTCCCCCATCCCCCGGGTCAAGAAGTTTATGGTACTAGGTTTTCTCATAGGTCGCCAAAGGGGTTGCCTGCAATCGCCTCCCTGTGTTTCTAGGGTAGGTTCCCTCCCTCCGATTTGTAGGTGCTCCCTGTCTCAATGCGCATCATTTATTGGTTAGTGCTCCCTGGTCTGCAACTAGGGTATCTGCTTAGGCGATGCCTAAAGTAGGTGTTGGCTTGGGAGTGGGTATATCCTGGGTTCCCTCCCTGCCCAGCTTCTTCCTTCCATGAGCGCTCGGTGGTGTCTGTTTTTTTCCAGTGGTGTCCATTTTTTTTTTTACTCAATCCAGTCCGATTGTGAGCTGAAGAGGCAGGTTTTAAGTGTTTTTCTGAATTTTAGGTGATCTTGCGTATTACATATTCTTTCGGAAGGGTGTTCCATGTTTTGGCTGACAGCTGGGAGAATGAGGAGCCTCCAGGTTTTTTTCTTAATTCATGGTGAATGATGCCGCCCAATGTGAATGGGGCTCTCACAGACCTGGTCTTTCTGGGTAGATGCACATGACAGGGGTGCCCATTGCCCCCCATCCAGTTTGCGCTGGTGATGGAGCCACTTGCGGAACGCATCAGGAAGTCAGAGCACATTAAGGGAATTTCAGTAGGTAAGGGGTTATATAAAAATCTGCTTATTTGCAGATGGTCATCCTCTCGCTAACGGACCCCATAAATTGCCTTATGGCAGTCATGGAGGAAATGGATAGGTATGGGGCGGTGTCTGGGTTCAGGGTTAATGTCAGTAATTCAGAAATTTTGAACATAGCAGGCTCTTCTGACACCCTTTCACAGCTTCAGCAACTGGCCCCCTTTAGGCACGTGAAGGAGACCCTGCGGTACTTGGGTATCAATATCACTAGGTGGGGGGGAAAATGGCGAGAGAGCCAACTACCTGCCCCTAATTAGGGAAAATCCAAAAGGATTTAGATCGATGAAGTCAGCTATTCATTTCGTGGTTGGGGAGGTGAGAAGCTATTAAAATGAACATCCTCCTGAGAATCCTTTCTCTCTTCCAGAACATCCCACTATTGAATCCCGGGAGAAAAACTGTGTGCCCTCCAGAGGATCATCTCAAAGTTTATATCAAGAAGGCGTGGATCAGTCATGAAAAGGATGGTGAAGCCTAAAGACAAGGGGGTTTGGGGGGGGCTGGCTTGTCCAGGTATGATAAATTACTATTTAGCTGCCCAGGTTTGAGTTCTGGCTGGCTTCAACCCATGTCAAAAAAGCATTGGTTCTTCAGAGAACGAGCCATAGCTGGGGAACACTTATGGAAATTGCCTTGGTTGAGCAGATCCCAAAGGGCCAAGCCGTAGGCTTTTGTAGGAAAACAGGGGACATGGCACAAGGGGAGACCAATCAAACGTTTGTGAACTGCAAGGCCTCCTTTGGGCTAGATTTCGCTAATACCAGCTGCGACATTGGCTTCAAAGCCCGGCTATGAAAGCAGGGTGACAAGATCGCCAACAATGGAGAGAACCCTTGGAAGCATGCAAGATGAAAGGGCTTATAAAGAAACTGGTGGGGTGCTGTGAGGAACTTGAGGATATTTGCACTTATTTTCCCCCAGGATCCTCCTCTGAGGTGGACAGGGAAAGGACATTGCTTTTGGATCCAGACCCTGGGGGTGGATATGCGAGGTAGGTTCACCTTGGTGGGGGGTGGGGGGGAGTGGGGAGTGGGTAACATGATGTCTTTAGGTGACACATGGTATCCCCACTTTCCCTTTTCACAAACCTTTGGTGGCTTGCAGGAAGAATAAGACTGCGGGGGTGTCCCCCGCAACTAGTGAGCAGGGTGTTGCGGGGCGCACCCCTGCAGCACACCCAAGACATTTTTTTTTTATTTTATTTATTTTAAAGAGGACCCTGCAGGGAACTGGCATCGCAGGGATACGGCAAAATGGAAGGTAAGTAAGGGAGTGGGGGTGTGTTGGGGTGTGTGTCTATGTGTGATTTGCAGCGTTTGTTCGGATGGGAAAGGTACAAACCTCTGGTGGTGCGTACATTTCCCATGCAAACTTTTCCGTCACTGACTTTTCTGTGACGGAAAAATCACGCAGATCCTAAGAAAACAGTCGGCAAAGCCCTTTTACTTACTTCCCATGGTCCCCAAAACATTTGAGGGGGTTTGCAAGTCAAAAATCAGAATTCACCAAGATTGCAAAAGCTCCCTGAAAAGATAGCAAAAACATCCTCAAATTAGGACGAGAGAGAGAGAGAGAGAGAGAGAGAGAGGTGCGTTTCTTGTGTGGTGTTTTACTATTGCATTTCAGTATTATTTTGCGTTGTTATTGGGCATATAATAAATAGTATATTTTGGTATACTACTAATTTGAACTCTTGGTGTTTCACTGTGTGTGCTCATTGGAGACCATGATCACCCACACTCCTCCTGTGATTTAGCCTCGACTGCTCTCCAAGATACCGAGAATTGGTCTATCTATCTTCCCAGAAGTGTCCCCTGTTCATCTAACTAGGGTGGCTTCCTAAGCATCTGCCCACCAGGCCAGATTTTAGAAATCCATTCTAACACCAGACATTTTTAATATCATAAGAAACCACATTTGTCATCATATTTTGGTTCATTTTTATGTAATTGGAGATTTTAAAGGCTTTCATCCAATTTGTATAAATTTGTCTGATCCTCTTGACTGCTCTCTACACACCTTCATATCATTAAAGCTCTCATCACTCACTCTTCTCAGTTCCGGTCTCATTCTTCTCTTATGGTCGTGTATCGCAAGATCAGGCGGCTGATTATATTGCTTGGTAAAAGGGCACTGTTTCCAGCTCTCATAGTTCAGTCTAAACGCATATTTTCCAAGTTCATTGAAAAGACATCCTGAGAGCAACATAGGACATGCTCCCATTGCCTACTCTTAGTCCACCAATGATCAACCATCTCAGTCATTATCCTAGGATTTGTAATAAACTGATCCAAACGTGTTACAGTATTATTAACTGTTACATTTCTAGCTGTGGAATTACCAGCTATTACTCTTCCTGCATCGATATTCATTTTTAGAATGGTCCCTGTTATTTTTGGTAAGCGTGACCAAAGACGCGAAGACACAAAAACAAAGTCAATTGTGGAGCAGGACAGCTCTGTACCAGGTAGCTTGCATTGGGATGTCCATTACCTTCTCATTCACTCTCAGTACGTCTCAATTATACATAAACTTAGCCCATGACAGGCCCCTAGCTCCCCTTTTACTAGCAGAAGTGTTTGACTCAAATTACCTGAGGCATGTATACTACATAGATCATCCTTAGCGGTCCCTAAATCAGGGCAGACACAATTAAAATGACAGCCACAGTGGAACGAGTGGCCATCCACGTCAGTAACATCCCCTCTAACTCTAATCTTAAATGTATGATCTTAAATCCCTATGATGCATAAATTCAAGGAACAGGATTGCATATTTGCCCATTTTAAAATGCTTTTCAATAGGGATAGCACAGATGTTGCTTTGAAAGAATGGAGAAATTATCCATTCATGTTTTTTGAGGAAATCGTATCTGATATAGGAGAAGAGACGCATATCTCTCCAACAGAAAAACAAATAAAAGAAAAAGCTAAAGTCTGGGACAGGAATAACAATATTGCTTATCTCAGACAGTTTAAAAAAAAAAAAAAAAGTGTACATGTTAAACAGGCTTTTCGTGTGGAATCACTCTGTGATTATTTATAAAAACACTATCATATGAAGGTCATCAGGTTTCTACGGTCCTTGAGATTGGAGATGCTCCCAACATTCTCTAGAACAGGTGCATGGAGTAATACTCGATATCTCAAACGCCTCTATAGATTTTGTAATAAAAAGAGATCGACACTCCTTGGCATCTCCTGACTAAATGAATAAAAATGGACACGATCCATAAAAAATTTGAGATATAATATTGAAAATTATGCAAGTGATTAAAATTGTAGTCTTCTATACTCAGGGAATTGCACAGTCTTAAATGTTACTATGCATCATATGTGGTTGAGAATATTGGAATGTTTTGAGTAACTTGCCTTAAATGATATTTTAGTAAATAATATGTTTTTTTAACAATGTCATCCATATAAGGTGCAATGATTTTATGTATATGCCAAATATATTTTGTTATTTATGAAATGTAATATGAAACATGTGTATTGTAAACATGTTTGTAAACTATTCGTTTTTATATCTTTTTTTCGATGCGTTATAAGGTTTAACCATAACCACACAAATAAAAAAAAGGAAAAACAGCCACAAAATTGAGAGATATTCTTATACAAATTGAATCATTGATGTTTTGATTCATCCAATATGTACAATATTTCGTATTTCATAAAATGATCCCAGTTCATATATATATGGGTAAAGGGGTAGCTGCTGTTCTGCACATATTGTAGTGTAGTGTAAAGGAGCCTCATCGGGTTGATACCAACATTTCCCACAAGCTAATTTGGATCCCTAGAACAAGCATGCATATGTGATATTAACTTGGTGCGCTTGGGAACATGTACAGATTACAGGACACATGTAGAAGATAAAGAAAGCTTAATGGGGCATACATAAAGAGACAAGGCGTTTGGCACTACTGAGGAAGTTAAGTTTGTAGATTGCAAGCCCTATGATCATGACCCAGAGATAGCTCCTAGGAGCTGCTTCAAAACTCCTGCTCATCAGATCCCTGTAGTTACCAAAGAGCTGCAAACCCCAACCCCTCATCATTCTGAGCCACCTCTGCTAGTGCCCTGACTCTATCTTCAAAACGTGAGGAATGGGGTTAGGCGTTGTGCAAAAACTTCATCCCCACCCCAAGTGCTTGACCACTTCAACAGGCTTTCCCTCAAATTCACTGCTTGGTTGCTACACTGGGGTGTCCCTTCCGCAAGATCACTCACTGCCTTTTTAAATGAGGTATTCACCCACACCAATTTGCAGAACAGACATTCCAGTTAGGTCTTAGAGTTTCCCCTCAAGTTGCTTATGTGCCGTCATCTTCTGCCTGAACAGCAAATACATTTTCATAAGAGAGTAGGCCTGCAAGAAAAGGAAGACTTGGCCCCATGTATCTCTGAAAAACGGGTACTCGCCTACTCCACAATATAGGCTTGCATGACTTCTTACTGACCCTGTAACTCGACCCACCTACAAGCCTATCTGGAAACCTCAATTTCTATTCAGCCATGTAAGATTCTGTAGGTATCAGTTCATCTAAAACACAAACTCGGACCCACTGGTTTGGTCAATACTTGTTCTCTACGTCCTTCTCTTAGGTGTTACAGGCCGGTGCAGTCACGTTTTTAATACAAGCACCCCATATTCTCTCCTTGGGGCATGTCTGGGGAAAAACAGCACCTTTTGTATGCATCCTCCAATTCTCCTAGGTGCATGCAGTTATCATGCTATATTCCAGCAGCACTGCAGACTGGCCCAATGCAAGTTCATGCGAATTATGCTGCAAGTAGAAGAGTCTGCTATCCTTAGGTAATGGAATTGCAGTCTACCTAAATCGAGGATGACAGATGGAAGGACCTATGTCTTTGCAACTGTTAAGAGGGCATCTCCCTTTGGCACTTGAAAAATTGATTTGTATACAAGATCGCCCAACTCAATCATGAAGCCACTGACAGATCTATCTGAAGCATCCGATTAAAAGCACAAGGGAGCTCGAAACCCATATCCAACGAACAGAATATAACATTCCCAGGGGTGTGGTGGGGACGACTCATCCTAGAGGTAGTGAAGTGTGCACAGGTCTCTTTTCAGTGAGGTCCTGCATACCACAGAGTATGTCATTTTGTACTTGTCCCTCAAACCCAACATTGGTCCCTATTGTCCTTAAACAAATGTTATGAGTAGGGGCACTGGCACCACACCAATTTGATGTATGCCTCAGAGAGCACTTTATTTAGGGGTGACGAATGGAGTTCCCACTCAGCCTCCTCCCCTCATCTGCCACTCCCTGATCCGTATTCCCCAAGGGTACAAATAATCTTTAAACGAGAGAGCAATCAAGGCACAGTGTAACAGTGGCAAAGTGAGAAAGTGAAAACTGACGTGTTGGCACGGCCGTGAGAGCGTAAGGAGGACGACACTTTTTGCCCATGGGCCTTTCCATGCCTTTCTACATATGGCTTTTGATTCTGTTCATCATTCCTCGAACACTACACACATCAGCTACCCTGTCAAATACTGCAGAGGAAACACTGCCTGTTTTTACTCTCTGCCTAATTCTTTTTTGAGGAGATATTGGCCTCCTATTATAACGTTAGAAATAGTGGACTAGCCATTTGAGAATTAAGTCATTCTGCATATATGTGCCTAGACCCAAAAAACGAGGTGGTGAAAAGATTTACTTAACTGCGGAACATTAGGATTTCGCATGCAGTAACAGAATGAATGCCCATCTTAAACAAACTGCATCTGTTTGGAACGTCTTAATTATGAAATCAAAATGTATACTGAAAGTCTGAAACCAAGTTAGTATGTGACACATACTAACTTGGTGTCAGACTTTCAGTATACATTTTGAGCTGATGCCTTCCATCCAATGGCAAACATGACTATTTCAAGACCGCTCAAAGTTAAAATGCATCGAAACCAAATTAGCATTTACATTGCACAGCTGGGGCACTTAACTAGTGAGGAATGGGGGCATTACCAAAGTAATAAGAGTGGGTCGTTGAGGACGTATGTGACTATCAAGGTGAAAAGGCTATCGGCGGAAAGGTTACGTGCAGGTTAATGTACTGGACCATCACATACGTGCAGGAAGTAAGAACATGAGACACCTGCTACTTGTGTTACCATTTAAAATCGTACTATGCCTCTAGTTATTGAAAATGTAAATCCCTTCCTCCGTCACCCCTCACACAACATTAACCCCATGGCCCATAAGACTCGGGTCTGCCATTGCTTCGCACATGTCAAGATTTGATAGACCGAGGATGGAAGCTTTCACGGAAAGATGGATAATCATGCTATTTGCCCCACAGCATTACATTAGACTAATTGGTATATTTGTAGGGAAAATTAAAACAAATAATACATTTAGAAATAGCTATAGGTCCACCAAAAAGTTGGAAATGTAACTTTTAAACAGGGGGGTTTGCATACAGAACGGTGGGCAGTGGCAAGTCCAGACTTCGCGCAGTACCCACCCAGAAGGTTCTCTCCAGAGGCGCTCAGGCACTCCTGGCCCAGGCTGCGGATAAGGCTGTGCGCAGCTGGGGCGACTGGGCCGGCCTCTCCGGAGCCGAGCAGGCTGTGCAGCTGGTGCAGAGCACCCAAGATGCCGCCTCCGGCCGCGGGCGCAGACATGTTAGGCGAGCTCGAGCAGCTCAGCTCACAGGACAGTGAAGCATTGCAGGGCAGTTTCCGGGCTCACGCTTGTTGACAGCTCCATGCAGCCAGAGCCTCGGGACTGTACCATTCCAAACTCACAGGAGGGGCGAGCTGAAAACAAACGCTCTAGCGCCTGTTTGGAACCAACTTAGAGCCGTGATACTTCACCCGAACAATGTATTTATCTGCGAAAAAAAACGATATCACACTGAGCAAAATGTGTGAAAATAAGATGAACGTGCGCCCCTGGAATATTGAAATGGGAGACGCCAACTTTTGCCGCGAATCTGCCGTCAAATTTGGATAAAACCATTGAAGTAGAGGGGGGTAATTACGGAATGTGTGTGCGTGCATGTGTGAGCCTGGTCCATGGCCAGTCCTGCGGATAGGGCAGGAACGGTGCTTGTTTATCAGTGGTCGCGGAGACTCCCGGAGAGCGCTGCTAAGTGACCTTTCCGTCGGGTGGCGGCGCTGAACTCTGGCTTTCCCCCACGCTCTTGCGTGAGTCCACTGGTTGCAAGACCCGCACTCGGGCAGTAAATCTATTGGATGAAAGTAGCAAAACTCCCGGCAGTGAGGATCACGTGTCTCAGCTTTCGCGCGAAAACTAGTTGCCAGCCCAGGACCTCAGAGAGGAAGAACCACCATCTACGTCGCAAACCTCGGGGACAAAGGGATCGGCGTTGTGCAGAGAACGGTGGTACGTGACCTTGCCCCTTAAAGCAGGGGTAGAGTGTATGGCACGTTGGGGGACGTGTGCCACTACCAAGCTGACGTTCCTATTGTACAGCCTTTTCCGATGGAACGTTTAGGGGTAGAGTCGTTCTATTGAGCATTAAATGACACCATTGATCACGGACAGGGGAAGCTTAGATCCAACGGAAATCAATCGCGTAGTTAGAACTATTTCAGAGTTGCCCACCTCGATAGGGAGTTAATTTGGAGGGGGGGGGGTCCTCCCACTCCCCCCCCCTCCCCAAACTTTTGTGGCACACCATTTTATCCCACTCACTTGGCAGGGTTTCAAGATGGCATGTCCACACCAACAAAGTTACTCCACTGCCCGCCTCCGGGTATTGGGAAGAACGCTGGCACGCATAACGGGCCAGACCTGCATGGCGGGGGCCAGGGATGCACACAAAGAACACCATTGCGAGATTGTTTTGGAACCAGCCTCGGGGATGGCGAGTTAAGCTTGGGTGGCTGATCCTGAGCTCGTGCTATTCTCCGCTCCAGTTTCCAGCACCGACATTCTGGGGTGGGTGGAAATACATACTGGAAGGGGGGCTGCCATGCTTCCCATGAGCAAAAGCTGCATACATCTACAGTTTGCATGGACGCGTCACACATGTGCTCCAGTGGCACTGCGAGCATAGACTGCCACATTTCTAGCTTACGGAAGAGTTCTCGTTAAATTAGAAACGCGGTGCTGCAGTCTCGGACTTTAGAAAATGGGGACACGTGTCAAGCGGTGTTTGCTGGTGTTGCTATTTTCATAAGGGGGGAGCGTGAAGCAGTGTTTGCTGGTGTCGTATTTTAAATTCCTATTGTGCTAAAGCTGTGCTCTTGAGAGCAGAATCCCTTCGCAGTGCCAGCATGGTTTGCTAAGTCTGTTGTCGAGCAGTAAATCAGTCGTGTCTTTGATGGCAGACCACCACATTTGCACGTCATCAGAATAGGGTGCTTTTAAAGAGATCACTTCAGTGTTTTTTCATGCACCTCAGACTCGACCCTCAGTCTTTTTGAGCTGGCTGCTCGGATTCCTCGGAGGTGATGATGCAGTTAGTGACCCGCCTCCCATTTTGCGGCGTGCCCCGTGTTGCATTGAATCTGAAACGGACCTAGCAGTTATGTAACCCAACATCTAAAGAGAAGCACGTTGTGCTATGTTGTGAAGTTACAGATGCGGTCTGTAGAGATGGTTCCGAAATGTCCACCCAGGGGGGTTGCATCCCACAACACGGAATGACCCCCGTTACCGAGCCCACATTTAGCCTCGCAGTAATTAAGACTAGTTATCTTAACTGTGGTGGGATTTTAAAGGACATTAGCCGCTGTAATTGACATTGTTTACTACAAGCTATATCGCCAAACGTGCAAATGGAATTTGTTGTTCAATAACTACCGGTATTGGCTACATTGTGAACATTCTACCTTCAAAAGTAGACAATCAATAATGTAATTTGTAATTTCCATGCAGGGTGTCTTTCAACAAGATACTTCCTCTCTGAGAACCATTTCGTTTTTCACTGCAATATTCTGTTTGGTAAGCCAATAAGAAAGCTAAAACATGGGATATTGCTTTTGCTTTTTTAAAAATAGATTAATCGTTTACTTTTACATAAGCACGAATGCATGCTCATGTTAAACCTGCACCAGTTTGCAATTGAAATGCTTAAACGTGTGATTTAAATGATACAAAATAAAACCACTTTTAGTTTATTAACACGGGTTTATTTTCATTATTCAACAATTTTTACTTAAGCAAAACCATGTATTGCTACTAACATGATGTGCTAATGGCCTTATAGACTCCTGGAGGGGTCATTGCTTGGGATAATGATCATTCCTCCAACATTCGAGGTGAACTTTTTGGCTGGTCATTTTCCTGGATAATGACACCCCCCACGCTAGCTGCAACTTCATAGGGTAATCACGCATGCTGTCACACGCAATGGGCACATGACCTTGGATGCATAATAAGAGATTGCTGTCCAACAATAAATCGCCTGGAACTCCATGTGCCGCCATCTGTGGTGGGCACATCTGACGGATCATACTTCGGTCCTCCGACTGTGGGTATGTTGACCCAGTTGCTAGATCTATACTGGATGGGGCCAAACATCGAGCAGTGGGAGGGGGCAGACATGGAGAATTTTCACATGGCATAAAAGTGGCAGGGGGTTGGGGAGGGGGGTTTCTTGTGCATAATGCCTCAAAAGTTTTTCAGGATCTCCCTTACCCCCAAAAACAAATGCAAAGCCAGGTGGGCAAAAGGACACTCTTCTCTCCCATGCCCCCCACAGGTGGGAGTGATGGAAGTACCCAGGAACCAACACATTGTGGAGAGCCAAGAGATCCTACAGCATAGGTAATGTGTGGGGATGTGATGGGGGCATGGCATAAAAGATTGGAATGGTAGCGATGTTCTGCAGAGGAGCATCCCATTGTACCACAGGGAGCCTGAACCACAAAACCATGTACTGCAGTAAGGTCACCCGTAGCAACGTGACACTGAACCTGCGTCCATCGGTCTGTATGCAGTGCTTGGCATTAATCTTCCAATGGATGCTTGCCTAGAAGTTTTAATTATTACGAGCTAGTACACCATATCTCGCTGTATATAACCGGTTGTGATATCCCTATGCCCCTGACGGTTTCAGAACCTGCCCCCTCTCATTGTTTATGAAAGATTATTCTTGGCTGCTAGAGGAGGTTGTTTTTTGAAGCAGGAAAGGAGTACGGGTTTGGTAAAACACTAAAGGCAAAATCTAGGAGCATGTTACGTTTAAGAACGCCATACCAATAGGAATAGTCGCTATACAAATGACAATTACATTACAAGAGATGAGACAATACTGAGGTGAATACTTAATGTGTTTATTGTAAATGCAGCAACCAACATGGAGGTGGGGGGGGGAGAAGGGGGCTGCCCTGTCGGGGAATAAACCAATCTCTGTATTTTTCTGCCACTGGGGTCCAACCTTGACCTCTGGTAGTACAGCTCTTCATTTTTTCCTTTTGGTGAAAAACACCCATGGGATACCTGTATGGCACCCATTGGTGTGGGTACACCCTTGTACCCCACATGTATGTTTCTGTGCACCTGTGTGATGCTCAAAGAGCAGGGTGTGGGCTGGTGGCTGCTACATGCTGACTTGGCAGTAGCTCTGGGTGTCCTCCATTTTTGGGACACCCAGGACCTGCCATAGGAATCAATGGATCCTGATAGAAGGCAAGGTGGCCACTGTGGCCTCTTGGTTTCTATTGCCTTTTACCTTGTTTACTTAAATCCTGGGAAGCCCTGTCTCTGTCCCCTTCCTCCTGACTGGTTTTTGGGTGGAAATACCATGTTATGTGCATACTTGTAATGTGCCGAAACCCCACGGCCATCAGGGGCTCATAGCTCTGGGGCTGCCTCCTGTCAGACTGACTGGAGCCTTCCCAGAGGCTGTGTTGTGTGTACAACCTGTAGGTGGGACCTGTGTGAATGTAGTCTGAAGTGAACTCTCGTTCTGTGTGTGTGACTGTTAGGCAATATTGTATGCAGTACCCTTTGGGTGCACTACAACAGCCCTGACCTCCTGGCAATGGGAACCCAACCTTTGGTATAAGTCTGTACTGCACAGGTTGGTAGCATCAACATGCTTATCTCAAGAGGGGGGAGTTAACAGAGGTTCACAGTGACACGTATTCAAATAAACCTACACAAGTTAAACAATTATTAATTTATTTAACAGTCAGTTTGAGTAAGCCTTCTTCAGAAGGGTAAATATAATAGTAAAACACAAATACACTCCAAAATACACACTTAGTTTCTAAATCATCAAGTACCCATTTGGGATGTCACACAGACACTTCCCACACCCTCGGATGACTTAAATAGCTAGGGTGCTGTGTACATTCTATATCACTGTTGCATTTAGAACAATTCTTAGGAGCATGTCAAAGGAAAAGGGTTATTAGAAAAAAAGAAGAGATCTCGCAAATATTCTGAAGCAGGTAGGTACTTTTGGTAACCCCCAATGCAAAGTAAGTTAACCTCTTCCTGGAAGGAGGGCTAAACACAGAGTCAGAGGGAAGAAGAGTTATTCAGGGAGCCAGGCCAGTCAATTGGGCAAACGTCTAGGTGAGCTGAAGCAATTCTTGCAGGTGGGTAGAAGTCTTGCACAATGTTTTAGTAGTCTTTGTAGACAAGAAGAAATCAAAGTAGGGTCACAATCTGATTAGGCTGGTAAGAAGCTGATGGCAACTCTACAGAAGCAACCCAGACAAGTCTCCACTGAGAAAACGTGAGGTTACACAACAAGAGGTAAGTTCTCTTGGACTGTACATTACCTTTTGGTTAAGAAATGGTTCCAGCTGGCCTCTGTTCTGTGCAGCTCTGCAGATCCTGTGTTTCTGGGCCTCAGTCGTGGGGACAAGAGGTAGGGCGTCTGGAGGACTCCTGCACTGCAATGGGACGGTCGGCGACAGAAAAGGAATTACTTCTGTTCAGTGGCACTTCGTGGTTTCAGCTCCTCGCGTCTCAGCAAATAGCACCCCCGCAGACTCTTGGCTGTTGAGATGGGCTTTCCTTGCATCTGGGGTCCAGCACTCTGTTGGGGGTGGCTCAGGCTTGGTCAGTCCTGCATCCTGGAGCTCTAGGCCAACTTAAAAGCAACGCACACAATCTGGTGTTCCTCTCCCTGGCTCTTCGGTTCCAGCAGCGGAAATACAACCACCTTCGAGAAGATGTCCAGGTGGCTAACTTGGAAGTGGATTGGTCCCACCAACTCGGGGAGAAGTCGTCCTTGCAGGGCTTCTCTAGTTGAGGTGAATTCTGAGCTTTAGCACAGAGGCAGGGCTTCACCGGGCAAACAAACGGTCCAGGAGTTGCAGCAGGCGTCTCTTCCAAGTTTTTCTTCGGATTCCTTTGTCCAGTGTTCGACTCTGCCTTCCAAGCCAAAAAGCCTTGCCTTTTATGCAGGTTTCTCCCATTCATTCCAGCTTAGCTGTCAGTCACACAGCAGGGTGGCTGTCCTTGCCGGACAGCCAGCTGGCCAATCACCTTTGGGTGCATTTCTGTAACCAAGGGGATTAAGCACAGAGAGTTTCGGGCAACTCCCTCACTTCTGTCCCCATCAGACATACTGGAGCCAGATGCGGGCGTCACTCTTGAATTTCCGCCAAAGACCAAATCAACAAAGGGACCAAACCTGGTTTGGCACACAGAATAAAACTCAAGAAGGACCTTTCCACAAAGAAATGGCAAAAAAAGAATACGGGTGCTTTATTGCAGCTGCGAACGCAGCCCAAGACAAAAGCACACCACGGTAGTTAAATGCAAACCACTGCAATGGGGGCGCTGTTGCACACATCTAAGATGGCCGCCTAGTTCCAGAGCGCCGGCTTCTATAAATCCTTCAAGATACGCATCCTCTCACCGTAAGACTGTGGGCACATACTGGGAAAAATTTGGGCCGCTACACCGGACCACGTTGAAGATACACCGTCCTGAAGATCCTGCGGACGGAGGCTGGGACGTTGGCCGCCCCGAGTTCCAGGCGATCTTCCCCTGGAGCCGCGGGGGGGGGGGGGCCGGATCGAGTCGGAGAGCAGCTCCTGGAGGTGATCGGACCATCGCTGCCGGCGGGTTGCCGCGACGCGGAGACCCAGGAGGGTGCGGCTAATGTGAGGGTGCCACGTTGGTGGTATATAGCACTGCCGCATACTGGGTGCGCTAACGCGGTGGTCCCCTCGAACGTCCGCGTGGTGTGTAGTCGGCCGCTGTGCTACATGGGCCGCTGTTGATCCGACTCCCGTGTCTGCGGGGTGGCTGCCCTTGGCTCCCCTGATATCTCCTGCTGGTGGAGTGCCCCTTCAAATGCGGACGGATGTAAAAACAAGTAAGGACAGGTGGGGCAACGCATGAGGAGGGTGGACACCCCGAACAGGTTCTGCCGAGGAGGGGACACTTTATCCGGCTGCAGCCCTCCCTGGGCGATAGCACTCTTGATCACACCTGTCCAGCACTCCGGAACTGACCTTTATACATCTCTGCTGCACGATAACTGGGTCTAAGCACACTACCAATCCTGTATAGAGTCCGTACAATACGTTGGGGCAGACGGGACTGGAGGCGCTGGAAGACGCGGACCACTTGAATCTATACATGGGACGTTACGAGCAGAAGGGAGCACGCCGCAAGAAAACGGGCCCAATGGACTCCTTCGCCAGTTCCCAGCCCAGCGGGTCTGTGGCGCCCCGTCGCAGCAGGTGAACAGTCAGCCTGAGTTGCCAATGGAGGAAAGGGTGGACCGATTGATGGCTATGGTTCAGAAGGGCTTCCTGGCGGTGAACACTAAATTGGATGACATAGGGGCAACAATCAGCTCCTTGAAGGTGAGGGTGGACAAGGAAAGCACACGTATTACTGAGGCCGAAGGCAGGATCGCTATCAATGAAGACTCGATACTAAAACATGGCCGCGATATTGCCCAGTTGAAGGGGGGGGGGGGGTGCCGGAAAACCCTTGACAAATGCAAGGATTTGGAATCCCGTTCTAGGAGGAACAATATCCGTCTGGTTGGGGTGGCTGAAACCTTTGGCAAAGGGTCTATGGAATGCCACGTAGAGGCCCTTCTGAAGGAACTCCTGGGTCCCGACTCCTTCTCGGACCATTTCCTTGTGGAGTGAACACACCCTACATCGGCGCCTCCACCCAGGCCTGGAGCTCCACCTCATACAATAATTGCCCGCCTTCTCAATTATAGGGACAGGGACGCTATCCTGCGGATATCCAGGGATAAGGGCACTCTATTCCATGAAAACAGGATCCACATATATCCGGACTTTTCCACTAATGTGCAATCACTTGGGAGATCTTATGAGCCCATCAAGAGACAATTGAGACTCCGCCAGGTCCCGTACTCCCTTGTCTTTCCAGCGAAAATGAGAATTCAACATGGAGGCAGGGCTCACTTTTTTGAAAACCCAACCGAAGCCATGCAGTATATTGCAGCCTCCATCCACCGTCCCGGGAGCGGGCCGGGAACCAGAATCTGCCGCCCCGGGGCACGGTGGAGCCCCCGCGGGGTGATGTGTTTTTTTTTTTTTTTTTTTTTTTTTTTGGGATGCCACACTGCTATAATGTTTTAAATTGAAGGCCGCAGGGTGGCCCTGACTACAAATGTTTGTTGGAATGGAGCCGTGCAGACTTCCTGGGTGGGCGGCCATGTGAGTGCAGCTCACACCCCCAGGAGTGTTCCTAGGTTATGGCTTTAGGGGTACATCGTCCAGTTGGGGTTGATGATGCGGGTGGGGATTGGGGGTGGAATAGGGATACGGCGTTGCCGTGCGAAATGCCGGGCTTGTTGGGGGAGCCCATTTTCCGGGTTGTTATAACGGTTAAAATAGAGCGGTTTTGCAGCAGGGGATACCCATTGGGTGGGAGTATGGACATATGTCTAGTCTCAGGTACAACTATGACACAGGTCAATAAGGGCTTGAATGTTAAGCTCCTTTCCTGGAATATTAAATTAATGTTAAATATGGAATGGGTTAAATAACCCGATTAAGGCAAGGAAGATCACAGCATACATCGCACGCCACAACCCTCATATCCTCTTTATGCAAGAGACACACACTCTTGGGCAGGTCAATACTAAACATTTACCAAGGTGGGGGTCGCACAGGTACTATACAGAATATTCGGCACAATCCAGAGGAGTGTTGACTCTCATACACCCCAAATTATGTTTTAAATATCAGTCCAGCAAAATAGATCCACATGGTAGATACGTATTGGGGGGGGGGGGGGGGAATTGGCGGGGCACCAAGTGATTGTGATTAATACTTATGGTCCCAATTTAGACGACCCACAGTTTTTTATTGCACAATAATGGATATTCTATCTTCATCTGGGGAGGCACAAATACTCTGGGGTGGCGATTTCAACATGATATTGAACCAATTCCTGGATCGCTCATCGACTGTCCCCAGAACCCCCTCCAAGGCCGCACTGGTAGTAAAACAATTAATGGAACAAATGGGTATGGTAGACGCATGGCGTGCATTACACCCAAATGAGAAGAAATACACTTTTTACTCGTCGGTGCACGATTCTCATTTGCGCATTGACTATTGGATCGTTAGTCAGTCCCTATGTGATATACATCCCCGCACCCTTCCGGATCACTCGCCGGTGTCGCTTGACATCAACTTTAGTGATGTCCCCCCCCCCCCCCCCGACGAGAAGATGGAGGATGCCCCCTGCAATCCTAAGAGACTCCAACATGTGTGAATCGTTTCATACAGAGATTGCGGAGTTCCTGGAACTAAACGAGGGTTCGGTTGCCACCTATGCTACTCTATGGGATGCATTCAAGGCCTGGGTCCGGGGAGCCATCCTGGGCAGGTCGACTGGTATGCTGAAGTCGGTACGAGAGGAGTTGGGGGTGGCCGAGACAAAAATTGGCCTGTTACAGACTGAGTACAGCTTCACACGGGATAAGGGAACCCTGTCGCAAATTCATACTACGCTAAAAGAATTCTCTATCCCATAGAGAAGTTCTCTATATGGCTGCACCAGCCAAAGCCCGACGATATGGGGAAATCAGTAAGGCTGGGAAATTCCTGGCCAACATGCTTAGAACCGATAGGCACCATAACCCGATCCCGAGTATACAGACACCGACTGGAGTGACGGTAAACGGAGACCCAGACATTAATTCCGCATTCACTGAGTTCTACTCCTCCCTCTATTCCAACCACGATTTAAAAAAAACAAAAAAAAAACAAAGGGGACACGTTTCAATATCTAGATAATCTCGACCATCCCACATTAACGACCGAGACCCGTAATAATATTAGACAGGCCAATCACAACAGAGGAGATTGCAGAGGCCATAAAAGCTTTATCGAGCGGCCGCTCCCCTGGCTCGGATGGCCTTCCTGCGGATTTATATAAAGAATTCTGTAGTGAATTGGCCCCGATACTGCTGAAAGTATGGGAAGAGGCAATGAGCCTATGGGTTCTCCCGGAATCGATGCAGGAAGCAATCATCACTGTCCTTTTGAAACCCCGTAGACCGCCACAAGACATAACGTCCTATAGACCCCTGTCTTCAACACTGACGCAAACATTTTCGCAAAAGTGCTGGCCACCAAACTCCTGCCCTATATGCCGATCCTGGTTCATCCTGACCAGGCCGGCTTTATACCAGCCCGATCTACGGCTCTCAACCTGAGACGCCTATTTAATGTTATGGCACAGATAGATCCAGATGCCAAGACGGCCGTGGTCGCATTAGAGGCCGAGAAGGCTTTTGACTCTGTATCCTGGGCATACCTCTTTCTGGTGCTGGAGCGGTTTGGTCTCGGCCAGTACTATATTAACTGTGTCCGACTACTATACACACAGCCGACAGCTAAGGTCCTGACTAACACTACTCTCTCCCCGTCATTCCAACTACACAGGGGGACTAGACAGGGATGTCCCTTCTCGCCCATACTTTTCGCTCTGACCATTGAACCAATGGCGGAATTCATACGTCAGAACCACTCACACAGAGGTCTTAAGGTGACCGGCCCCCCTCAGATAATAATTTACGCGGACGACACTTTACTATATGTCCGTGATCCCGAAGAAAATGTGCAACACATCATGTCGGACATACATGAATTCTCAGAATACTTGGGATATAGAATTAATGTACCAAAGTCAGAAATATTTCCCCTTACTGACGGCACGGGAGACCTAGCTGAAATAGAGGGATTTAGACCTGCCCCCACCAAGGTACGCTACCTAGGGATAATGGTTGCCGGAGATAAAAACCTGCTATATACGCACAATCATGGGGAACTGTTGTCAACCCTTTTGACCAAATTTCAGATGTGGGCTAGCCTTCCACTATCCCTGTATGGCAGAGTTGCGCTACTCAAAATGGTGGTCCTTCCGAAGATCCTATATTACTTCAATAACATCCCAGTTTGGCCTGGTAAACCCTTCTTCTCGAAACTTAAATCACTCGCCTCATCGTTTATCTGAAATGGGAAGACTGCCAGGATGGGTTGGGATAAGATGGTTGAGCCTTTTGTGCAGGGAGGCATCGCGGCACCAGACTTCGAGCTCTATTACTTATGTGCGCAAGCTCAATTTGCAAAGCATTGGTTCGACCCAGAGGACACTGCCCCCCCCCCCCCCACATATTGATTGAAAAGCACTTTGTTCGCCCAAACGACATAGGCTCAGTCCTTCTTAACCCAAGCTATGGGGACATATGCCCGTTTGATCTGGTATACACGACCACTCATGCTTGGGCCAGAATTTACAAGAGACTAGGTCTGGAATCCCCCTGCGACCCGGAAGTCCCCCTATGGGACTTCTCCAGCATTTCCCCTCACATTTGATCGAGCCCTCCAGCAGTCCTGGGACCCTAACAAGCTTTTCATGCTGCACGACATGTTCCCAGATGGTAAGTTCTGTGACCTCACAGGCTTTATTGAAGCGGTGGGGAGGGGCCAGCTTAAACGCCTTCAATACTACAGGATGAAGGCTGCTTTTTTGTCGAAGTGGCCGACATTTCCGCAAGAACCCCAGTCCCATGCATGCATTAGGTCAATCGTGTCTGTAGACAGCCACGGCAAGGGGGTCTCTATACTATATTCATTGGTGCAGACCCATTCCCCATCGCGCAACACG
Organism: Ambystoma mexicanum; assembly: GCF_040938575.1. Classification (NCBI taxonomy): domain Eukaryota; kingdom Metazoa; phylum Chordata; class Amphibia; order Caudata; family Ambystomatidae; genus Ambystoma; species Ambystoma mexicanum. Next base: position 526,092,165 of record NC_090933.1, read on the forward strand.
ATGAGGGAAATTTGGGAGCGAGACGTGGCCACTCCAGATAGATGAGGTCCGCTGGGCCAGGTATTGTCAACTTCCTCGATCAGTGTCCATGAATGCTGGGCTCCGGCTGATTCAGTTCAAAGTTTTAAAGCAACTACACTATTCCCCTGCCAGATTGGCTAAATTTGTGGAAAATTGCACAGGTGCCTGCCCCAAATGTGACGCCCCCGATGCGGGGCCTTTATGTACTGGTCATGTCCGCTAATTGTGGAGTTGTGGAAGAAGTTGCGAGGCTCCTTGAAGACCATCACGGCAATTCCGGCGACTCTTTTCCCCCCCCCCCCCCCAAAAAATACCTATTGGGCTATATAGGCAAGGTGAAGGAACTACGAGGCGATTATTTAGCATCCCTTGCATTATTGCCAAACGCTGTATTCTTAAATGTTGGAAGTCCTCCACCGCCCCAACTGGAGCCACTTTCTTAAAAGACCTTTGTATGGTAAATGACAATGAGGAACTATTTGTACTGTCGGTTCCGTCACCATGTCGCCCCAAAGATATTTGGTCATTGTTACGCTTTTCTGTGCGACCTAGACTCAGACTTTGATGCAACACCTAGGTCCTTGCCTTGATTTGCAATGTCTACTACTCTTGTATGGTTGCTCTCATGTCCGAAAACTATGGTATCTTCCTCTTCCCTTCCTCCCTTAATTTGAAAGCTGTAAGATAGTTAAGCTATGCTTTGATATGTCTATGTTGTGTCGTGCTGCTGACCTACTCTCTCAATAAAAATGTTTTAAAAAAAAAATGTAAACCACTGCCACCAGCCTCATCGAGGAAAGGGTAACATAAAAATGTTACATGAGAAACTAGACAAAGGGGATACTAAGTAACCCCTCCAGCACCCTATTGTAAGATAGTGTGTGCTGGGTCTAGAAAGTCAAAATGTAAGTGAAGTCAATTTCACTTCACTGCTCTTGGAAAAAGTAGTTTATCCAAGAGAAGGAATTTAAACCTCTTGGGGAAATCCCAAAGACTTCCCTGTGCCACTGCACTGAAGGCGCTGTGTGGTATAATGTAAAAGATGATGCCTATGGAGTTTGTCAGACTCCACAACCAAAATAAAACACAATGCTCAAGTCATAGCAAAAATACATGAGCGAGTGGGGAAAAAGGGTCTCGCTCTTTCCAGGTAAAGTCCTCAAAATCCAGCAAAGGTGCTGGGGGTCTCTAAGGTAGAGCGGAATTAGCATATTTCTGAGAATTCTCCCTAACAGTATGGGCTGAAACTGACATGAATGCTGTGTAGAGTGCTGAAAGGGTGGTTGCTTACCCAATCCGCATTCTTTATTTTGGGTGTCTGGGTGGAGTGAATGGCCTGATTGGCTGGCTGCCTGCCTGAACGCCCTTCTGTGTGATTGGTAGGCTGAGCCAAGCTCAGTCAACCAGAGTGAATGGGAACCAATGTGTTTAACAGGGGAAGTCTGCTGCCGCATTGTCTTCATGTAATCCGAAAGCTGCTGTTTTCTTCCATAGAGGACCTGCAAAGGAGACTTCTCTCTGAGCTATGAGGGAACATTGTGCAATCTGCTGCTCTTCATCTGAAGTACCCTGGAAGCCAGTCCCGTGTGCCTGCTGTCTAGAGAACGGGGTCTTCGTGAGTCCCGAAGATGAGTGCCCGGACATATTGAGTCGAACAAGTCCATTGGTGTCACCCAGAGTCCAGAGGAGTATTTGTGACTGCTGGAAGCACGTTGCTGTCTACCACCCAGAGGGGGTACCCTAGCATAGTGCTGCTTGACAACTGTAGCAGTAAAGTTCCAAACTTCCAAAGAATACTCCAAGGGACACCCGTGCCATTATCACTGACTGCTTTTTCCTGCCGGAGGAGGTACATAGTCGCTGAGTGACGAGGAAGGTCTGCCGGTGGGTTTCGCGCCACCAGAATCCAACTAGATGTCCTGAGGGTCCAGACTTGGTGAGGGTCCATGGTCCACTCCAGTGGTCGAGTCAAAGACGCCAGCAGCCGTCCAGAGGTCTGTGCTGCAGCACCGAAGAACCAAACATTGGAAAACCGCGATATTCAGACACCAAAAGTGACCTATGCACCTGCCGCTGCCAGAAGTCATCGATGGGGTCTTGCTCTTATCTGCCAAGTCTTTGAGGAGCCCACAACAAGTAATCTTCCCAGGACTTCTACAGTAGGAGAAATCGTTGACTAACCGAGAGCATGCGAAGAGCAAGACTTTGGTTCAATTTTTCTTCTTGGACTCAGCATTCCCGTAGCTCCTTCTTCCAAAGGGGGGGGGGGGGCATCCTTGGAAGGGAATCGCTTCAACTAATAAACTCTGCCCCTTCTCCTGCCAAGGCACCAGAGGTACTGTGATGAGTAAGAGCATAGTCTAGCCTCGGGAGTCGTCTAGGGGGTCCCAGATTCGTCTTGGATCCTGTTCTTTTGTGGCCTCTCGGGTACTTTGGGGTGGTAGAACCTTTTTAAATTAAAGTAGAGGGTTATGTAAATGTTTTGGACTGGGCTGTAAAAGACAAGATGTTAGGCTTAACTTTTCCATTACAGGTTGTGGGGGGTCGGGGATCCTCTCAGAATTGTGTATGTAGTCTAAAGAAAGCATTCTGCCACTATTCATAACTAACCTGCCTTTCTTCCCTAGTCTATGCTGCTACACCTCACTAAAGAATTCACATGCCTATTTAAACTGTCTGCAGTTGATGCATTAATTACTGAATTTACCACATAGTGTATATATTTGCCATTCTTTGAATATTATTGCCAAAGAAGTGTTATTTAAGTGTATATATTAGTGGGAACCTTAGTTTATATAAAGAAGCTGTATTATCCCCCAACAGTGTGGACATTAATTTGTGGAGGCTTGGGGATTTGCCTGCATCACCACCTGAAAGCTTAAGCCTTGCTGGTGGTACAATGTTCCCAAATATAGAGGGCAGAAGTACAGGTACCTCCCCCTCCAGTGTTTACAGGGGTCCTATTGGCCTTCTTTTTTAATTTGTATGCTAATAAATTTGGAACAAGTGGTACCCTTCCCTGCAGTTTCTGGTTCCAGAGTGTGCGCTATTCCCTGTTTCTCTTTTTATAATTGGAATTTCCATGCTTTTTGATCGGTCAAATCTTTCCATTGGCTGTCGTAATAGATACTCCAGTAGAATACCTCCCTGCCCCAAAACATTGTACGTTGGATATAATTTCTAAACGCGTGAAAACAAAAAGGTGGGGGCTAATTGTTGATACTTTTGCATGCAAAATCATTTATTAAATATTTCATCGTAGCAACATGCCACACTGATGAAATGTGAATGTCTGGGATCCCAGAACCTTGATGGCAGTCTCGCTATGCGAGACGCACGTGTAGCGTTCTTTATTTTCATAAAGTTCATTTAAAAAATATTCTAGTAAATAAAATAGGAAATTCAAATTTGGAAAGTAGATGCTTAGGGTCATAACACATTGTACGGTTGCAGACTTGAAGGCAAAAACTTTTAATGCATGATTAATGGAATTCTTTGATCCATTAGATTTCTGGGCATCTCCAAGTTCAGCTTTGAGTATGTTCTTGGGGTTGTGAAACCATGATCCTAGCAGATGTTTCTGATAATGGTTAACCCAGATCACTGACACAGTCCTCTAGGTTCCACTAGGCTGACCCTCTGTATGATTTTTATGGGGAGCTGAGGTCCAAAGGTGACACATTAAGTACTATCATTTGACTTTCAAGCTCGCAGTAGAACAGGCATGATTCTTTTTGGATTTTCCATCGTATTTCAAGCCCTACTGGTATTTTAAGCTGTAATTTGAAGACCGTGTCTCCTTCGTTGAGTTCACAAAAATTGGGGCTTAATCACGAACTCTGAAGCCTTTGTCCCATTGGCCCTTTAGATTACTGAACATCTAATGTGTGTTCATGGTAATGGATAATCTTTCCGCTCCAAATTGCCCAGCCAAGAATCTCCAGAGAACTAACCAGAATTGCCTAGGCCATCTCAAAACCTCATATGATTTTTGTATGCATGATGGGTGTATTTCATTGTAATGATTTGCCATTCTTCTCGAATATTTCAATATCTTTATTCTTTCTGTTCATTTTGCAATTCAAACACTGCCAATAAAATAGGAACATGGTACACTGGGATGCTTCATTGTGAACTCATACCAACATTTTTAATTTTAACACTATAGATGAGTGCATAGGCTGTTGTTTTGAACATTGATATTTTTCTCATTGTAGAAACTGCCACCACTTTTTTCCATTGTGTCAAAATACCACTTTAAATGACCCAAGATAGTTTTACTTAACTACAATTTTAAGCACTTCTGGTTGAGGATTTAGTTTTCGGTTGAAATATTTCTGCTGTGTGGCAAACTGTGCCATTTATCGGTTGCTGTCCATGAAAAAAACTACCTGCATCTTACAGGTGCACCCTTCCCATTTTTTTGATAAATTGCACACCAGTCTCCATTTATATGTTGTTCCCATACACACCACCAGTTATTTGGAGCTACTTTTGATTTGGGGCCAACTGGTTGCAAACAAACATGTGACATTTTGTGTTTTTGGAAAGTGTATAAAGGAGCATTAGGACAAAGCTAGAAATGAACCCATTGCATTTAAAGCAGTCTGTCGTGTACAATGGACAGAAAGTTAACGTTTGCATCTTTTGTGGAACTGAGATTTCCAGCATGCTACCCTTGTTCTTCTTTTTCCCCCACAGGTAGTATGTGCTAATTAGTTGATGCCCAATACCCATCAACTGACTTAAAAAAAAACAAATGTAAGCTTTTTTTTTTTTTTTTATAAAAAAATCAAATTCTTATTTCAATCCTAGTGGGGGGCCTGGAAGGTGAGGAGCTCAACATTGTGCATTGTTTTCCAGACCTTGGAGCCAGTTTTGATCATGCTGACAAATTCTGGTCCTTCCTGCAGCCCCTTGTAGTGTCCCTTCTTTTGGGTTGCTCCACCTATACCGGTTTCCTCGACATTCTGCCTCAACCCATGCTAATCATTGGCATCCTCCGTGCGAGAGGCAAAGTATTGATCTTCGGGCTCTGGAGTTCAAACGTGCCGCTCTCCTAGAACTTTGTGCTGCTAGAGCAATTCTCTACACTCACCCAGATGAGGGAGTAGTGGTTACTATTTAATTCCTGGATCATTTTCTTGAGCACTCGCATGGGCATGCCATGTGAAGAATAGAACAGTACAACGGTGGACAGCAGCAAAGAGTTCAAGAAGCCCACTATCTAATCCCCACTATGAGTTTTGTTCTCTTTCCCCATGTCCTTATTGCTCCAGCCCCCAAGAGATGGGCATTCAATGGTCATCTCGCTGCACTAATTCTTGAATATATCCGTTGAGGAGAGGCATGCATTTCCCAAATCTAATAATATAAACCTGTATTGTACCAGGGATCACACACCTACAGTAATAGGTTGACCGCATAAATCGTCACACCACCTGTGACTTTCCTGCTCATGGTATCCCAGACTCCCTAAACTCATTCCCATTGTGGGTGCCAGAGGCTCTCTTCCCCGAGTGAGTAGTCGCTGTGAGAACCATGGACTTGCGTCGTGCCATTCCATGATGTGCATGATTTGGAGTCCTAACACATTATCGCCACTGCTGTAAATGAATAATTCCCATTGTTTGGGAACAGCTGAGACCCATTGCCACTTGATCTTCAGCTGACAGTACAATGTCTTCTCAGTAGCTAAGCTTGCCATGTCTTTCTTGCCCCCTCCCGCCTTCCCCCCCCCCTTGGGGTTTTTGGTCCCAAGGTTGACAGAAATTTGACTCACTTTTTATTTTATAAATTAAAGGCCTATGTTGGATGGGTTACTGCTTTTGGCATTTGTGCCCAAGCTATTTGCCCAGCTCTAGCAAACCTATCCAGGGCCTACATTTCGGATGTGCAACACACCTGCCAAGGCTTGGCTAGCTTTACTCCCTCAAAATGTATTTGTTAGAAAAAACGTGGCTTGAACTTCTAAAAGATGCGACTTAGTTTTATGAACACAAGACAGCCATAGGAACTTGTGGTTGACGGGGGAATAGGGCTCCATGGATAGATGTGTATTTTGTGTTTAAGTGGTTCTTCTATCAGGATCACTCTATAACGGTAACTCTACAAAAAGGGAGCATACCCATAAGAGGTTATTCATTTTTGAATTTTTTTTTTTTGTGTGAAAATGTGCTCAATGAGTCACAAGAAAATTGAATAGATTTTCAGTTTTTGTTTTAAAAATGGTGTTGCCAAAAACATAAAACGGAAACTTGTGGTGTTTCTGGGATCCCTGTTCACTTTTCTCAAACTTTTAGGGGCGCTCCCACCTCCCTAGCCCAGTTTTTCCCACTCAAATAGGTCGTACCAGAGCCATGGCAGCCCTGGTCTATCCCTGTCCTAGGGAAGGCCTATAGTAAAATCTCAGAGCAGTGCAAATCAAATGTGCCTCCAAAGTCACTTAAAACCTTCATGGGATATGTGGGAGCGAAGGTGCACAATAACCCTATAACCCCCTTTGTAATGTATGACTTGGCTTCTTTCCCAAAACATCACCAATTCTCATGGAAGACAGCAGAGGTGGCCCGACCAGCCCCCCGGAGTAGTAGTTTCCTTGAAGTACCAACCATAAGATCTGCTTCACGTAGTTTAATGGCACTGAAGCACCCAGTGGAAGTGTGGCAGGTAAGGAAGAGAGAATGCCAGACTCTGTGTCCGGTATGGCGGTCTGTGCTACTGTCAGCCACAGGTCTTACTGGGGATCTGCAACATGTTTCAGTTTGCTGAAGAAATGGCCTGTGCTTCCTGAAAGCCAGGCTGTCGGTAGTGGAGTGATAAGGCACTGCAGTGTCTGGGCTTCAGGAAGGTAGACAATGGGAGGAAAACAGGTGAACTGGGGAAAAGAACTCCTGGAAGATGTGGGTTGGGCCTCTGGTAAACCAGAAGGGAAGCTGTGGTTCCACTGGAGAAGAGCGACAAGGACTGCAGAAACCAAGAGTTACCTGATCATGGAGGAGAATAAGACAGGGATTTCCAGGAAGTCAAGAACACACACCAGGCAAGAAAAGGAAGGCCAAGGAAAGGCAGGACAGCAGGGAAGAACTGTTAACTCACTGGGGAAGCATGTGCTGGCTGGGAACACAGGGCATTGACATGTGAAGAGTGGTTGCTGACAAGCCATGAAATGTTGGAGGTGTCTGATGTCCTCACACTATGCTTGCGTACGCATCAGCCAAATTGCGATGGGACGCACATGCCTCAAGTGTACAGTCTCTAGGCTCTGTGAGGAGCCGTAACCGCTACAGTAAGACTTGGTGGGCCGGTAACTGGAAGAGTCCTGCCCTGTCCTGCAGACCCGAGGAGAAGCCGTCGACCACCATGTTGAGCGGATGGAGAAGCCCTCCGCTGCCGATGTGGAATCTAGTTGGTCGTGCAAGTGGCTGCATTGTGAGAGAAGGCCCACACAGACTCCATACCCCTCCCAAGGAGCACAACTCATCGGAAGCAGGAACGAAGTAGTTCCAGTGGACTGGGAGCCTGGCGGCAAAGCATTGAAGAGGGAGAGACGCCCTGGAGTGGGGGGGGGACACACAATAGTCCCGAGTGGAAGGGGAGAAAGGAGTGCCCCAGAGTGAGGAAGAGACTGAAGGGACCGAGAGTGGGTGAAGGGACCGAGGGTAGTGTAGCAAGAAAGACTAAAGTTCCCCCCCACCCCACTACATTGAATCACTCTTCCAAATAAACAAACTGCCAAATTGGTCCTGGTCCAAACACCTTACATTTGTTATCTTCAAACTAGCTAAAAGTTCTCTTACACCTGCTGCACCCTGTCTGGTCTCTTGGACTTCTCCAAACTCACCCAAACACCTCAGTTAACTCTGCTGGTGCTTTTATAGCCCCCTGCTTCCTGCCCAGCTGCTTCCCTTTGCTCCAATTGGCTACTTTAGTCTGCTGCTCTACTGGGTCAATCGCTGTATGAGCTATTCACTTGAGGGCCGGAATGTCCCCTGGAAGCCTTCATAAGGACATCTGGCCCTGTCCCCTTTTCAGCCTCCATCTTTGCCATGTGGTCACTGTGTTGGTTTGTTTTGTTCCCCCCTTGGATCATGTAAGTCATTCTTCATAACTGCTTTGGGGAGTATTCCCTGGTGCCCCCTAATCCTGTGTCGCTCTGCTGGTTTCAGCTCTGCTGTTGCTGCTCACCTGGATTGTCTGTTGTGGGTGTTTGGTCTCCATTCGGCTACGGAATTGTGGTGTCTGTCTCTGGCATTCGTATTTGATTAACAAGTCCATTTTCCATTTTGCAGGTGCATTGTGGTACCTATTGTCCCTGTTTTCACGGGATGTTGCTGTCTCCCAGGAACCACCTGGAATAATTAGTGAGCCCTGGCCAGAATAGGGGCTTATGTTTTGGGTCCGAGTTTAATGCGTGCCAGGGACACAGCGCCTCAGTGGAACTTGGCTCCCGTTGATTGGGGTCCTACACATGGCCTTGCCACCCTTGGTAGAGGTGAACGTGCTTCTGGCTTGATGACAGTGTGAGGGTGGAGGGAACTTGGTAGATGGCATTGCGGTGATGCAGACTAGCAGTAAAACTTTTGAGCAGAATATACAGTAATGCATGCGCTGTGTAGGGTGGAAGCAGAAGGTGGGATCGGGAGAAGCGGTGATGTTGGTTGGGAAATGGGTGAACACTCAGTCATATTTGTTGTCTCTTAGAGCTAATGTACATTTCTGGACACTGACCGCTTTCTTTATGGTGGCAGGGAATTTTAGTGCAAGAAGATGAGTGGAAACTGGGAGCATTCATTTCGTTTTAGCACCTTTCACCATAATTATGGTCCCAAGCACGGTTTGGTTGAACACCCTCGGAGGGACCAGAGTCCATATTTGGGAGAGTTTTAGAGGTGTTAGTGAGGTGGTGGCCAAGACCCTTCTAGTCACCCATGTATGAATGCCGTATTGATGGGCGCAACTGAGGTAAACTATAAACTACACAGGGCGGATGGTGTTTAAGGAGATGGAGAATTATGTGGGAAGCTACCATTTGAATCTGTGTCGTTAAAGGTAGCTTTATTCTTATGGCAGAGGTTTTGTGAAATAGTGTTTGTTATATGTGAGTGCGGGGTGTGTGAAATGAGCCTGTGCCTTGGGCTAAGTTACAAAGATGCAGAGAGAATTACTGAGTGGCATGGGCACAGCTAAGGTGAGTAGTGCTTGAGAGTGAAGAGGGAGAGTGAGTTAACAAGATTAGGGGCAGTCCTTGGATGGATTTTAAGACACCGAAAAGTTGAAGAGATACATTGTCCGTGATTGGCCATCGAGCATGAAGCCAATATGAAGTGTTACAGAGGGGGTGGCAATAGTTCCTTACTTTGCTGAGAGGAGGAAAGGAGTAGAGGGGGAGGGGAGGGGGGTATCCCAGGAGATGGCTAGAGCAGTAGGAGGAACAATTAGTGCACCTTCTTGCGTGCAGTTTGGTTATGTATCAGAAATCTAGGAAGTAATCCAGCACCTGGGGAATTACTTGGTACCCCTTGTGTACATACACTCAATTACTAACTTTGAGGTGTGCAAACTGTTTTGTGACGAGGTGGCGGCAAGACAATTATTTTATCCTGGGGAACTTTGCAGTCTGCTCTTACTTTCCACTAAATCAAGGAGGACTTTCAATAAATGCACTGCATGGATCGGTGCGTAACAGTGTGTTTTGTGTTGGGGCTTGGAGCATGGAGCAAATGAGGCGTGATCTCTACATTTGATCTGGTGCCTTCTAATGTAATCTAACGCTTTCTTGCTTGGTTAAACCCATCTTGTTTCCATTCCTGCAAGACTCACTAAGCCAACAAACGTGTGCATATTCTCCTGACCTGTACGTACTTTTTCTCGTTTCCCACATCGGCAATCACTAATTCCATGTACACAGGTTAAGGAGCAGGAGTGCTTCAAATTAGCCCATATTCCAGCAATCCTTCTTTTTCCCCTCTGCACGCTGCCTTAAACACACGCTTAACGCGAGTCTTCACTGGATTGGCTAAATGTTTCACCTTGCCCCGTTTCCTGCTGCATGTTTCAATGCTAAAGTGTGGATGGTTTGTTTGGGAGTGTGGGCGCAGAATTCATGATCATAGCCCTTCCATCTTTCGCATGCAGATTCCTTATTAAAACATAGGTGGTCAGGGAGTGTGAGTGCAGGGGTCTGACTCGTAGCCCTTCCACCCTTTCTTTTTATTCACCCCTTTTATTCAGCAGAGGATGAACAAAAGTCCAATATGGGTAATTTACGGTGGGGAGATGTGGCTAAAGATGCTAGTTTTTCAGATAAATGCCTGAATGTGGCAAAATGTCGAGTGTGTGGCTCTGCCTTCGAAAAACCTCGTGCACAATCTGAGACAAGACCCATTTCACCCATGTTGCGAGTTAAGAACCGCTGTATAAAATAAGAAATGACATATCTATAGATTCCAACTCTGACACGGACATCTGCACACAATCTAAGCACTCTCCCATTACTATCAACATAGACTCTGAGGCTTCCTGCTCTGTTGTGCCTGCTTCCTCTTTGTCCATCAGAACTACTAACGTGCATGTAAAAAATCAAATGTAAAAACAAATCTGCAGCATTGGAAAAGAATAAAACCCAAAATGAAATCAACCGCCGGTAAAAGCTGCCTTGACAATCTGCTGCAGCCACAAATAAAACGCAATCCCCATCCAACAAGATACTAAAACCATTATAATATCCCAATCCACCAATGGATTTAGCCATGTTGGACCGGGCAAAACCTATTTCTTGAATAGCCTTATTGACGACGACAATGCAATCGCCACAAATGGTACACCCAAATTCAGCACTGCTTCATGTGAGCCAAAATTGGAGCACATCTCAAACGGAGCATAGTATTGGGTGCAAAATGTACCTGCTCACCAACGATGTTGGAAGGCGGTGACTATAAAACGGCATCAAAACCCAAATTTGAACAAACTTGTGGTCCGTCATTAAGACCTTTGTTCCCGATTACGATGTCGGAATGTTCCTCGCTGGTCTTCTCTATTAGGGCCGGGAGCATTCTTTAAGCCTGTGACTTCTGAAGTTGCACGTGGCTTGTCTAAAACTGGGTTATTAAATCGGGCTCTTTCCACTCTGCCAAAAAACTGAAGTCGCACCACCATGGCACCACCATGCTAACATCTTTTAAGCAGCCACATATTGCCTCTATAGATATTGCAGTAAGTGGGACATTGGGCCCAAACCAGAGAGAGAATGGCAAGTCCTTTATTTCAACTAAGACGTCCTCTATTCGAGTCCCATTCTGTCCTGATGTACTTAGCAGGGAATCTCCTGTTGAACTAACCCAAAGAGACGACTTGCCTAATGTGAAAAACACTTTGGAGGACTATCCATATGAGATACTGTTTGAGGGATTACTAACTGAAAATCAATCTGTAATACGTAAACTTAAAACTACTTCCTTCAATTGTGTCTCTCTGAAATCGCATCTAATCTCCAAAGAGTAGATTTTATAAATGCCAGTAGAGCAAGTTCCGATAATGAAAGAAATGGAACTTAGTTATACGTGCATCGTTGTTTGCAATGAGAAATGTCAAATTCGAATAAGTCTTGTGAAATGGCAACATACTCTATTCCAAGGACTGAAATACAATCAATGTCTAAAAGAAATTATGCACATCTCTGAGCAGACCAACAATTGGTTCTGGCTGCTGAAAGCTTCACAACAAAAATACCTTTTCATTTGTTTGTAACGAACCCCATACTTCACCTAATTTAATGGAACACCAGAGGTCATGGCCATTTACTAACTAACTTTGAACTTGGATGCAAATTGCAAACCTTTTCAGTGATCGCTTTTCAGGAGACCCGGTCACTGGAACCACTTGTAATGGATCGCTTTCGTCTCATGTCAACTCGCCGGCAAGGAACACTTGGTCGCCCCAATAATAGGTGTGGGTTCCTCCCCATCTTAATGGCTGGGTCAACTGAGTTGTGTTTTGGAATTTTGTCAACAGATATTCAGTATAATTACAAGGGATTCATGAATATCTTTATTCTAAAAGTTTACTGGTAGAACAAGATGGGGGAGTTACTTCATACTGAGCCGTCTCACTTGCTTCTTATTGGGACTGGTCCATTAATTTTGTGGGAAGCCATATAATCTTGGTTGGGGACCTAAACGCTGATTGTATTAACCCAGAGTTGCTGGGAGAGGTTTGGACTTTCAACAAACGGGGAATGAAATGGTTGAACTGTATTAGTGGCTTGGGGTCTAGACCCGTTGAATGATTGTTTTTGTTCTTCACTTGATGTTGTGCCTACATGGATTGATGGGGAAAAGATCCTCTATTTTGGATTGTTTAATACGTTGATGTATGAACAATGCACCAGGTCTCGCGTTACATCCACTGATTATAGTGATCATGCCATGCTAGGAACCTAGTTTGATATCAAAATGTGATATGAATCTGAATCATTATGGAAACCTTGTGATTTGCTGATTAATGGGGCAGATAAGAGAATATATTGGAATGCGACTCTTGCAGTCTGGGTGAATTCTCTCACATTTCCTTTGTCTCTATACAGACGAAAAGAGAAATGTTTCACTTTTGCCTCTGACAAATTTGGCACCTTCATTACCGCTTTGACAACTTCTCATGCCACAAGCAAATGTGGAAAAACAAGGGAAACTACATCGGGCAGTAGAGGAACTGGTACTGAGAAGAAGGGTGATGCGGAAGAATATAAGACTGTCCTCAAGATGAAGCAACATTCACTTTATTATGTTTCCCTTGAGGGCAGGTTTTTTTCTTTAACAGACCCCAACTTCTCCCCGATTAGTATATTTTCTGGGAGGTTGGTATATTTGGTATATCTGGGACCTACAGTCCTCGCGTCAACTTTTTTTTATATTTTGTTTTTTCTCTTTATCTTGCTGTTGGTATTATAGAGAATATTTCTGTGTTTGAGATAGTGATGATCCTTGATCAGTCCTTATCTTTATTAGGGTTGATTGTACTGTATTCTGACAAATTGCGTTCAAATATGCAGGTACAGTGTTGTAATGAGCCAACCGGTTTCAGTGGTGTGAGACCACTTTCATCAGGGCTGAAACTGCTTAACCATGTATGTAGCTGTTGGTGTTTTTGGGGCTAGATATAGCTTCCTTACATGCAGGTGGACCCGACCGCCGAATTTTTTTTTTTTTTTTTTTTGGGGGTCTTCTCTTCTTGGGAGGGTCCTAGATGTAGGCTTCAGTCCTACTGCAGATGCCACTGTAAATCTGACTTCTGCACAGTGTACCTTAATGTTTAATCAGTGGCAGCCTGACCTACAGGGAAGCCAGGCGTTTTCCAGGTGGGCCTTTGCATTTACTCTTATATGAACTACTTATTTCATGTATTATTAAAGGTTGAATGTTTTAACCATATAATTAAAACAAATTACTAACTTCAATTGGCTTGTAGAAACTAAGTAGGTAAACATTTTGTGTTGTGCAGCTTCTCCATGTTTGCAAGTTTAACTCGCCCATGACCAGTGGCGGGTGCATATTTTGTGGCCCAACATGGGCCTTTGTCCTAAATTGCCATCAAATTCTTTGCTTCTAGCAGTGACCAATCGTGCCAGATTAAAGTTACTAGATCATGTTATGTCTGGAGATGATGAATAACCTGATTAAACATTTACAATGTTGTGAAATGTACATTAAGGCCCACTTCCTTCATTGTAATGCTGCGAGGAAGTGAAAGGGCTGGTTAGTCTGTGCGTTCCTTGGCTACAATCTGTAGCTTTTGCCCCTCGCATTGCTGCTTCAATTGTTCCATGCTGACCTTGAGAAAGGGTAAATCCCTCTGGAAACAACCAGCAAGCTGGTGTTATCGATTGAGGCCAGCAAATTATCTCCGGGTACAAGTGAAATGTAATGTAGCACACCCACAGTTTATGGGGCAAGAACTCTTTTAGAAACTGATTTAACATGAACAATACTTTGATGAAATACCCTAATACATCATAGCGGTTGTGGTATTGGTAGTTTAGGAGATTTAGTTTGATAGGGGTTCTGCTTATATTTAAGCATTGTTTTGTGCATTTATTTATCCTTTTCTTTATTTTTTAATTACACAGCAACATGTCTTCTCCAGCATCCACTCCAGGCCGGAAAGGCAGCAAGCGTGGGAGGGGCAGCAACCCCCCAACTCGTAAGTACTGAGACTTCTTGCTAGCTTTACAGTGATTGTAACTCTTCTCAGTATTCTGTCCCAAGAACCACATAACTGTTTCAGTTTGCCTGATCCTGTGCATCTTTCTATTCTGTTATCTGCGTCCCACCTGGTATTGACTGCCTCTGAAGTCCACCTTTCACCCATTTGACTGTGGCACAGTTAAAGTTTTCAGAACCAATCCTGGTGTCCCAAATCTCTTAAAAGGGTCAGGAGAATAAGATCAGTTTTTACTTCAGCTTGCAGAACACGATGGTTAGGATAGCATGACTGCTTTTTCATACTCCTACCACCTCTTGTCTACGGAACTGTCCAGCCTTCCTTTAGGCCAAAGCTTGTGCCTAACTTTGTACTGTGATGGCACACCTCGGTCAACTCCCTATAATCCAAATAGCTTCTGGTTACGTAGGGATAATACCAAGTACACATGGGTTATCGCAAGTAAAATAGTTATATACAAGGTATGAGAGTACAATTGGGTCTCAATATATACATGATCATGTTTTCAGTAAAAAAAAACTTTTGTAGGCGAATATATCTAGCAGGCTCTTGTTGATGGCATTATGGGTGGGATACTGTCCAAAATAGGGTGGTTCAAATTTATTAAATGGCCTTGTAGGGAGCAAGTTCCATAACCTGGGGACAGCAACAGAAAAACGGGAGTCTCTGGTTCTAGAGTTCTTGAATTGCAGGACACATAGCAGTGAGTCATAGTTGGATCTAAGGAGCCTGCCAGGAGTTTTGTGCTTTAAGCAGGAGTTTAAGTAGGTTGGGGCATTTTGTGAGATACATTTATGCGTGGTAGTAAGAGTTGAATATAATTCTAGCTTTTATGGGGAGCCAGTCTCTCCTGGTTTGAGAGATGTGCTCAGTTTTTATTTTTTTATTCCAAGGGCCTTATTTTGTAACTTGGTCAGATTTTTCTTAGTTGATCCGAATAGGAGGATGTTACAATAATCAAGCTTAGACAAAATAGGGCTCTGGCAAGCGTGATGCAGTTTGGCGTAGAAAGACATTGCCGGCTAGGGAAATAAGCTTTGCTGTGTATCATGTCGAAGATGCGAGGGAGTTGATGTGTCTGGACGTAGTGAGACTTCAGTCTAAATAGACCCTTATGGTTTTGACTTGGTTGGAAATTGGAATGAGTGTGTCATCAATAATGATAGAGGTGTAATATTGGGAAAGTGTTGTGTTTTTTTTTTTTTTGTTTATTTTTTTTTTTTCTTCAGTTGGGCTGGTGAGCCTACAATGCGTATCTCAGTTTTTCTTCGCCATTGAGGCAAAGGCTGTTAGAGGCCATCCAGTTTTGGGGAATGGAATAGATGTTGTTTATGGTGACGGTGCCTAGGTCTTTATTTCCCGTGATTGGGATAAGTATCTGAGTGTCATCAGCAAAATTGGTATAGATGACTCCCATGGCATCTAGTGCGGAGAGTAGCAATTTAGTGTAGGCAATGTATAATGTGGGAGAAAGGCAGTATCCTTGTCGTACTCCTAGCGGGACTGGTATGGGGGGGGGTCAGCAGCTTCCTCGCCTATGGCAACTCTAGAAGTTAGTTCTGATAAGAATGATTTGATCCAAGCGGTTGCATTTTCGGAAAACTTGAAGTTATTAGTAAGTGATGGGCATAGTTCGTCATGGTCGACCAGGTCGAACGCAGCGGACCGGTCCAGCAATAGGAGTATGCTAAGTTTGCCTGAATCTCTAATAGTCCATTTTGATTTTTTTCAATCAAGTAAAGCAGTCTCTGTGTTATGCTTGGGTCGGAAGCCTGATTGTCTTTCACCTAATATTTGGTTGTTTTCTAAGTGCACTTGGACTTGTTTGTAAGCAATTTTGTCTATTATTTTAAAGAGGAAGCGGACTGTGGTGATGGATCTGTAGTTGGTGGGGATGCTGTGGTCTAGGCAGGGTTTATTTCAGTAATGGTGTTACCCAAGCTTCTTTGATATCAGCTCGGACTGTGTTGGAACTGAAGGAGGCATTAAAAGTTTGGTGGGGGGGGTAAGGTGTTGAGAGCAAGATTTAATTAGTTTGGCTGAGAAGCTGTTACCTTTACAGTAGGATGTTTTGAGAGAGGCAATCACTTTACTTACATGATCCTGCGAGACTAATGAGAAGTGAAATTGTGTGGTTGTGTCGGTCAGATTAGTTTGGTCAATGGGTACAGATCTCAAACATTTTTCTAGTAATTTTCTTTTGGGATTGATTTTATCTTGGAGGGAGTTCATGCCCTTATATCCATCCTCTTGTGCAGGGTGGTTAAAAAAGATCTGAGCAGATGGTGCCGGCCTTGATTTTGTTATTGGTTTGTCCAAGGCACTGGTAAATCATTAAGTTCTTCAACTGTTTATTCACAGATATTAAGCATGTACCTATTCTCAGCAATTTCCTTACTATCTCTTAACCCAGATAGTTCCACAGTAATGGACTTTGCCATTCAACTGACATATATTTTTAAATTGCCTCCAGGCAATGGTTTTGCACATCTTATTTCCAACAAGCTGTTATTACCCCCAAAATACCTTGATCTCCAGGAGAAGGCAGTGCTGGGGGTTCACAACTTTTGACTTTTTCTTTTTTGTTTTGCAGGTAAAAGCAAGATAGTGTGCCTACTTGTAGTCTTTTGTGACTGCTGGGAAGGACCAATTGTTAAATTTCAGTCTATGATGGATGCTTGCTCCATGTCTCTGTGGAATGGTGTTGGGTAGAAAACCCACTTTCTCCTGGATTCCTTGGACTTTGGTCTTTTTATTTTTCTTCCATTCAGACTTAATCTAAAGCCTGCCTGAGAGAGGCCCTGTTTTTTTTTTTTTTCTTCTTTCTTTTTTGGTGCTCTGCGATAAGAGAAATGTATTCTTACACCAGGGTACCCCCTCTGTTAGTCCTGTGCTGCCCCTTCCCCCCCCCCCCCCGTGTGATACCTAGAACTGGGGGCTGTAAGTTCTGAATGCAGATACCTGTCTTGAGATCATGCATTTTCCCTTTTTTTGTGGGACTGCTTGGATGTCATTGGAGGGGGATACTCGTCTGCTTTTGAATGATGCTTGGTGTGTGAGGGGCTGCTGCTTACTCCCCGTCTCCAGGGAGGAAATGGGTCGAAACTACTCTCTTGACCCCCCCCCCCCCCCCCCCCCCGCTCCCCTCAACCTTACCTACTGCTGGATCTTAGTACCTGCACTCGTGGATGGCTTCGTGCTTCAGGAAATAATGTAACTGAACCAGCATTCTTTGATGCACCACCAAATCGGATGGCAAAGCTCCTGTCTCAACGACCAAAATGAACACACTTGCTGCTGCTTCTCACCGATCCGATTGGGACAACTGTATCACTTCTCCTGCTTTTAAGGTCCTAATGCCCATGTAGCCCTGGACCCAGGAGTTGGAGTCCTGAAGAGTTTCTGCATAATCTGGACCTTGGATTCTTCATCCAAGGAAACCAGGCAAGCACCCTGGTTTAGTCTAGCCTATCCGTGCAGGGAAGCTTCAGACGCCTGTCCTGACCTTTTGTTCTTCGCCTGCGCAAACAAACTCTCCTCCCAGTGATTCTTCCATAGCTGGCGCCACTGTGTTGCGACTGTGAGAAAATCTTGAATAATCATCCTTCACGTGTAGTCTCTTCAAGCTAACCCAACATCAGGCAAATCTTGACCTCATAGGGGAACACTGCATCACCTTTCTGCGCCTCAGACTCCACCCAGGAGGTACTGAATCTTCAATAATTGTTCTTCCCATGGGTCTTGAGGTCCGTTCTGCAACTCGTGACATCACTGGAACACTCAGTGTTATCCAAACCTACATAGTGACTGCTCCTTGGAAAACAAAACCGCCTGTTTGAGAACTGCTTTTTGGGCCCAGGGTATTGCAGGTAAGTGTTCATCAGCTGGATCTCCATCCAGAAGTCTCCTCTTCCATGCAAACCGTGGCCTGAACCCCATAAACCACTACTTTGGACATTGTTCGCAAACAGTAATTCTTGTGAAAAAGCCTGCCTAAACCTGCAGATCACAGCATGGTCCGCTGTTGATTGGTGGCTTTTTCTACATATATGTCAAGGGCCAGGTATGGCTCACAGGGTTCGAAATTGCCAGGAGATGGGAGCTATTTAGCTCCTGGTTATAACGAAGTGGAGCCTAGTTGGCGTGAAACAAACTGCTACAAGGAGCTACATTTGACACCCCAAGCAAGTGGTGCCATACAAACAGCCATGTATTATTTTGTAGGTTTGGGAATCTGTATAAAAGAGAATAAAGGACACACCAAAGGACATTTTAAAGCCTATTGATAATAATATATAATCTATAATAAAAGGACAGATAGATGCATGTTTGTCCGAAGCTGCCATCGCCTGCTTTGCCCGTTACCACTGCTAGAGGGAGCTGTTGCCGTGTGCATACAATACGCTAATCTTCCAGGCGAACAAAATGTGTATTTCAACAATAACACAAAATTGGCTGCAGAAAACTTTGACAGTATACTTCAAGTTGCACACACTAAAAAAATATATAAACAGATTAATTTTGGTAAGCTGCTCAACTGAAAGTTTACAAAAACAATGATAGGGAAACCTTCACCCAACACAGCTTTGACCTGTGTACACAGACATTTGCACTAGTATAAAATATAAAAGTTAGTTTGCATCTTGCGGCCAAGTTAGATTTGGGCACTATGTATTAGCTGCTGCCTAACTGGCGATGACTGATACCCAGGAGCTGCTTTTTGCTCCCAGTCAACCAATCCTAATTTCCATCCCTGGCTCAGTTTAGGCTATTTTCTCTCTCTTACTCATATAAAGCCTGCTCTGTCACAGGGATTTCATTATCTTTTCTTTTATTGTTTTCTCTTATCACACAGACTGAGCGCTGATGAAGGGCCACTTGAGGTCTGAATTGCATTGGCCATTGATGTCTGCCTGTTCACTGATTACATTTTTCCACCACTCGTTGTTTATTGCACTTACTGTTTGCAACTGTTTTACCAGTATGGTTTTTTTTATATATTTTTTTTATTACTGATGTAAAGTGTGCCACATCGCTGGGTGTTGACGCCCTCAGTCTCTCGGTACTAGTTCTACTCTTTCTACCGCTCACCCTGGTGGAACCAAAGTGACTCCCTGGTTCCCATTGAAAGAAAGGGGGTGTGGGGGCTGCAACAACCCTTTTCACCTCCTTGGCTGCAGCTCAAGCCTAAAGACTTAAAACAACCTTTTGACCTTGGTTGTATGTGATCTGGTCGCAGGAAACATCCTGCAGCCGAAAAGACTGTTCCTGTACTTTGCAATGCAATTATATGTGGGGAGACCCTGCGTAGTCCCTCCATACTCGGTTAAACTAAATGATTACCCTAACCCACCCCCACATATTGCTTTCAAAAGAAAGGGAAAAACCTCAAAAAGCTCAACACCAAGTGTGGAGCAGCCTTAAGAAAATCACACATCTCTGGTCTCTGTATCAGAGGTGCATCCAGCATTCGTCACCTCTCAGACATCAAAACTAGGAATGGTTATATCGATGAGAGAGTGGGGAAAGCTTGTGGAAAGTTCTGGGTAAGGCAATGACTGACCTAAATCTTCGCTATATCCAACAAAGGATTCTGGGGCGTATTTTTTGGACTCCGGATAGAATGTGTAGATTGGGATTGAGAGATAAGTGCTGGGGCTGTCTGAAGGAGAAGGGTACAATGCTGCATATTTTGTGGGATTGTTCTAGAGTGAAGGGTTTTTGGAATGATGCCCTAGATAGGGTTGACATGGTATGGAACATTGCTTTCCCAAGAACACTGTTTGTTGGCTGTGCTTTTGAAATCCTCGAATTGTGTCCGGCACCTGGATTATGTGACGCTGTGTTGGGTCAATAAAGTTCTTTTGGTGGCTACTAGGCAAATACTACGTGTCTGGAAAACTAGGAAAAAGCCATGTGCTGAGGCATGGTTAGGACAGGTGCAGCTCCTTTCGCGCTTTAAGATTAAGTTCGGTAAATTGCATAGAGAAGACGCTTATAAAGAGCAATGGAGTGTATTTAATGAGTTTTATGCTTGATATTCTGCAAGTGCAAAGTGGGTGGAGTCCCTGGATGATTATCTGTAAAAGGTTAGCTGCATGAATGGGCACAAATAAATATGATAAAAAGGATGTGGCCAGCTTTTAACTGCAGGTGCTAATGTCATCCAATCGGAGCAAAACGAGTTCTGTGGGCCAACTACAGTGTGTGGTATTGCAGTAGAGCTGTAGATTTATTGACTGGATGGAACTATTGATCACTACTTTGTGTAAACATCTAGTTCGCGTTGTGTATGCATTATGCAAGAGGAAAGAAAATAAGAGACAAAGCAGAGTGGATGGCGTAGCAGGCAGAGAACTGGGCAAACGAGGTGAAATATTGTAGTCTGCAGTCCTCACTGTCAGGGTAGCTGGTATAAAACAAAGGTGAGAAGATGGAATACTTTTATCAGCTCATGGGTTGAGCACAAGATGCACAGATGGGATGCAACCAGCTGGTCACAGGACTAGGTTTGTCATCAAAAGCATTTGCCCATTTGATCATGTACATTTTCAAGAGTGTTCACTCGTCAATATGATGCCTATTCCTCAACAAAACAAATTATAGTTGGCACTGTGAGATTTAGGCACACTAATCTAAACTTTACTCTAAAGCATGGATTCCATGCAGTGTTTTGCTGTAGCAATACTGTAATTATGCATTAACACGTTAAATTATAACAAATCGAATTGCATGACTGCCTTTTAAAAAGGAAAAAAATAAAGCCAACACATACTGGCCTTTGCCAGATGGGATATAGTTGGCTAATTACTTCTGGTTTGCAACTATTCGAAGGAAGAAAAAAAAAGCATTCTTGCTTAGCATTTCCACAAAGGCCTTTGGCACTTAAGAGTGGAGGACATGATTACTCCTACAGTCTCTCTCCCCATTGTCAGTGCCTGAATGGAACCAGTTCCCACTGGGTGGGGCTGGTTGTCCTGATTGGACATCCACCTGCCCCTTTCTGTAAACTGCTGACAGAGTTTGCAGAGGAGCGAGTGTGAAAACCAAATAAAAGGTGAGGTTCCTGAGTTGAAAGTCGACCACTGGAACTGAAGATCTGAAGACCATAGGCGCCTGCAGACCCTTCCGGTTACTGGGAAGTGGCCACTGCTGTCTGGACCCTGTTTTCGTATCGACAGAGGAGCTCCAGAGAGGACTCCTCCTTCCCTTTGACTGGTGGGACACATTGTGCCATCTTTTGAGGTGCTGTCTTTCCAGAGCTGCCGACTGCGAATACCAGGAGAAAGTTGACCCATTTGCAGTGCAACGTCTTAGCGAGGCCGGATGCATCCCAAACTATGAACTCCAGTTGGATCTCCACAGGCATGATCCCACTCATCTAAGTTCCCTCACTGAAGTGCAGGACTTCAGATTCGAAGATCACCAGGGTGAATACCAGCTGAAGCGCCAAAACTGCAGACCGACTAAGGAGACTGAAGGTATCCGTGCTATGGGTCCTCTCTCGAAATTGCTGCTGAGATATCCCATTCAGAGTCCTTCCTTCCTTTTGTCACCAGACCGAGGAATCTGGAGACCGGGTCTGTTGCTGCTGCACAGGAGAATCCAGCTTAAGTTTACGCCTTCTAACCTAAGGTACTGTTGGGCTGAACGTTAAACTTACCTTCAGCCCAAGAGTCGCTCCACTTAAAGGGGTAGTCCAGCTAAAAATGTTATTTAAAAAATAGATGGGCAACATTAAAAAAAAAAAAAATACTAGCACTTTTTTTTTTTAAACTTCCTATGTAAAATTTTGAGCTATTCAAGCTCAAAATTCGCAAAAGCAAGCCCATGGGCGCATCCATTTTGCGGATGCCTGCCTGTGCTGGCTTTTGCGGCACTAATGAAGGGAAAAGCCAGCCAGCTGTAGTAAACAAAAGCTACCGCTGGGTGGCTTTTCGTTCATTGGTGCTGTACGCGGAGGACGGGGACCGGAGACCAGAGCAGGAAAGCTGCAGCTGATTCTCGGTAAGTGCTATATTTTCACAAAATGGATGCGCCCATGTGCTTGCTTTTGCGAATTTTGAGCTTGAATAGCTCAAAAATTTACATAGGAAGTTTTTTAAAAAAAAAGTGCTAGTATATATTTTTTTTTTAATGTTGCCTATTTTTTTACATTTTTTTTTAGCTGGACTACCCCTTTAAACTGGAGTGCTTGAAGAGGTGTCCGGGTGGCCACCCTACCTCTGAACAATGCTTGCTAGCTTGTTTCTCTTTAGGGAGTCCTTTTGACTTGTGTTATATTGCCAAGTATCGTACTCTAGTGACTCAAAGTATCCTGAGGAACTTTTCTTATTCTGTTACTTCGTAAGACTTTGGCGGCATACCTACTAACTTTTTCGTATAGTTAGGGATTGGACTTTAAAAGCACTAGAAACTCTGAAAAATATTTCTAGAACATCAAGTACTGCTGTGTGTGTAACCAACCTTTTTCCTTTCAAAATCACCTCTGAAAAGTTATCTACCTTTTTGTAAATAAAAATGTGTACTTTCTCTGTGGCATAGCGTAAAATGGAGGCCTCCCTGTGTTAGACAAGATTGTATGCTGTGCCCCTTTGGGTGCACTACAACAACCCTGGCAATAGGAACCCAACCTTTGGTATAAGCTTGTACTACACCTAGCGTGTTGAGCAGCCAGGCTTATCTCAAGATGGGTGTATATATATTTTATTTGTATTGTGCTCATACACAAGTGTTTCAAAGCGCGACAAGGCAAGGGAGGGGGAACAGGGGAGAGAAACGGCGATCTTACTAGGCCCAGTGACATTGAGAACATGCAAGTGCATGGGGAAGGGAAAGGGGAGAAGTGCATGGAAGGTGGAGAGTGCGGAGACAAAGGAGAATCGATAAATAAAATAAATGGATAATAGAGGCAATAAATGGTGGTAGCGCAGATGGCAAGTGCTGCGTTTACGGCAGCAGACTGGGTAAGTCTGATAAGTGCAGAAAAAGACGAAAATGGGGAGTGTGGTGTGGGGGACTGTATGGGTACAGAGTCCCCAGAGCAAGGGGTGGCCAGTAGGCAGTGCAGGAAGGTGGCAGGGTGAGCAGGTACCAGGGCCCAGGGGACAGAGGGTGGCCAGGTGCACAGTGCCAAGAGGGAGCAGATCAGCAGGGGAGAGGGGGAGCGAAGGCAGAAGCAAAGAGGAAGGTCTTGAGGTGCTTCCGGAGATGGTTCCCCTCAGGTTTTAGAGTGGCAGGGAGGCTATTCCAGAGGGAGGCCCCAGCCGAAGACAAATCTACCCCCAGCTCGTTTCTTTGAAAAACGACTGACCCTGAGGGAGTTAGAAGAGCGAAGAGCTTGAGAGGGGAGGTATAGCTGAAGGTATTTTGGACCCCGGCTCCAGAAAGCCTTCTTGACAACGCAGAGGGTTTTGAATTTAATCCTTGCATCCACTGGGAGCCAATGGAGAGATTTCAGAGCTGGAGAGAGACGTTCCCAGGGCTTGAGGCCAAGGACAAGTCTTGCAGTCCTGTTCTGAATTCGTTGCAGAGGGCGGAGAGTAGAGTCAGGTAGATTTAGAAAGAGACTGTTGCAATAGTCCAACCTAGAGAGAACCAGAGCTTGGGAGACAGTGAGCTTCCGGGGGAAGGAGAGGAAAGGAAGAGTACCTCTGAGGAAGTGCAGTAGGAGGTTTGACTTTTTAGAGACCTCCGATGTGGGCGGAGAAGGAAAGTGTGGAGACAGATGACCCCTGAGGTTCTTCGCGTCGGAGGTGGGGGTAGGAGGAGGGCCAAGGGAGGCCGGCCAGAGAGTGGGGGGGGGGGGGAAGGAAGGTGAAGGCGTGCCAATGAGGAGGATCTCTGTCTTGCTGGAGTTTAGACAAAGATCATTGGCGGCGCATCAATCTTGAATGGCAGTCAGAGATGAGAGAGAGAAGGGGAGAGGAGGTGGCAGAGGGCAGCCTAAAAATGAGATGTCATCAGCATAGCACTAGACATTTGAGCAGAAAAGGGAAATGCAGTGGGCGAGAGTTGCCAGGTATTGGTTGAAAAGCCAGGGCGAGAGGTTAGACCCCTGGGGAACACCACAGGTCGAGAGGAATATGGAAAATGGGAAGGACACAAGTTGGACCTGGGAGGTTCGATCAGAGAGGAAAGAGGTCAGACAGGCCAGAGCCTGATCAGTGATGCCCAGGTTTTCACGGAGACGGTTGAGCAGGATGGTATGGTTGACTGTGTCAAAGCTTTTCGAGGAGTTTACCCACAAAGGGTGTAATGGAAATTGGGCAATAGTTAGCCAGACAGGGTCGGCTGTGGGTTTCTTGAGTAGGGGATGCACAAGGGAATGCTTCAGAGGGGAGGGGGAACAATCCTGAGCCAAAGGAGAGGTTGCAAAAATTGGCCAGGACCGGAGTGAGGGTGTTAATGTGGTCATTGATGGCTTTAGAGGAACAGAGAACTGTTTTGACTAGACTTTTTCATAGATCGGACCCGTCTAGTGGCCTCATCAGGGGAGAAAAGAGGAAGGGACGAGAAGGAAGGGTCAGCAATCCGCCTCAGACGGAATAGGACGGGATGAGAGGATGGGCAGGATGGCCTGGGTTTTTGAGATAAAGTGAGAGGCAAGGGTCTTACAGAGAGCCTGGGAGGCAAGAGGAGGGGTAGAGACTGCAGCAGGGTTGACGAGCTCCTTGCCAATTTTTAAGAGTTCGGCCGAGTTGTTTGATGCAGGGACACAGGCTTGAATGTGGACTCTTCTTGGTGCGCACAGAGAGTCGGTATTGCCTTTGGAGCAGGCGACAGGCAAGTTTGTCAGAGGATGAGCAAGAAGCCCTCCGGTTCATCTCAGCCACCCCACACTTGCGTTTTAATTGTAGCTAGGTCGCAGTCATACCAGGAATTGCGCTTGGCTTTAGACTGCAAGCGGATCCTCATGACCGGGGCAAGAGACTCAAGATTATCAGAAATAGGAGTAGAGGAGGGATAGGGCTGTGTCTGGGTGTGTCGAGGAGGAGGAGTCAACCGACACACGCTTCATAGGTCTGATGTCCGAGAAGGTATGTGGCAGTCTTGGGAAGGGGGGGGGGTGAGAGATGAGAGAAGGCAGTCCTCCCTTCAGGGGAGAGCAGTGGTCAGAGGGATAGATAGATGGAGAGAGGGAGGCCAGAGGAGATCAAGATATCCAGTGTGTGTCCTGCATAGGGCCAGAGAGGGAGAGGGAATAGAGTTCGTGCAAGAGCAGAGATGAGGGACACTGGAATCGAGGTGGATGTTAAGGTCACCAAGGAGGAGGAGTTGAGGGGTTGTGGCCAAGAGGGAGGAGAGGTCGGCCTACTCAAGAGGTGATTTGACCAGGGGGCCGATGGAGTAGCAACAGTAAGCGTGTGACTGGGAGAGATTGAGACCCTGCAGACAAGGCTTTTGAAAGGAGTAGATCTGAGTGGAAATGGTGGTGGCAGAAATTCACTCTGGAACCCCCTCCAGGCTGAGTAGATCTGGGTGCAGAGAGGATCTTGTAGCCATCAGGGAGGAGAGTGTCAAAGCTTGTGACAGAGCTGGTGTTGAACCAGGTCTCCGTAAGGCCAAAGACATCAAGGTCCAGTTCTTCAAGGAGGTGGCAGATGTCAGAGGATAGTTTGACAGTAGAGCAAGAGTTAAGAGTGGCAAGATGGAGGTTGCCGACCTTTAAAGACCTTCTGGGGAGGGGTACAAATCAGAGGTACGCCCTGCGGAGGTAGCCTGAAGAGGGGCAGAGGAGGGGAAAAGTTGGCAAGGAATGAGGAGGGGACAGCCAGAGCTTAAAGGAAGTTGATGAGGCGAGGGAACTGCCTATCAAAGAGCAGGAGATTGGCCTGAGGACCAAGGACCATGACAGTGCCGTTTAAGTAGACATTAAGGATGAGACTGAAGGAGTCGAAAGAAGCCATGAGGCGGGTGCCACCATTTATTGGAGAGGAGACCGGACAGAGATCATATGGGGGAGGGGTCCATAGATCCGGCGAAGGAACAACAAGGAGGATGTTGGTGAGGGTCTCCCTGGAAGAGGCGCTGGTATAGGTATCAGCGATGGGGAGACCAGGGTTGGAGGCCAAGATACCCTTTTTAAATGTCTTCTTTCCAGACTTAGTCAGAAGGGAAGGATAGTTGATAGAGAAGCAGTTGGAATAGATGGGAGAAACCGCAAGCGCCTCGAGTGTAAAGCGAGGAGGCAGAGGGAGGAGTAAGCAAGTACAGCAGTATAGGACGGTCACTGGGCTAGCAGGTTACAAACCATATACACCCAAATATGACTCAAGTTAAATGCAGAGTACACCCAAGTTAGACAGGTTAAATGCGGGCCAGGTAGTTCAGGAATTGATGGTGGCCGTTGGATGATAAAAGTGAGTACAGAACAGCTTCAAAAGAGTACATAGCAGGGAGAGCTAAGAGTACCCACTGAGAAAGGAAGTACGGGGAAATCGAGAAGGGGGAACTAACCCATGAAGAATAAGGTAGGCGAGTCATGGTAGAATAGTCCAGGGGTTAGCAGCCCCAGTCAATGTGAGCTGTAGGGGAGTTGCACAGGGATTCAGTGACAAGTATTCAATGAAACACTTACACATAAGGTTTCTTGAATAAACGATTATTAATGTATTTATCAGTCACGGTAAGCCTTCAGAAGGGAGCAATTATAACAGTAACGCTCAAATATACTTCACAAAATGCACTCTCGATATTTCTAAATCAGGGAGTACCCTTATGGGATGGCCCACAGACACAACCTACACCCTTGGGTTACTTCAGTAGCTACGGTGCTGGGGACATTAATATATCACTGTTGCATTTAGAATCATTTAGGAGTAAGCCAAAGGAAAACGTTATTGCAGGAAAATACGTTCAGATCCACTAATGCGAGTCATTCAGTAGAACAGGCTAAGCTAAAGTCGATGGGCAAAAGTCTATATGAGCTGAAGCACTTCTTTGCAGGGAAGTAAGAAAATTCTTAGCACAATGTTTTAGAAGAATCGATGTAGGGCCACAAGCTGTTAGTAGAAGATGCAAGCAACTCTACAGCAAGAGGAGGTCCCGCAGGATAGCTCAGTGGCAACGTGCTCGCCTTGGAAGCAAGACGACATGAAACAACACATGTTCTGTCCCCGGGTCCGCGCTTAGAAACCTCTGGGTATTTAAGCGCGTTATAAATATGCAACTAAGACAAACTACGCAACTAAAGCAAACCATTCCTGTAGCAGCACCTCGATGCCCGCGGGCTGTGTGAGGGCTTTAAAAATGCAAATAAATAATTGCTCTGATTTTTATAGTACCTTTTGTATTGCTGCAAAAGTGCAGCCGATGACTTCTGTTCCCGAGCAGCTCTGCAGATCGCACTGTTCCTGGGCCTCAGAGGGAGGAATTCGGGGGACTCCTGCACTGCAATGGGACGGTCACCGCTCGCAACAAGCAATTTTCAAACCAGTGGCTGTTCGGTGTTTCAGCTCCTTGCGTCTACCGCAAATAGCAACACTGCGGTTCCTGGCTGTTAAGCTGGGATTTCCTTGCTTCTGGGGTCCTACGCTCTGTTTATGGGGGCTCGGGCTCGGTCAGTCCTACTTCCTGGGAGTCCGGAGAATCTTCCTGGAGCTCTTGGCCAGCTTAAAAGCAATGCACACAATCTGGTGGTCCCCTCCCTGGCGTTTCGGTTTCCAGCTGCAACTCTGTGGAAAGTCGACCATCTCCGAGAGACTGTCCGGGTGGTTTACTTTGGAGTTGATTGGCCCCACCAACTCGAGGGGAGAAGTCGTCCTTGCCGGGGCTTCTGTTGATAGAAATTTGGAGTGTCTGCACAGCAGCAGGGCTTCACCGGGCAAACCAACGGTCCAGGATTTGCAGCAGGTGTGCTCTTCAAGTTCTTCTTCGGTTTCTTCGTCCATTGGTCGACTCTGCCTTCCCAGCCAAAAGCCTTGCCTTTTATTCAGTTCTCTCCCGTTCATTCCAGCCTAGCTGTCAGTCACCCAGCAGGGTGGCTGTCCTTGCTGGATACTCTGCCGACCAATCACTACCGAGTGCATTTGGGTCTCCTAGGAGACTAAGCAGAGGGAGTTTCGTGCACCTCCCTCACTTCCTGCCCACCCCAGACACCCTGGAGCCAGAGGCGGGCTTTACTCGTGAATCCTGCCAATGGCAAAGCGAACACCGGGACCAAACCTGGTTTTTCGCGTAGAGTAAATCTCAAGAAGGCCCTTTCCAACAAGAAATGGCAAAAAAAGACTGTGGCCATTTTGACCTAATGGGCACCCATTGGTGCTATACTGCAGCTGCGAACGCAGCCCATGGTAAAAACACACAATGGTAGGAAAAAAGTAAACCACTGCCACCAGCCATTAATTGTAGAAAGGGTAACATAAAACATTTTACAAAATAAGTTGGACAAGGGGGATACTAAGTAACCCCTCCAGCACCCTATTGTAAGATAGTGTGTGTGTCTATAAAGGGGGAAAAATGTAAGGAAAGTCAATTTCACTTCACTGCTCTTGGAAACTGTAGTTCTCCAAAGGACTTCTCTGTGGCACTGCACTTAAGGTGCTGTCTCCCAATGTAAAAAGATGATGCCTAATGGAGTTTCAGACTCCCAAACCAAAAGAAACACGGAAAACGCATAGGATTAAAAGTAAGAAGTCCCAAAAGAGCTCGGGGTCTCTAAGGTGGGAGGAATTAAACCCCAAAATGAAAATTCTCCCTAACAGCCCCTCACCACCATGTAAGCATATTCTTCATGTTGCTCTCAGCACCAGTAAAACATGCAATGTTGCAGTAAGGAACCAGTTCCTTGCTTGGTTGCACTTATTCTGGGACCTTATTGGGCTACAAACTGACAATACCCTGGCATATCGAGGCGGAGTGCTGTGCATCGTTTTCCCGTGAACAAATCTTGCTGAAACTTTGGACTCCTGTTGGGCTAGAAGCAAGATTGCATTTCATGAAGGCCCCTCACCAGAGTGCTGGACCGAGATAGCGAGAAGAATTGATCAGGCAACCGTTCTTCATCTGGTACGTTGAAAAGGGCACCAAATCCACAACCGCGAGAAGCACCGAAGAATAATTTGCTGGGAGCTTTCCTCCAGACTGCTGCTCCAATGTCATTTCTTTCCTCACCACAACCAAGAATCCCGAGACTGGGTCCTGTGCTGCTGCATCTGTGCAAGCTCTTCCCTGCTGTGGTACTGCGTGGCTCTAGGTAATGCTTAACTAAAGTTTGTGTGGCTATGGTGGGGATCCGTGTAGTTGGGAGTTCACCCATACCATTTGCCTCGGCCTAATGCTGGAACGCATCTAGGGAGTCTTCTACGATGTCACTGAACTTTTACTGATTCTAAAGTACTGTACTTGCGTGTTCTAAGAAGATATCCTCTGGAACTGATTTCCTGCAGTTTGCCTGTTGCTGTTCTGCTGACTGCTGGGCACTGGACTGCCTTCTGCCTCTGAACACTCATGCCGTAGATTAGGGATGGACTGCTAAAGCATAAGGCATCTGTGTGCCATTCTGAAAAGTTTGTTATTGCTTACCTTTTTGATTTGTGTTCCACTATAACTGTATGATTGCTTGAAACAATAAGTAACAGCTTACTACCAATAGGGTCTTCTCACCTTGAATTGCATACTGCTATACTAAATGTATTTATATACTTTGGTTGTGTTTGACTTAGAATTCTTTAGAACAGTAAGTACCATTAATTTTTGCCTGTGTATATCTAAAGAGCCATTATTTTTACAATATATCACTCTATATGGCTTTCTTTGGACCATATGTATGCTACAGGTTCTTTGTACCTTCCTACATCCCTCCCTCCTAAGATAAGCTTTGCTGTTCTGCCACCTAGCAATACCTTGCGTGGTACAGGACTATACGAAAGATGGACTTTCCGTATTGGCAAAGATATAGTTTTGTATAGTTCC
Organism: Ambystoma mexicanum; assembly: GCF_040938575.1. NCBI lineage: Eukaryota > Metazoa > Chordata > Amphibia > Caudata > Ambystomatidae > Ambystoma > Ambystoma mexicanum. Next base: position 526,122,318 of record NC_090933.1, read on the forward strand.
TTTGGGTGGACCTCCTAAAAGCTGTCCTAACAGCCACTGTAAAAATAAGCCACTTAAGTTTGTTGTAATTTGCAATGTGCCATTTGTGCCCATGAGGCGGAATTGGACCATCCAGCTTAGTGATTTCGCACTTGCAACAAATTCATTATTTGTTAATCGTGTAAAATCTCGGACATTCCTAAATTTCATATTTTATTTTGATCTGTCCCAAGACTAAATCTGAAATTCGGATAGATGATGCTCACATACCATTGGTCTAAAGCCTTGCAAATCCTTGAAATCTAGGCTCTACCTCTTTAGGAGCTAGTTTTCAATCCAGTTAGAATAGACAAAGGCAATGTCATTTTGTGAGTTTAGTAGCACTTTCTAAACCTAAATCCAGCCAAATGTTCAGATGTTTAAAAAATGCATTCCATTTCAGATAGCAAAGTGGTGGGAGCTATTTAGCACCCACATGCAGCCTAAAGTATCCTGGTTACCCTGACACCAAATGATACCCCCGGGTGTACTTTTTACTCCCAGACCAACTGGTGCCATACAAACATACCTTTGGGATTAACTCTGGGTCTTTAAATGTATCTAAATGAGCACTCGGGCACATGGAGAAGGCATTCAATCAATTATGGGACATATATCAACACAAGATTGTAGTTTGCCGCATGTGGAAGTTAGATTTTCGGTGTGCTATGTACCTAAACCTCCCCCCTCCCCCATTTAAAATAGCACAGCTGTTTGCTGGGTGATGCCGGATTCACAGTGCTCCTTTAGCTTCCTGCTCAGCAAATCATTATTTCAATCCTGGTGTACATCTTTTTAGTTTATTTTTTGTGGCTAAATGTTTTCAATTAGTGCAGCTGTGTCCTGGTTTTGCGGGCTTGGATTAAAGTGCAGCGCACACATTATGGCAGTGCTAATCTGGTTAATGGAAAATAAAGTGAATCTTGCATTGGACCAATTGCATAGAGCAGCTTCACACAGCTTTGCAACAGCTACAAATAAAAACTTAACTCTGGAAAAATGTTTTGCAGCCCGCAGTGAAGATGTGCAATCCCCACCATCGCAGCGACGTCGCACTGATGACCCTTCCACTGGAGAGTTGCAGCCAATGCCAACATCGCCTGCTGCAGACATCAGTATCCCTAGCGTACAAGATTCTTTATTTTCTAGTCCGGCACCCTTCCGGCATTCAGGTAAACCTGATTTACCGTTATCTACGGCCACCTTGCACTCTCCTTTCTGGAGTGTTTAAAATGAGTATACCGTTTGAGATCCTGCAGGTTGAGTATACATTTTCCAATGGGTGATTTCATGCTTGCATTGGCTTTTTTCTCCCCCTCTGCAGTCCAGCCTATGAGTGAGATTGATCTGAGCTCCCCCTTGACATATGGAACTCCTAGTTCTCGGGTGGAAGGAACCCCACGCAGTGGTGTGCGGGGTACTCCTGCTAGACAGAGGCCTGATCTTGGGTCTACCCGCAAGGCCCGTCAGGTGGACCTACACTCTGATCAGGTATGGCCATTTTTAAATGTATGACCATTCACTGAATGCATTGCAAACTTTCTGGTGCCTCACCATTCCCTTTGTCCTATTTCTCCCCACAGCCTGCTGCCGAAGAACTGGTGACCAGTGAACAGTCGTTTGGTCAAAAGTTGGTGATCTGGGGAACCGATGTAAATGTTGCTTCATGCAAAGAGAAATTTCAGGTTTGTTCTGCTTGCAAGATTATTTTCTGGGCTATAAATGGCTATGTATTGATCCTCTCCTGTGACTGTTAGAGCATTCCCTATTCATGCTTCCGAAAGAAGAACCCAATGTTCTGATGCATTGGTTTGGTCATTTATTTTCTCTCCTAAAACTGTCGTTACAATGGAGAAGTGTTGATGGCTGTAGATAAGGGACTAGAAAAACATGGTCACTATTGACTGGACATGAAATGAATTTGTTTCCATCAATGCCCATACCGACTTCGATGTAAAGCCTCAGAGACGATTTTGTTTGTGCTCTGGGTTTTTTGCGGAATGGAGCCATGGTCTTCATGGCGTTTATTGTTTAATTTCTAATTGATAAACCCTGACTTTTTAAATGGTGTTTGCTAATGAAAGGCGCTTACTACCAGTTAACTGAGCTAGTCTTACTACCTTGTGTTTGTAGTGTTTTGTTCAGTCTTGTTGTACCCCAGTACCTATCCATTAAATTCACTTATTAGAAACAGTCTTTTTGGTATTTTGCCATAAGTGTAGGGTAAATCCTAAACCTGAAAAGGATCCTCCAGTGCAAGTGAAAGCTTTACTATGTTTGGTGTTCTTGTTCCCCCACAGAGGTTTCTCCAGCGCTTTATTGATCAGCTCTCTAAAGAAGAGGAGAATTCTGGCTTGGACCTGAATGAACCTCTGTACATGCAGCGCCTTGAGGAGGTACGGGTCTGTGTGATCGACCATACCTGTCTGATGTTAAGCTTGCGTTGACCACGGCAAATCAAATTCTCGAATCGCTCTTTTTGCAGATTAATATGGTTGGGGAGCCGTTTCTGAATGTGAACAGTGACCACCTGCGGGCCTTTGACCAAGATCTGTACAGGCAGTTGGTGTGCTATCCTCAGGTAAGTTGGCTCTATTTGATTAGGAGCGATGATAACTGAGCAGATGGCTCTCCTGCCCAAATTTAAATTCAGAGCTACGCCATAGGAACACTTGCTGCTTTATTTAGTTTTTTTATTTTCCTTTTCGTACTGGTCAAATGAGTGAGATGGTCAAATAAGTGAGATGGCATATATAAACCCATTAATCCGGTTGGGGTGTTGAAGTGCAGCACTCTAGTTGTATTTTTTTGGGGGGGGGGGTCATCAAAATTTAGCCCCTAGAACGGCAACAAAAATACATAAGCATGATCTAAATAAATTGGTGACTTATAAATATGAATTGATATATGAACTCATTAAATAACCATCTGCCTGACCATGATCTACACACAAACTAGAAGTAATTGGCAATAAGTATCAACATTTTGCCACTGAATTTGTGTGGTGATCGACCACAACCCCCAAAGCAGACCATAAATTGTATATCTGAATGTTGACGTCCTCGACTTGGATCTAACTCCCCACTCAGACAAGAGTGCATCACAACTGCCTTATGTGTGTTTAATACTAGTTATCTGCTGAGATCCCTGTGATGACAATACTCCCTTTTATTGCTGCTAAAACTAACGGACGGGTGGGCAATTCTAGAACCATCATGCTAGGGTTAAGCTGCAACTATCATGCTAGGGTTAAGCTGAAGTCCATGAAGATTGAAAGATTAACTTTATTCCTTGGGTGCACTGGCAAAGTTTAGAAAGTTAAGCATTATAAGTCATAAACACGATATAATAACCAGCGCAATACTTAAACCCAAGTATTAACCACATTAGAAAAGCAGTATGCAATTTAAGGTGAGTAAAACCACATTAGATATTCAGAAATGGCAGTAAGCAATTCACAGCTAAGTAAGAACTTTGTAACACTTGGTATTTTTTTCTTTACAGAAGCCTTATACTTTAGCAGTCCTTCCTTAATCTGGGGCATGAGTGTCTCCGAGGCAGAAGGGGGACACTGCTGAACAGTAGGCAGGTCAAGCTGCAGCACAAATGGTGAGAGTCAGAGTTCCAGAGGATTTCTCAGCTGTGAGAAACAAAAGGGTGTCTCGCCTACTAGTCCCCAGGGATCTCTCTCTGGTGGCCAGGGCATGCCCATCGCTTTTGGATCCAGACCCTGGGGGTGGACCAGTGCGGGAGGATCACCTGGGTGTGGGGTCTTTGGGGAGTGGGGGGTGAGGCAACCGATGGTGAGACGCGGTTATTTCTCCCCCCCCCCCCTTCCCATACCCATGCTGAGCCTATTTTATAGGATTCTTTAATGTCCCAACTCCTCCCATTATTTCCCCCCAACCCACCCTTTCTGCACAAACACTGGGCCGGGGAAGAGGGCAACTGAGTAAAGAAGCTAACCTTTACAAACCTCAGTCGGGTCAGGCACTTTTATTCACATACATCTGATACCCATTAGCTCTCCCCACACGGATAAAAGATGGAAACGTGAAGGCGAACCTACTGGAGCAGGACAACCGATCGAAGGACTAGAGCAAAGGGTACCTGCAGAAGGTCATTGCTTCCGGGAAAACGTGAAGGAGACGCAGAGAAAGCAAATCGAAGTTGAGAAGAAACCTGCATGTGTTTGACGGATGTCAGCGACCCTCCTGGGTGACTGACCGAGTTGGGGTGTCAAGGCCAAGCCTGTGGTATTAAACTTGACTCGTAAATCAAAGCTGCAGAGACCAGAAAGAAACGAGCACACCTGGTGAGTTAGTGAAAGACATGAAAGGCCGGTTTGTGTCAAGGAAAGATTGAAGTTGCAACAGTATATCTTACAAGTGACGGTTGTGCACATGCTGCTGGGATGTGAAAGAAAGGTAACCAGTGATAATGGCTGATAATTGTGAAGCCAGTGATACAGAGTAGCGGAGTAGTCCGGCAAAAGGAAGTAGCCCACTCGAAAGTCTCCGCAAAATGTTTTGTTATAAAGCGGCAAAGTTAACAAACTCTTTCGAAATGGTCCAGATGAACCCCGGCAAAAGGGAAAGTGAAAAGGTGAATGCTTGAAGATCACACTTGCGCGATCTGAATGATACAAGGCCTAGTAAGATCATTATGGCCTGCCTTATTTCCCTCTACTTGTCTTGTCGCGCCTAGAAACACTTGTGTACAGGCTCGTTATAAATGCCACATCATTTCAAGAGAAAGATTTCCTTGAACTTTTGTGCTTGTGGTGCTGGACTACCAAAACCAAGAGAAGCTGGGGCAAATAACATAACAGTGTGAGCTGAAGAGAAAGTCGAAGTTGTCCTGCGGAGGTCTATAGTAGAAGCCTTACACATTCGAAAGACTTCGACATCAGTGAATGGTCCGAGCCTGATTGAGGGAGACCGGAAGTGTGATAAGTTAGGAGAAGGGAACCCCTAACTAATATGAATTAAGGTTGGGGAAGGGAACCCGTCTAAGTGCTGTGATTGCGAGGTCCAAGCCTTGCTGAGGGAGATCTGCGTTGAATCAGGTACTTGTTGAATAAGAGGTCCGAGCCGACGGAGCAAGACCTACGTGAACCTTTTGTTCACTGGGCCCAGATGGATCCCGGCTCCACATCCAGCCACACACAGGCTACCACTTTGTGAGAGGGGCTTCCATATATGGCATTTCCAGACCCAAGAGGGTAGCAAGAATGTAAAAACAAAAAATGGCTAAAGGATGGGTGGAAATCTTGTGGCACAAGCATTTTACCCTAGATTATGTGGTACTCTTTATGGCGTTATGCAGTGAAAATGCAAAGGGTGCATGAGTAAAATGTCATAAACATGGTACGGAAAAATCAGCTGCCACCCGCCCATAATTGTAACCACAAAGTTGCAGGGGAAAGGTACAAGGATAATAAATTATCCTAACTGCACTTCACTCTAAGATGTGTGCAGCTTTACAAATGCAAGACTTCTTTCAAGGAAGACTAGTATCCCTGTACTGATGGGCTTGGGCTCAACAGTGTGCAAAAAGCCAGTGAAGAAACGTGGAGGGGATTGACTTGCCTCTCAAGTCGCATCAGGAAGCAGACTATAGCAAAATGATTGGGTGTCCCATAGTCTACAGGAGTAAAGGCGCAAGAAGAAAATATTTCCTAACCCATTTTAAGTAGCTATGTATGGGAACATAAGAACAACTCCAGGAAATGGCAGGTCTCAAGTCACCAACGTTTTTAAACCCCTTTTCATGCGGTCTGTGCCTAAAGAAGGGCTAAATCCTTTTTTAACAATATGGGCAAGTGTTGGTGCAAATTCTCATTTCTTGTGCTAATTCCCCTCAACCCGAGACCCCCAGCACTTTTTTTACTGGATTTCTGCGATCGTTTTTAATTTACTCTCCTGAGTGAATGGGACTTAACCACTCACTCATTTGCTCTGAGATGGGAACACTATTTATTTCTACTACTTTATTGTTTTTACTCTTAATCGAGTCATGCTTTCCACCATGCATTTCCCTACAGGCATCTAATACATTATTGCAGCACACAGCAGCCTATGTGTAGTGTTGCTGGGGAGTCCCTTGGGCTTCCCTTCATGTTCATTACCTTTTCCTTAGAGCTACTGTTAGAACTACTGTTCTCCAGGAAAGTAAGGTACTTTTATCTTGCTTGCCTTTCTTTTTGTGGGATCGGCACACGCCACCTTTGTGCCATGCTTGGGTGGGGGGGGGGGGTTGTTACATTGCAACTCTTTTCCCGCTGCTCCTCTAACCTTTATAGTTGGTGACGGACAAACCTAAATGGCTGTTGGCAATGGTTTTACCATTTGTGTGTTAATTACTCGCAGGCTGTTTCCACAGCTGCAGTACAGCTCCCATCGGTGAGCATGTTCCCAAAATGACGCAAGTCTTCTTTAATTGCCATTTTTCGTTTGTGTTCCTTCTTGGCCCTTCTATCATTCCAGGTGGAACCGGTTCTTTTGAGGTTTGCCTTTGGTGGGATCCCTTTGAAGCCTGCCTAGGCTCCAGTGTATTTGCTGAGGCAGAAACTCTGGTCTTTTGTCTTGGGGTGTGCCTGGGTGTAACCGGTTTGAACTGGGCAGCTGGCTGTCCTGCAAGGGCAGTCGCCCCCAGTTGATTGACAGGTGCAAGGGGCTGAATGAAGGCTTTTCCTACACAAGTCTAGGCTTTTTGGGATAAAGGGTTAATTCGACGACAAACTGAATTTGGAAGAAGACCAGAGACTCCTGCAACACCTTCAGTAACTGCAGAAGCACAGCTGAAGTACCACTGCTATCCTGACCCCGTTTTTGAATCCACAGGGAAGCTCTGCCAAGGAGGGCTGGTGGGCATAACCAGCCTCAAGTTCCAACTTGGGTCCTTCCTTTCATCTATCTTCCTCTCTACCAGTGGTGTTCCCCGGGGGTCTAACCTCTCGCCCTGGCTTTTCAACCAATACCTGGCAACTCTCGCCCACTGCATTGGCATTTTCTGCTCAAATTTCCAGTGCTGCGCTGAAGACACTCTACTCATTTTCAGGCTGCCCTCAGCCACCTCCTCTCCCATCTCTGATTGCCTGACTGCCATTCAAGGTTGGTGTGCCGCCAATGATCTTTGTCTGATTGCCAGCAAGACATGAGATCCTCCTCATCGGCACACCTTCACCATCCTTTCCCCTCACTCTCTGGCCGGCCTCCATTGGCCCTCCTCCTAACCCCACCTGTGATGCTAAGAAGTTTGGGGGGGTCATCATGACTCCACGCTTTCCTTCTCCGCCCACATCTCTGATGTCTATAAAAAGTCAAACTTCCTACTGCACCTCCTCCAGAGGTACTCTGCCTTTCCTCTTTCCTCTGAGAAGCTCATGGTCTCCCAAGCTCTGGTTCTCTCTAGGTTGGACTAGTTTAACAGCCTCTTTAAAATCTACCGGCCTCTGCAACTAATCCCGAACAGGACTGCCAGACTTGTCCTTGGCCTCAAGCCCTGGGATCGTATCTCTCCAGCTCTGAAATCTCTCCAGCTCTGAAATCTCTACCTTGGCTCCCAGTGGATGCACGGAATTAAATTCAAAACCCTCTGCATTGTCCACAAGGCTTTCTGGGGCCTGGGTCCAAAATACCTTCAGCTATCCCTCTGCAAGTACCTCCCCTCTCGAGCTCTTCGCTCTTCTAACTCCCTCAGGGCCGGTTGTTTTTCAAAGAAACGAGCTGGGGTAGATCGGTCTTCGGCTGGGGCCTCCCTCTGGAACAGCCTCCCTGCCACGCAAAACCCTGAGGAGAACCATCTCTGGTTCCAGAAGCACCTCCAAGACCTTCCTCCTTTGCTTCTGCCCTGGCTCCCCCTCTCCCCTGCTGATCTGTTCTCTCTTGGCACCGTGCACCTGGCCACCCTCCCGCACTGCCTCCAGGCCACCCCTTGCACTGATGTCTGTATCTGTACCCCTATCCCCCTTATCCCCCTTTTTCTTCCTGCACTTATCAGACCTACCCTGTCTGCTTCCTCAAACCCAGCAGTTGCTGGCTGCACTACCACTGTTTGTTGCCTTTATTATTTACCGGTTTCTCCTTTGCTCCGCACTTTCCACTCCCCCCCCCCCCCTTCCATGCACCTTTCCCTTCCCCCTCTCACATGCACTAGCGCGTTCTCAATGTCACTGGGCCTAGTAAGATCGTTGTTTTGTTCTCCCCTATTCCCCTCCCCTCCCTTGCCGTGCTCTGAAAAACTTGTGTACGAGCGCGATAGAAATAAAATATCAATATCAAAGGCACTCTTCAATTTGAGCCGTTCCCTGACGTACTGCGACCTTCCCGGGCTGCAGAATCCCAATACCCAGGGTACCTGGACTATGTTTAAGTGCATTGCCTTGCCATTGACTAATCTCTCTGGAACTTTGTTGGCATCCGTGTGGACACCCAAAAGCACAAATCCTTTCAGTCCTCTCACCAGAGTGCAGGACAGAGAAACCAAGAAAATTCCAACCGGCAGTGATCGTTAGCTACTGGTGCAGAGCGACTCCAAAACCACGATCTGACGCAGGAGTACAAATATTTTTTTTTCCTGCAAGGCCCTCTCTCGGCTACTGCTGCAGGAGCCCATCCAGGTTCCCCCTATCGTCACCACGACCAAGGACTAGGAGACCAGGTTTTCAGCCAGCCATCCATCCAGTCAGTGTCCAGCGACATCCGTTTCTTCACGCTCATGGCACTGTGTGTCTTAAGGGAAACTTACCTGAAGCCGTTTGTCTCTCCTTTGCTTTTTGCAGCCCTATTTCTACTGGTGTTAACCCCTTTGCAGTCGCCCAGGCCTAACAGCGTATGCCTTTCCAGGAAGGCTTCTCCTAAGCTCCTGGACCTATTTCAAGACCAACTAACTTGTTAACTACTTGTGCTAAGAAGATTTGCATCTGAACTGTCGCACTCCTATTGACTTGGGCACTGCTGTTTTCCTAACAGTAAATCCTCTGAACCTCTTGGCTTGGCCAATGCTAGTTTCCCTCCAAAACCTGAACACCTCCTTTCTTGTTTGGGAAAAGACTGCCAAGCCTTATAAGAGTTGCTACTAGTATTACTTGCCTGTGATTGTTTTTCTTGAATTTACCTACTTGAATACTGCAGACTTGAATGCTGCAAATTTGATTTAAGAAGTGTTTACTGACCTTGACTGAAGTCACTCCGTGTGTGGATACAAAAAGTATAGAACAATTTACTTGCCCACTTTATTCCTTTAATATTTTAAGCGAGCGTTTGATGCATTTAACTGCCTTGTGTGTATATACAAAGGAAATAGCTATTTTTTGGGGGGGGGGGTTCAACCAGATCTTCATTGGCACATGAACAAAAACAAGTTCAGCAATATAGCATTTGTAGTCGGTCTCAAATGAACTCTCCAACCCACCCCATAACACCCCCCCATGCCTGTCTTCTTCTGGTAGCCTGCCAAGTGTCTTCAGTCTCTTTGGGATGTACAAGCGACTATTGTCTAAGTGCATAGGTAAGAAAGGGTGACCAAACTGTGCCAATCCTCCCCATTGTTCCCCATATTATTGGCGTCATTTTTTTTTCCACCGCACACTGGTGTTTCAGATTGCATAGTACCATTTGTATGATGGACGGTGTTTCCATTGCTTCACTGTGCAGCGTCTGGCACTCGTTAAAAGGTTTGCACACAAGGTTCCCGCACATCACCCCAACCGGCGATCCCAATCTGTTGTAATGGTCAGGGGCACCTTCCATCCACCTCTAGGTCATATCCCAGCATCCCGCCTACCTTCTACTTCACCTCTTGCCGGAAGTGCTTGAGCTGCGGGAAAACCCACCAAATATGCTAGTCAGACCCCACCCCACGTTCCCAACAACATAATGAAGAGTGCAAATTGTAGCTTTTTATGGAGCGTCTCCGGTCTGGCGTGTAATGCCACCTATCTAGCATCATATATTGCATCTCTTGGTGCTGTACCAAGTGTATGGGCTGTACCACTTGTTAGGGAGAATTCTCAGAAATGTGCTAATTCCCTTTGACCTTAGAGGCCCTCAGCACTTTTTGCTGGACTTTAGGACTTTTCATTTCTAACCTGGAGAGAGAGGCATTTTTCCCCACTCTTTTTTCATTGATTTGAACACTTTTTTTATTTTATTTTATTACTTTGGAGTCTGACAAACTCCATAGGCATAATCTTCACATTGTGACACACAGCACCCTCAGTGCAGTGAAAAAAAGAAGTCTCCTAGATTTCCCAAAGGTTTAAATACCTTCTCTTGGTGTAACTACTGTTTCCAAGAGCAGTGAAGTGAAATTGACTTTACTTAGATTTTGTAACTTTCTAGACCCAGCACACACTATCTTACAACAGGGTGCTGGAGGGGTTACTTGGTATCCCCTTTGTCTAGTTTCTCATGTAACGTTTTTGTTACCCTTTCTACAATTATTGGCTGGTGGCAGTGGTTTACTTTTTCCTAGCATCGTGTGTTTTTACCACGGGCTGCAATTGCAGCTGCAGTAAGGCACCCAAGGTTCCCCATTTTGTCAAAATGGCCCTGGTCCTCTTTTTTTTCACCATTTCTCTGTGGAAAGGTCCTTCTTGAGATTTACTCTGCGCCAAACCAGGTTTGGTCCCTCTGTTCATTTTGCCTTTGGCGGGATTCACAAGTGAAGGTCGCCTCTGGCTCCAGGGTGTCTGGCGGGGAAGGAAGCCAGGGAGGTGCCCGAAACTCCCTGTGCGTAGTCTTGTAGGAGACTGGAATGCACTCTTAGGGGATTGGCCGGTGCGGGAGTCCAGATGCAAGGAAAGCCCATCTCGACAGTCTGGAACCGCAGTGTTGCTATTTGCGGTAGACGGGAGTAGCTGAAACACCAACTGCCACTTGTTTGCCGGTTGCAAGCGGTGACCATCCCATGGAGTTCCCAGAAGTCCTCCCTCTTGTCCCCACGACTAAGGCCGAGGAACAGCGAGATCTGCAGAGCTGCACAGGAACAGAATTAATCTGCTGCACTTTTCTTCAACCTAAAGTTACTGCAAAGTCTGAGAACTTGCCTCTTGTTGTGTAGCCACTTGTCCTTGTTGGAGACTTGCTTGGTTGCATGTGTAGAGTTGCTGCTGCTTCTTTACTTCACAAGCCTAATGGGCTTGTGGCCCTACTTTGATTGCTTCTATTCTACAAAGACTTTTTAAACATTGGAAAAGACTTTCTACTTGCCCTGCAAGAAGAGCTTCAGTTCACCTTGACTTTAACTAACTTCACATTGGCTGGCCTGGTCCCTGAGTGACTCTTCTCTCTTCTGCTTAGATGTTTTGCCTTCCCTCCAGGAAAGGGTTAACTAACTTTGCATTGGGGGGTTGTATTGAAAGTACTTACGAAAAACTGTGTGAATACTTGTTTTATTCTGAACTCTTATCTTTAACACTACTCCCAAGAATATTCTAAATGCAACAGTAATATATTAATGCCAACGGCACCCTAGCTATTGAAGTCACGTGGGGATGTAGGTAGTGCCTGTGTCATCCCAAATAGGTATTTGCTGATTTAGATAACTAGGAGTGTATTTTTGGTGTGTATTTCTGTGTTGTATATTGCTCCCTTCTGAAGAAGGCTTACTATAACTGACTGGTAAATAAATTAATAATTGTTTACTCTAACTCTTGCACACAAAGTTTCTTATTTGAATACTTGTCACTGTGAAACTCTAACTCCCCTACAGCTCACATTGACCCGTCCTGAGATGAGCCTGGCTGCTCAACACGCTACCAACCTGTGTAGTACAGACTTATACCAAGGTTGGGTTCATATTGCCAGGAGGTCAGGGTTGTTGTAGTGCACCCAAAGGGTACTGCATACAATCTTGCCTAACGCGCATTATTGGTTCTTGAATAAATGAATTCCATCTCCCATTGCTAATATTGGTTGCTAGCTTTTTAAATTTTGCTTGCCTTGTGTATAAATTATTTAATATAACTCTTTGTGTGGAAGAGTTTAGTTAGAGCCTTGTTTACTGATTTCATTGTACTACGCTACGGCTCACATTACCCCTCCTAAAATAAACCTGCCTGCTCAGCCTCTCTACCGACTTCTGTAGTACAGGCCTATATTAGTCGGGTGCCTAATACCAAGAGATGTCTTGTGAAGTCCCGCACCAGTTGGACTTTACAAAATCTTCCCTAACACCGTTGTATATAATTTGGCATCTATATTGATAAGTGCTATCGGCCTGTACGAGGAGCTCAGCGGTGGGGTTTTCCCCCCAGTTTCGAGATGAGTGTGCGCCATTTCCATAGATGGTGATATTTTGCCTCTTTTGCGAAATTCATTAAATACCTCTGCTAGCCCTTTGGACAACTGCTGGCTGAATTTTGTTTAAAACGCTGCTGTCAGTCTGTCTTCCCTCGGACCTTTGTGCGGTTTGAGCCGTGCTATCGCATGCTGCACCTCCTCCCATGTTGTTGGCTCCTCTAATTGCTCCTTTTGTGCAGCAGTCGGCTGATGTCCCGACCACCCTGCCAGGTATGCTTGGTGTCCCTCCTTGTGACATGATACCTATATATATTATATAATCACATTCCTGTATGACACTGTTTACTCCCCTCCATCCCCACTAGTCCCCCCCCCATCCCCCTATTTGCTTTGAACAACTTCTGTTCCTTGACCCTCGGCTACCTCGCTAGCACCGTCCCAACCGGATTCCTGTGCTCATCGAATGTCTGCCTACACTTCAATAGGGTGCTCTCTACCGACCTGTCAACGAGCTGCTTAAGTTGGCCCCTCCCATGAGCCAGCTGCCTAGCGACCTTGTTAGTTCCCTTCATTTTGCGAGCTGCCTCCAGTCTCTGTATTTCCTTTTCTAGGTACAGATCTTCCGCCCTTAGTGCCTTTTGATGCTTCTGTTAGGAGGTTCTTGATACTCTCCTTGAATTCATCCCACTTCTCACCCATGGCATCTTCTCCCTATCTGCCTACATGAACCTGTTTATTTCAGCTTCCACCTGTACCTTTATCCCTGAAGGTAGATTCTGAGTCTTCACTGCTTGTGCACCCTCTGCAGAAAGCCTCCTTCTTCCCACTCCAATGTAACCAGCGTATGATCCTATACCTTCATGCACCCTCGTGGGGGCCTACACTACCCTCTGCGTTGCCATAATGTAATCTATCTGGGAATATGTTTCATGTACGTGCGAGTAGGAGTAGTAATCCTTGTCCCGTGGGTGATTATTCCGCCATGTATCCTTGATACTCTCTTCCTCAATTCTTAGTTGTTTGGACATTGGTCCATTGCATGCCCCGTCACCCCATAGGATCGGTCCATACTCTGACCCATAGCCAGGTTGTAATCGCCTGCCATCACCAGTTCGCCCTCCCCAAACCTGCCAGCAGGCACCCCTCCAGAAACCTTTCCTGCTCCTGATTAGGTGTATACACCGATGCCCACGTATACATTTGGCCTTCAAATCAGTGTAACGCAGATGCCTTTTAAGAGATGGAGGAAAGCTGACTCCATAAAATCAAGTAAAACATAAAGAACAAAGTTCCCGTAGATAGAGTAGTAACAATTAATATGGGGGGGGGGCGGGGCGTGAAAGGTTACAATTGCGTTTGTCACTTTATTTGCGAACAAATGTGTTTATTTGAGCATGGTGGCATGTGCTCTGAGCATTATTGTGCTCTTTTGCCCATCACCTGCCATTTGCACAGTGAACATTGTAGTCTTGACTTGGGTATGTTGAAGTATGACCTTTGCAAGGGTTTGCGATTGAGCAAAACTAATATTGACCAGAGTCCTCAGCAGGGCATTATGGTGTTTAAATCTCTTCATCTTAATTCTTTTGCAGGAAGTTATTCCAACGTTTGACATGGCTGTGAATGAGACCTTCTTTGAACGTTACCCTGACTCCATCTTGGAGCACCAAATTCAAGTCAGGCCTTACAACGCGCTTAAGACGCGCAATATGAGGAGCCTGAACCCGGAAGGTAATGTAACCAAGACCAGTGTTGAGGTAACTTGGTCTTTGAACAAATGTACTTTGCATTTGTAGAAGCGCGCTAAACCTGTAGGCGCCAAGGCGTTGGTTACAATACAAAGTTAGGTTGAAAGTAATAACAGTAATAATCAAGTAAAAGCAAATGAGTATAAAGTTAGTTAAAATGCCAAGTCTTTAGTTGTATTCTGAAAGGCCAGTAGGACGGTTCTGAGCATAGGGACAAAGGGCAGTGCGTTCCAGAGGTGGGTAGCAATGACTGGGAAGCTACAGTCTGCTGCGCTTGAATCTCAGAATGCCAATGAAACGCGTGGCCCGAATGGGATGGGTATGAAGGCGCAGAGTTAGGTAGACGGTGGCCGGTGCTTGTATGAACTTTAAAGTAGATGCGTTCCTGGGTGGGGAGCCAATGAGCTTTTTTTCCTGGAGGCAGAAATGTGGTCATGTTTTGAGAGGTCCATAGTAGCATGGAGTGAGTTATTCTGGATAACCTGTAGTTTGCAGAGGTTACATTAACCGGTTCCCGCAAATGGAACACTGCAATAATGTAGTCTCGAGCTGATGGCACAGTCTTATGATGAGGCGATTTTTGGGAGGAGAGGAAAGGTTTGCTAACTTTTGAGCTTAGTGGAGTGGGCGGCTGATTAGGCGATGGCATTGACTTGACATGACATGTTGAGCAGAGACGTCTTTATAAGAGGTCAAAGGGTGCATGTGCCCCAGATCCCCACTTTGAAGGCTCCCAACCCCCCATATAGCTGACTGATACAACGACTTCAGTTGCCAAGTATAAATAACAAATGTCAATATATTTTGGGATGCATTGCAGAGGCGCACAACCTACTGCCTGATTGTTATTGCGAAGTATATTCTGCTTTGATCAATTAATCCTATAAGGGTTTCTGTGTTCACCCTTGCATCAATAGTTTGTGCGTTCACCATGGCACGGCTCCTGTAGCATTCTCACCTTTCTGTGGGGAATTTATCGATCAAGTGCAATTGCCAAATTTGAAATGATAAATCTGAGTGCTGCTATGGTTCAGAAGAGAAGATAGCTCAGTGTGCTAGGCATTTGTTACAGGGATTTGTATTCATATGCCACATCACAGTACCAAAGACCTTTAGGTCTCACTGAGCCTTTCCTACATCTGAAGCCTTTTGTATAGGTTGGTGAATGTAAAATGTGTTGTGCTATGAAACAACCATCCCGCAATACATTGTGGTAGCTTCAAACACGAACATAGGCTCTGTATGATAAGTCTGTTCGATTACTCTAGACTAGGGTTGTAAAACCTGGTCAGACCCGGAAGGATGAGCATGAAGGGTTAGCTGGTGATTAGGTAGCCATTCAAGACTGTGTAGCCAAAGTGTATCCTGCCTTTGCCAGCGGATACCACAGTGATCTTGTATACATTGTCTAATACCACTGTATAGTATTTTAAAGTCTTACATGAAAAGGCTTGCCTACTCACTTGATGCTGGCATTATTTAGCCCATTACCTGACCTTTATTTTTATGGAGATGATATGAGTAGAAGGGGTCCTAGACGGAAGCGGGCATACCGAATGCACCTATACCGTTTTGTTTTTAAACATTGTCATGTTGGGTTATGTTATTCATGTACTTTCCAAGTCAGTTCTACAAAATGAGATTTATTTTAGTCCATGAAAGTCAAACATTCACCACCTTGTTCTAAGATGAGAAATGGGAAAAGTAATGAAATTGCAGACTGGGTTCAAATTCCAGTGGGGGGGTGGGGCGGTGTGTGTGTGTGTGTTCTTTTTTCCTGGCCAACTCATTTCATCTTGTATAAATGCCCTGACCCATTTTAAAATGATCCTCCCCCAAGAGGGATTATTTTTTTTTTTCTCAAGATATACTCTTCAAAAAAGTCCCAGTCTTGGTTGAACTGTTTATATTGTTAATTCATATATAATGATCGTGGCCATTGATGTATTACACGCCACAGCCATGTGTTTCTTTGCTCACTAATGGCAACCCAACTTAAAAAGCATAGCCCTTCTTATCTCAGTCTATTTCCAGAAGTCCAGAAACATGTACCTTCCTTGTAGATTCTAATCTGTATCGATTCTATGGTATGTGAGCCTTTCTCATTGGTTCCAGTTGGTCTGCTGTATCCATGCTTGAAGGGTTTTACATTCTGTGAAGCTGCTAATGCGTCCTATGTCTAGTCTTTGGTATGTACACCTTTTTCATATGACCACTAATATGTGTCCTGCATTTAGATTTGAGCCTGTAAATCTTCTTGCTTGGGGAGGGGGGGAGGTGGGGAGCGCAAAGTTGTCTGTACCCTGAGCCCCGAAATTGCTTAAGATGGCCCTGATGTTGAGGGTGGAGTCAAGGTATACTCCTAGGATTTTGACAGTGTGAGACTGGGATGGTGAAGGCATCTATCTTGGAGGCATGACTAGCAGGGTCAAGCTTTGATAATGGGGACTGAAAATCGACAATAAGAATTTGTCTTGTCATTTAGATTGTTGATGGTATGCCATCCAGGCTTGGATAGTGTTGTAGATTGTGGTGTGTGGGAGATGTCTTTGAGATGGTTGCCAGAAAGTGGGAGGAGGATTTGTGTTGTCTGCATAAAAAGGAGAGTACCAAGTGGTGGTGTATAGCTGTTGCAGAGTGTGGGTGGAACGCATGAGCCTTGTGGGATCCTGCAGGAGACTGGTATGGGGTGGACGACAGCGTTCACAGCGAAGACACTGGCAATTCTGTCTGGACGAAACGAGGCAATCCTGTGTTAGACCCTTCAGAGGAGACGTTTCCAGTGCAGGTAAGATGGTGGCAAAGAATCTGGTGATTGACTAGGTTGATGGCAGCGGAGATGTCCTGCAGGAGAAAGACGGCAAGGTTGCCAGTGTCTCAGTTGTCATTCAGTTGGTTCTTCAGATCTAGCTGAGAAGATTCAGTGCTGTAGATTATCGTGGACTAAGGATGCAACGTTGCTCAAGATAATCTTGGATCTGGAGATATGCGGCGTGGTCCAAGGTTTTTAAGAGCGGTGGTGACGGGGCGGTAGTTGATGGGAATGGGTGGGTCAAGCAAACGTTTTTTGGAGTGGAGGAATCCAAACTTCTTTGAGACTAGTGGGGATGGAGCAGGATACAAAGGAGTTGATGATGGCTGTGATTCGAGGGTCTAGGACTTCGGCGCAGTCTTTGAGAGCGGCTGGGCAGATGTCTCCTTGTTGGCGAGATGTTTGGTGAAGCTGAACGGGGGAAGGATGGAGTAAGGTGTGTTGGTGGTGGGGGGGGAGGAGTTCAGGTTGCTGAGATTTAGTGTGAATGAAAGTTTGTTTCTGTTGGATTTCTTTTCTTGTAGTGTGGTGATTTTTTCTCAGAAGGGTGTCTGTATGTTGCCACACCAGGTATCGCCTTTGAAGTTGGCAGGTCGAGTCATTAGGGTCTGAAGCTCTTGCAGTATGTTGACAGTCTGTGGCTTTGGCGTTGTGGATAGCTTGCTTGTATTCATTGGAGATGGTGTTGGGTAAGAATTTGTAGAGTCCAACTGGTGTGGGACGTGACTTTACAAGACATATCTCTTGGTATTGGGTAATCCACCTTTTAATATATGCCTGTACTACACAAGTTGGTAGTGTGACTGAGCAGCCAGGCTCATCTTAAGATGGGTAATGTGTTTGTGTTTATTAGGTTTATATAGCGCTTTAATCCAAAGCGCTTTACAGTAATGTGAGCTGTACAATGAAATCGGTAAATCCAAGTAATCACTTATAGTATAATAGTATAAATATTTGTGTAGTAAAACCATTCAACGGAGACAGTACAAGACTTCCCTCTTAGTTAGGCTGTACCACCGCAGTATATGGTAGCGTAGACGGAGCAGCCAGGCTTATCTTGGGAGAGAGGGCTGTAGAATCAGTACAAAGAAATTGTAATACAAATATGGTCCCAAGCAACACAATGTATTGTAAGAATAAATTGTTTATTTAAATACAAGTAGGGCCAGATAAATCTCTGGGGTGGGGGGGAGAGGAGTACAATCACAGGTCATATAAACCATTATAAACAACCAAAACACTGTTTTAAAGTGCATAGACCAATTTAGAAAACGAACAGTAGTCCAGGTAAGCCAAACCTTTTCATACATTCAGTATAGGTCACCGCTATTCTTGGGGGGGAGGAGGTGGAATAAAACCAATTGGTTACTTTTTAGATTACTTTCTGTAATACAGGATAGTAGACACTAACATTTGTACTGTGACACTCGGCAAATAAATCGCATAGTTAACCAACTGGACAATATAATTTTCTGAATAGTGGAACACTTATTCTAATAACAGTAAAAACCTATAACTCTGATTCAGGATAAGTTATTGGAGGGGAGTTGGACATTTGGGTGTAATATACAATTACACTTACTTTTCAGCTCAGTGGAACAGTCCAAGATCAGTTTGAACTTTTTACACAATCATCCATTAGTGTAAAAAGTTCAAACTGATCTTGGACTGTTGCATACAAAGGTCAGCTACACCTAAAGAACACTTGGAAAATGGCACACAACTATTCTAGGCAGGTAAAACCTATATAATTTTTTTTATTTTTTTTAAAGGCGCGATCAGCAACCTAAGGATCAGTATAACCTAAGGCAGACTTATTCTGGACAGGCTAACACTAAGTCGGGGGAAGCAAGACCCAATAAGGGACACTCATACATTTATATCCTAACGGGAATAGTACAGTGGAACCAACAGCATTACCTTTAGGTAGAGGGGGGACCCAATTCACAGGTGAGTAAATTAACCTTCTAACTACTTTCTCTTAGAATGGGCAGTTTCTAAAGAAAGTAAGACTTTATATTTTTCAGAATGGCAGAACATTTCCAAGGTAAGTAAAATATCCTTACATAAACGTTTACGAGTGACACAAAGGTTCTTACTTTCTTTGAAGTGTTCCAACTGCTCACTCTCGGAGGGCAGTTACAAATGAACGCTTTTGCAAGTAAGTAAACTTTTCAACACTTGTTTTTACTTTTCAAGGCAGAGCCCTTTAATTATCCAGCCATTCCCAATTCTATGGTGAGTTCTCTCAGATTCAGAAGAGGGATGCTGGTGGTCTAGGAGCAAGCTGTAGGCAGGGTGAGATGGGGCTGAGTTGCAGGCAAAGTCTGAGTTCCAGACGAAGACTGGAAGTATTCCGCTTTCAAAGTTAGTTGATGGATGTTGGGGAGAATTCTCAGGAAAGTGCCAATTCCCTCTACCTTGGAGACCCCCAGCAACTTTGCTGGATTTTGAGGACTTGATTTTTTGTTTATTTTTTTTTTACCTGGGGAGAGTGAGACACTTTTTCCCCACTCTCGTATTTTAATGTGATTTTTGTACTCAGTTTCTTTTGGTTGTGGAGTCTGACAAATTTCATAGGCATCATCTTTTACATTGTGGCACGCAGCACCTTCAGTGCAGTGACACAGGGAAGTCTCTTAGATTCCCCCAAGGTTTAAATACCTTCTCTGGAATACTCTACTGTTTCCCAGAGCAGTAAAGTGAAATTGACTTTACTTACATTTGTAACTTTCTAGACCCAGCACACACCATCTTAAAATAGGGTGCTGAAGGGGTTACTTAGTATCCCCTTTGTCTAGCTTCTGATGTAACATTTTTTTATGTTACCCTTTCCTCACTGAATGGCTGGTGGCAGTGGTTTCATTTTTACTACCGTGGTGTGCATTTACTGTCGGCTGTGTTCGCAGCTGCAGTAGAGCACCCAACGGTGCCATTTTTGTGAAAATGGCCCTGATCTTCTTTTTTTCGTCTTTTCTTTGTGGAAAGGTCCTTCTTGAGATTTACTCTGCGCGCTAAACCAGGTTTGGTACCTTGGATCGTTTTTGCCTTAGGTGGGGATTCACGAGTGAAGCCCGCCTCTGGCTCCAGGGTGTCTGGAGTAGGCAGGAAGTGAGGGAGGTTTCCGAAACTCCCTGTGCTTAGTCTCCTAGGAGACTCAAATGCACTCTGTGGTGATTGGCTGGCTGACTGTCCAGCAAGGACAGCCGCCCTGCTGGGTGACTGACAGCTAGGCTGGAATTAAATGGAGAGAACTGTATAAAAGGTGAGTCTTTTGGCTTAGAAGGAGAGTTGACCACTGGACGAAGGAGCCGAAGAAGAGCTTGAAGAGGATGCCTGCTGCAACTCCTG
Source organism: Ambystoma mexicanum (assembly GCF_040938575.1). NCBI lineage: Eukaryota > Metazoa > Chordata > Amphibia > Caudata > Ambystomatidae > Ambystoma > Ambystoma mexicanum. The sequence goes on from NC_090933.1 coordinate 526,142,495, forward strand.
GACCGTTGGTTTGCCCGGTGAAGCCCTTCTGCAGTGCCGAAACGGCAAGTTCGCATCGACCGATAAGCTCTGCAAGGACGACTTCTCCCCTTGAGTTGGTGAGGCCAACCAACTCCAAAGTAAGCCACCTGGACATCCATCTCGGAGCTGGTTGAATTTCCACAGAGTTGCTGCTGAAAACTGTAGAGCCAGGGAGAGGAACACCAGTTTGTGTGCATTGCTCTTAAATTGGCCAAGAGCTCCAGGAAGATCCTCCGGACTCACAGGAAGCAGGACTGACTGAGCCTGAGCCCCTTCAACAGAGTGCGGGACCCCAGAAGCAAGGCAAGTCCATCTCGACAGCAAGAAACTGCAGTGTTGCTATTTGCGGTAGACTCAGAGCTGAAACACTGAACTTTGCCGGTTGCAAGTTTTGACCGTCCCAGTGCAGTGCAGGAGTCCTCTGACGTCCTCCCTCTTGTCCCCACGACTGAGGCCCAGGAACAGTGAGATCTGCAGAGTTGCACAGGTACTGGAGTCATCTGCTGCATCTTTTCTTCTTTTTAAAGGTACTGTACAAAGTGTAAGTGAACTTCTTGCTGTAGAGTTGGAATGGAATAGTCCTTTATCGAATATTATGTCCTCTGCAGACATTAGCATAACTGACTTGTTGAATCGCCCACAAATCGCTAAGATAAAATTGGAAACCTGGTCCTGGATAGCTAACCTAGAAGAACGAAATAACTTTGTGTGCACTTCATCTGGGTACTAGCACCAACAAACTGAATAGTCCATCAAGATGTCTACTGCATTGCCCTTCACGACCTCACCGTAATCAATTTGTAAAATTCAAATTGAACGCCTTGAGTACAAAAGAAAATAAATGGCGTCGACGAGATAAAGATGTGGAGGATAATCTCTGCCAATTTTGCAGACTAGAAGTTGAATCTTCTGAGAATGTATTTGTCCGATGTGTAGGCACTTGTGATCAACAAACCAAAAATCTTGTGAACTTTGCGCCTTTTAATGACGACATTGATGCGTGGTGGTCTTATGTGGTTGCAGGAAACCAAAACTTGCCTGTGCAGTGGTTGACTACATAGATTCTGTTCTAGCCATCGAACCTAAATGAAATAATTCTGGGCCACGAGACAATCAAAACGAGGCTCCACATTGGTTATGATTGTACATGATTTAGTGAACGATTGGAACTTTGTCTTCTAAAATCATGTAATGAGAGATGGCTCTAAAAAAACAATTTAAAAATGAGTGTGAAAGTATGAATTTATGAAACAAAAGTTTAATTCTTATGTATTAAACTGCTTTTCAATAAAAAAATGTTTTAAAAAAACTACTTGCAAGTCTAACATCTTGTGGCCCTACATTGATTCATCTTTTTCTTCAAAGACTTCTGAATCATTGTGCAAAGACTTTTCTACTTATCTTCAAAGAAGTGCTTCAGCCCATATAGACTCTTGCCTATTGACTTTGGCGTAGCCTGCTTTAACTGAATTACTCTTTATTGGGGGATCTGAAAGTATTTGACTGCTTAAATTTTTGTGGTATCTTGTCTGCTCTAATCATCTTTTCCCTTTTTACTTACTCATAACTAAATGCTGAATGCCAAAGTAATACATTAACGTCAACAGCACCCTAGCAATTGGAAGTCACCTGTGGGTGTAGGTCTCTGCTGTATGCCATCCCAAATGGTTATTTACTGATTCTGACCTTAAGAGAGTATAATTTTGAAGTATATTTGTGTGGTGCTCCCTTCTGAAGAAGGCTTATATAAACTGACTGGTAAATTAATAATTGTTTTATCAAGAAACCCTGTGTGTAAGTGTCTGCTTGAATACTTGTCACTGTGAACCTCAGTGGCCTCATGTGAGCTGTAGGGGAGTTACACAAACAGCACATCACTGCTCTCGCACTTTTCCAGCTTGATCCCACTAACTCACCTCCCACCCCTCCCTTTTCAAAGCCGCCAAGGGACCACTCCGGTGGTGATGGTGCGTGGTACAAATATCCATTAACATTGACCCCTCTTGAGATGAGCCTGGCTACTCGTCTACACTAACAACCTGTGTAGTGCAGACTTGTACCAAAGGTTGGGTTACTACTGTCAGGAGGTCAGGGTTGTTGTACTGCATACAATCCTGCCTAACAAGGTTCCAGGGACTTTAGAGCAGGCACCCTTGTAGGATAGTGGGTCAAACAAGGCTCTGGGTCGGGGATCTTTGTTTTCGGAGTCCCTAGGTCGATTGGAAGGAAGGGTAACGGCCGTCTCCAGTTACAAGGAAGGCTCTCTGGTTGCTGGAAATCACCTGAGCCGTGTTTTCTTCATCCTCTCAGGTAGTCGACCAATGGAGCCGAAACCTCTTCATTTTATAGGCTCAGGTTTTTATGCAGGAACTCAGCCAATCATACAGCCAGCAAAAACATGGGGAGGGGGGGGGGGTGGCAGTCCTTTCAGGACAGCCAGCCTCCCGGTTTGAACTGGATTCTTGAAATCATGCTGGAAGACAAAGGGGTGCACATTTTGTGACTCCTCCCTCACTTCCTGCCTTCAGACACTCTGGGGGGGGGGGGGGGCGCATTTTGGTCAAATGCAGTAAAGGTGCACCGAATTAGTTAAAAGGTTCATTGCCACCATCCTTTAAAGGTAAGCGGGGGGAATACATTGCATCTCCCCAGCACTCCACATAAGGTGGGAGTGTGCTGGTTTCACTTAAGATCCTTTCTACCCTTGGGCACTAGTTCTCACAAGATTAGCCAGAGAAAGTTAAATGGGGAGCCCCAGGGGCAACCCAGCAGCAATAGACAGGATGTGACAAAAGTTGTTGGAGGATAGTTCACTGGCTCCCCATTAAAGAGCAGATAGTCTTAAAAACACTCGCACACAAATGCATCCACAACACAGCCTCACTCTACCTATCGCAGAGAATCGCCAAACCCATTAGACTGACCCATCAGAACCGCATACACCAACCGTATCACCATTCCCAAAACACTCTGGGTGCATGCAGGAGGCTCCAGCTTACCTGTCATGGCGGCGACTCACTGGAACTCCCTACCTCAGAATTATAGGCTCCCACCTAGCTTTCCGTAACACTATAAAAACCCTTCTGTTTGTATAATGATGCTTCTCTCCGGCATAGCCCTCACTGTATAAATATGATACTGTAAACTGTAACCACCATAGGCCTTCTGCTCAATGTAAACCGGAGCAATGAACTGTTCCTGTAACTAAGACACTGGGCTGTTAGTGCGCTTTACAAATTCATACAATAAAAAAAATAAATTAAAAACACTATGGAGAGTCTTACAAAAATTGACACCCATAAAAAGAGTAAGATTGTGAGTGAGGAAAAAGTTTCCCACTCACTTGGGTATAGGGAACATATATCGACCAGTAAAGTAAAAAGTTCTCGGGTTGACACGGGTCGGGAAGATTTTTCATGGCTATGAAAATCTTACCTAACGGTCTTTTGACCATATGTATGCTACAAGTTCTTTGCACTTTCCTACAGCCCTCTCTCCCTCCTAAAATAAGCCTGACTGTTCTGTCCACGCTACCAAATAATGTAGTACAGGTCTATATTAAGAGATGAAGATTACTGTATTGCCTAATGGTATCGTTTTATAAAGCCCCTTGGGTGGACTTAAGAAAAGCTGTCCTAACAGTCTATTATTGCAAGGACAAGCTAAAGGGCAGCTCAAGGAGTTTCCAACAACACTGCACTAAGTGCTGTGTGCTGCAACAGTAAATTGTAAATGCCCTAAAAGTTGGTGGAAAGCATGACTCCAAAAAAGATGCAACAGTAAGGGTTACAAAATGTTCCCAAAGGTAGATTAAAAGAATGAGCGAGTGCGGAAAGGTTCCTGCTCACTGAGGAGAACTGGTCAAAAGTCCAACAGTCCAGCTAAGTGTTGGACTCGCAGGTTGAGAGGATTTCATACAAAAATGACAATCTACTTGACCAATATCTCATTCCGGTAAAGATGGAGGTGGTTGAGTTTTGTTGTGCCATTTCCTCTGTAAAGAAATAACTCAAGTGATGCTGTAAATTTCTGTTATATTGCTTTGATGCCGTGACTTCCTTTTGTGTTGGGAGGTGCCCATTGATGGGTTTGTTAGCCTTTGCGCATGGTTGGCTCATGGTTTCACAACGTTTCTTTCCCACTAGATATTGATCAGCTAATCACCATCAGTGGTATGATCATCCGCACATCTCAGATCATCCCCGAGATGCAGGAGGCCTTCTTCAAGTGCCAGGTGTGCGCCTACAGTACCAGGGTGGAGATTGACCGGGGACGCATCGCAGAGCCCTCTGTGTGCAAACACTGCAACACCACACACAGCATGGCCCTGATCCACAATCGCTCAATGTTCTCTGACAAGCAGATGGTGAGCAGTACTCTTCCGTTGGTCTCTGCTGACCATGTAGTTGTATTTTGTGCTTCTAGTCCTCGGGCCTACCCTCTGTCAATGTTGCTGGAGATGGGTTGTCAGTTGAGTTAAGGCTGCACTAGTTATCAAAGCAGGTCTTGGCACCACAAGCAATAGGTCATGGTATGCATTGCTTGCATTCCGTAAACGTTTAACTGGCATTTAAGAAAATATTTTACTGACAGTGCCCAGACAATGCTGGTGAGTTTCCCATACCATGGAGATAGGATTCCCAAGAATCCACAAGATTTTAAATCGCCCCAGCAGGTGGCATCTTCTGCAATGTGTTGGTTTTGTTGGGTCACATGGTTTGCTTACTCCAGAAGTACCTGATGGGTGGTTTGCTAAATTGCATTATCTGGGCTTGGGCATATTTTATTAGGTGGCTAATGGTTTTGCTGTTGCCACATCTAAATACCATATCTTAGGAGCACAGGTTTCAAAAGCAGATTCAGATACTTGAAAGGAGCAGCTGTTGCTTTACCACTTGCAGCGGAAAAGTGTAATCTCTGCATTATGATTTGTGCCATTATGTTGATTACTTGAATCATACTAAAAAAAGAATCTTCTTTCATTGTCAGATTAAACTGCAAGAATCCCCTGAAGACATGCCAGCTGGACAGACTCCTCACACAGTTGTCCTCTATGCTCACAATGACCTTGTTGATAAGGTGCAGCCTGGTGACAGAGTTAATGTTACAGGTAAGGTATTGCCTTAAAGGGGCTTGTTAGGTAAGCGTTTGTAGAGTCCAATTTATGTCGGACTTGAAAAGACTTCTCTTGGTCTTAAAAAAAACCCACCTTTTCAATATAGGCCTGCCTATACTACACAAGTTGTAGAGTGACTGAGCAGCCAGGCTTATCTTAAGAGGGGTAATGTGAGCTGTAAAATGAAAATGGTCAATACAGGTATCCAAGTAAACACTTACACTCTTATAGTATACATATTTATTTATATATACACACACGGATATAAAAAGCAGCAACTAATGGTAACATTAATGTACACGTTTGGATTCAGTTTAACAAGAGCTATAAAGTATGTGAGTAAACTTTGCTTATGCTAAACATATTCCAGCACACTGAGTTATGTCATTTGAGGTCCGTATTAGCACTTATTTGTGATCACCATTAAAATATGGAGTTTCAAGGAGGGAAAAGTTTAGTCAGATCAGCACATAGTTTGTAAGTAGTTAAACAGTTGGGTTCTCCCAGAGGAATGTAGGCAGTCGTTTATCCCAGCAATAATGGTTTTCAACAATTGTAACGGAACAAGCACTGCCAAAGCCAATAGGTTCAGAAGAGCCTTTAGGGAGCCAGGATAGCCAAAGTCAATGGGCCAGATCAAAGTTCTGATGCACTCTTCGAACAATGTTTTAAAATAGTCAGTAGTGCAATAGAAAATCACAGAAGCTCAAGAGGACCATCCTTGAAGCACAAGCTGGGAGGCAAGTGCAGGTGAGTTGAAGTCCACTCAAAAGGGTTTAAAATGGTACTCCCCAAGCTAGGAAGCACCACAAAGGGCAAAAGGTAGATGTACTCCAACCTACACAGTACTTGAGACTCGAAGAAATGGTTCCAGCTGGATGCCTTCCTGTTGCAGGGTAGCAGACCCTTGTTCCTGGTCCTTGGTCGTGGTGATGAAATGGAGGACGTCTGATGGGCTACTGCTGCAACACTGGAGAGGGGCTCTGCAGCAATGGATTCTCCTTGCCTTGATTCAGCACCCTTTTGTGATTATTATTTTTGTTGCTTTTTTTTCTTCTCCTCGCCAAAGAACTAGCAGCTCTGGTTGGAAGTTAGTTGATCCCTCGGTCCTGGACTCTGGTGGGAGGTCTCTGGATGAAGATTATCTGCTTCTGTGGGGTCCTCTGGATGCCCCCGAAGTTTTGGCCGGATTCGCACTTCCGAAGACAATGGACTCAATGATGGTCAAAGGGTCCCTGGGCATTTGGATTCTGCATCCTTGGAAAGTCACAGCAAGTCGGGGATCGCGCCAAAAGGAAGCTTGTCTTAAGGCTAGTTGGTCCCATCAGCCCATGGGAGGAAATCGTTTTCCCATTCGAAACGAAAAGGGACACAGCTGCATGGCTTCACCGGGCACTTCGCGGTCCACGAGGTTGCTGCTGGCCTTTCTTCACGTTTTCGTCAGTTCTTGTCCTCCAGTGGTCGACTCTGCCTCTAGTCCCAAAAACCTCACCTTTTTAAGCAAGTTCCCAATCATTGACAGTACTAGGGCTGCCAGCCAGCCAATCAGAACTTGCTTCACTCGGGCACACCTAGAGACAAAGGACAGGGATGTTTCCGGACCCTCCCTCAATTCCTGCCTTTGTAGACCAAATGGAGCCTGGGCGAGCTTCAGGGCTGAAGCCCGCCAAAGACAAAATGCACAAAGGACTCCAACCTGATTCAAAATGAGTAAAAAGCCCAGAAAGAACGGACAAGAAATGGTGAGAAAGGACTGGGGCCTTTTTGGGAAAAATGGTCACCTTTAGGTGCTGTACTGCAGCTGAGGAATCGGCCTGCAGATACATGGCACAAAGGTAGCAAACGAGAAACCACTGCCACTAACTATTCAAGTTAGTTAGTGTAACAGGTTGCATGAAAAGTGGGATCAGGAGTTACTATGTCACCCCCAGCACTCAACGTATGGTGGTGTCTGCTGGACTCACAAACGAAAAGCTAAGTAAGATAAAAGGTAATCTTAATTTCTGATGTTTGTTAATCTGCTTAGAATCACATGCTGTGCATAGGTCCGACATCCAGTGGTCACTGCGGAGTATTGCATTTTGTTTTTCGTAGTCGAAAAGGGGATGTCGACAAGGCGTATCTGTAACACTATCCCTATGGTGACTTTCGTTGTACCCACAATCCCTCACGCGTCGAGGTCCCTCCGATTATTTTTTTCCGCCCAGCTACTGGTCGCCTTTATGCGGAGCTCCTAGAGAGACATTGCAAAATAGTTTCTTCGACCTTTGGTCGTTTGTCATTAATATCAATAACGTAGATCCCTCCCTCGACGCAGAGCTGTTTCTCCGCCGAGCAAGATCTTCGACGCAAGGACGAGCAGGGGGGGATCCTTCGGCGCTGCCGAACACGTGGCCTGGCCTCGCCGGCCTTGCACAGTAGGGAGAGTGGGGTTTTGTGGTCTTTCTTTCTTCTCTTTAAGAATGCCTTTCTCTTTCCCCTCCCTCTCTTTCGAGGTCGTAGTCACACTTCTTGCCCTCAGCTATGGAGAGGACGCCATTTAGGTTTTGCCCGCTTTGCAAGGGTAAATATACCTGGAAGGATAAGCACAAACGGTGCAACCGTTGCTTACCCCTCGATCATCAGGAGGACGGCTGTGCGGCCTGTAAATTACTAAAGCCCAAAACTCTAAAAGACCGCAGGGTCAAAAGGTGGGTGGCCTACGCCATGTCTAGGCCTGACTCCTCGCCCGCTGCCGCCGAGTGTGACAAGGACAGTGACTACACGGCCCCCATAACGAAGGCTGTAGACCTCTCAAAGGAGCGTTCACGCTCCTCGTCGTCCGTCCCCGACAAGCCCGGCTCATGCCCAGTTTATGGGGATGAACACCCCGGCGACAAGGACGCACACGGAAAAACACCAAAGCACATACCCCCGGCACGCATTCGTCGAAGACGAAGGCAGCCATAGCGCCAATGGGGACGCCGGGCCCACCGGCGTCTTCCGCCGACCGTAAGGGTCGTCAGCCCTCCCCGCCTCCGCGACAGGCAACTGGGCATTCTAAAAATAAGGGCGCTAACACCAAAACCTCCGGCGACGCGCATCGTAAGAGCACTCGCGTTGCCAGCAAGGACTCGACGAGCAAAGGCTCGACGTTACATAGCGCGACGGATCCCTCGGAAGAGAGAATGATCGCCGAAGCCTCGCGCGCATAGCGTCTACGTACGGTTGCCAGAGACGTACAGCGAGTGAGACGCCGAAAACCGAGCACAAGGCCAAAGATACGCCGGAAAACAGATCAGGCCAGTTCCCGACACCGACAGAAGGACCTAGCCAGCGAGAAGGCTACTCAGAAGGCGAAGACTCACTTTCTTCGACGTTATGGGACAGAACCAGACAACTACAGGATGAAGAAACTCTTTTTTTTTTTTTTCATTCCCACACCGTCCTGGCCGACCTCAGTGGACCTTTGAAAAGTTCCAGACCTGTATGGATAAACTAGACAGGTTCATGTCCATCCCAGAAGACAGGGCACCCAAGAGACCAAGGGAGGCACCCCTGGAGATTCCAAGGGCTGAATACCAGAAGTTTTATAACCCCATACAGGAGGACATATACTCTTCAAATCTCACTGAGGAAGACCCCTTCTTCCAGGAGGAAGATGAGTTCACCTATGTTGAAGACCAACAAGAAGAGGAAGGTTTTCACGAGGACACTAACCTAGGTGAGGAGGGATTCCAGGAGGACACAGGCGAGGGCGACCCAAATCCCTGGCAGTCAGCAGCTAGGTCGACAGACACAGGCAGTAGCAGTATAGTCATCAGGTCTACTGAAACTACACCAGTCAGGAACCCTTCGCCTGTCGATGATCAACCCACTTTCAATGCACTGCTGAAGAAGGCAGCAGCACATTTTGAAATTGAAACTGGGGAGGTCACCCCATACACCGATTTTAGCCAAATTATCCCCATCCTCGTCTCAGTTAAGAGACGTATTAACCCTTCTCTTTCCACTCCTGCATTGGTGAGAGGGGTCAATCCGAGGATTGATAAACTTCTCTCCCTCTCAATCAGACCCATTCTATATTCAATCCCGGACTCCCTGGTCGTGACCAACACCAGGAAAAGGGCAGGAGTCCCACGATCTACCAGCGAGGCACCCCCAGATAAAGAGGGGAAGAAGCTGTATGCCCTAGCCAAGAGAATTACCACCTCTGCAGCATTCTCTACCAGAATTGCCAATAATAATACCCTATTGGCATGCTACGCTGATGCTCTATTGGCAAAGCTCAAACAGGACATCGAAGAAGTTCCCGAACCCCTAAGGACTCGTTGGCTGGCTACAATTAATGAGGGCTCTCTGGTCAACCAAAGCATCGTCAAGAATACCCTCGATGCAGCAGAGACGGCTGGCCGCACTTTGGTACAAAGAATTTTGCTGAAGCGTCGCGTCTGGCTTCGCAATTCCGGTTTTAAGGCGGAAACACAAGCGTCCCTTATTAGTAAGCCCATAGAGGAGCCCAACCTCTTTGGGAAAGCAGTGGATGACGCGCTGGAGAACACGAAGAAAGAATTTGACACAATCTAACAGGCAGGGATTTGGTAATGAGCGCTTTTTTTCGTGGACAACGCCAGCAACAAAACCAACAACCGTATTCTGCCAGCAACTACCAAGGTCATAGTGGCCAGTACAATCAGAGGGGTCAACGCCGTGGCAAAGGGAGAGGCTGGGGTTCCACCCCCAGAGGCTCCCAGGCCACCAACACCACCAAGTGATGCGAAGATTCGCGTCCCCTCCCATGCAACGCCGGTCGGGGGGCCGGTTAACATCCTTTCTTCCAGCATGGGAGGGAATAACATCAGACCGCTGGGTACTTTCCACCGTAGCCCGCGGCTACTGTATAGAGTTCAACAGTTCCCCAACATACAGACCCCCGAGGGGACGCTGCATGACACCAGAACACCTCGCCATCCTTCTCCAAGAAGTGGACCAACTGCTGGAAAAAAAGAGCCATAGAGGTTGTGCCTCTATCTCAGGTAACGGAAGGTATTTATTCAGTTTACTTCCTTGTACCCAAAAAGGATCTAACCATGCGCCCTGTATTAGATCTGCGCCCAGCGAACAAGTTTGTCAAACCCCAAAAGTTTCGTATGGTGACGTATCACAGGGAGATTACATGACAACACTGGACATGAAAGATGCATACTTTCATATTTTAATGTTGCCAGCGCACAGAAAATACCTCCGGTTTATGATAGAGGGCAAACACTACCAGTTCAGAGTGCTACCCTTCGGCATAGCATCTGCACCAAGGGTATTCACGAAAGTACTGGCAGTGGCCCATCTGCGCAGATTATCCATCCCAGTATACCCTTACCTCGACGACTGGCTCATAACAGGGGATTCTTACGAGACATGCTTCTCAAACACCCAAAAGACTGTAGACCTTTTGTTCTAACTGGGCTCCTCCATCGAGAAGTCCACCTTAGACCCCGGCCAAGTCAAACAATTCTTAGGGGCTCTAATTCGAACAAAGGACGGCCTCGTCTTCCCCTCCGAGAGGGTCCAAAACATGCTGTTTCAGATCCCCAATATGTGGCAGCCGAGAGGTGACGGTGCGCAAAGCGATGCGCTTGCTAGGAATGATGGCGTTGTGTATTTATTTGGTACCTCACGTGCGCCTGCGACCGATGCAAGAGTGGCTCAACGGCCAATGGTGTCAGGCCAGCGGACAATGGGACGATCTAGTGGTGGTCTCGCAGGCCTTGGTTCTCTCGCTACGGTGGTGGACAAAGGAAAACCTGATAATAGGGAAACCCTTTGCCACACCCGCGGTGGAGGCCACTCTAACCACAGACGCATCCCTCACAGGATGGGGGGCTCACCTATCCCATCAGACTGCTCACGGAGTGTGGACTCCGAGCGTAGCATCCAAGCACATAAACCTACTGGAGCTACTGGCGGTGTTCAAAGCATTAAAAGCCTTCCAAGATCACCTACAAGGGAAGATAGTGATGGTCCTTACAGACAGCACCACAGCCATGTACTACATCAACAAGCAGGGGGGCACCCACTCTCCAGGACTGTCCAAGCTGTCCCAGAATATATGGAAGTGGGCTCTCAGACACATGTTCCTACTGTCACAACACGTACCAGGGGAACTCAATCTGCTAGCAGACGAACTCAGCAGAGACTTCCCCCTGCCCGAAGAGTACGAATGGCGATTGCACGAAGACATCGTCTTAGACGTCTTCACGCAATGGGGATTCCCCGAAATAGACCTGTTCGCAACTCTAGAGAACTCGCAATACCAAAGTTACTCCTCCAGGTACCCCCAGAACCAGTCCAAGGGGAACGGTCTGTCGATACAATGGTCAGGGAAATTTGTTTCTGATGTTTGTTAATCTGCTTAGAATCATATGCTGTGCATAGGTCCGACATCCAGTGGTCACTGCAGAGAATTGCATTTTGTTTTTCGTAGTCGAAAAGGGACGTCGACAAGGCGTGTCTGAAATACTATCCCTATAGTGACGTGCGTTGTACCCACAATCCCTCACGCGTCGAGGTCCCTCAGATTGTTTTTTTCCGCCCAGCTACTGGTCGCCTTTACGCGGAGCTCCTCGAGAGACATTGCAGATTCCATCTCCTCGACCTTTGGTCGTTTTCCTATTTAATATATAACAGATCGATCCCTCCCTCGACGCAGTTGTGAAGCTGTCTCTGCTGAGCAAGATCTTCGACGGAGGGGACAAGCGGAGGAGATCATTCGGCGTTGCCGAACACGTGGCCTGGCCTGGCCTCGCCTCGCAGGCCAAATACAGTAGGGAGAGTGGAGTCGTGGGACATCTCTGATTCTTTTCTGAGAATGCCTTTCCTTTTCCCCTTCCTTTCCCTTGGGGTCGTTATCACGATTTATTGCCTCGGCTATGGAGAGGACACCCTTTAGGTTTTGCCCACTTTGCAAGGGCAAGTTTACTTGGAAGGACAAGCATTCACGGTGTAACCGCTGCTTGCCCCTCGATCACAAAGAGGAGGGTTGCACGGCTTGTCGGCTTCTGAAGCCAAAGACTCTAAAAGACCGTAGGGTCAAGAGGTGGGCGGCCTACGCTATGTCGAAGGCCGATTCTTCACCCGCCGCTGCTACCACCGACAGTGACGAGGAACGTGATAACACGACCTCCGCTACGGAAGTCGTACACCCCTCTAAAGAGCGCTCGCGCGCTTCGTCGTCTGTCCCCGGCCCCGACGGGCTCGGCTCACGCCCTGCTTATGGGGATGAACACCCCAGCGACACTGACGCACACGATACCACACATAAGCACACAACCCATAGCTCTTCTTCGTCGAAGACGAAGAAAGCATCAGCGCCCAAGGAGACGCAGGTTCCACCGGCGGCCTCCTCGGACCGTTCAGGTTCGAAACCCCTCTCGCAACCGCAGCTGCGACCAGCGACTGGGCTTTCGGCAAATAAGGGCGCCGCCCCCAAACCATCGGCCGGCGCGCACCAGCAGAGAGCGCACGCCGCCGTAGAACGATCGACACCCGTAACGTCGAAACCACAGCCCTCTGCTGACAAACGAGTCGCAGAGAGCTTGGCGAGGATCGTTGTAGCCGACGCCCAGAAGCGTACGCCGAAAGACACGTCAAGCGCTACGCAGAGGTCAAAAGACACGCCGAAAAAGGCCGAAGAAAGACAGGGACTACCCCCTTCAGTCGGGGGGGGGGGGGGGGGACCCCAGCACACCGGAAGGCTTTTCGGAAGGCGACGGGACACTTTCCTCGACGTTATGGGAGAGGTCGAGCCGTTGTCAGCTAGATGACACTAATTTTCCTCCGCTAGACCGCTCAGGGGTACCCCATGAAACCATGGAAAGGCTCCATCTCTGCATGGAGAGAATGGAGAGGTTTATGAAGACCCAGAACCCTCCCACTCCCAAGAGAACAAGAGAAGGGCCTCAGGAGGACCCCAGGGCCAAATATCCGAGACTAGTCAATCCCCAGCAGGACACGGCCTCAGACTTCCATAATGTGTATGACCTCACTGGTGAGGAACAATACTTGGAGGAGGAGGATGAATTTGTGGACGATGAAGAGGGACAGAACCAGGAGGAAGGTCTGGAAGACAGCCCAGACATGGTAGGAGAAGGCTTCGGAGAAAATCCAGAAGGACCTGCTCATCCCTGGCAATCCCCATCAGTATATTCGGACACTGATGTCCTGAACCTAAATCCTCCTGACAATTCACCTGTTAGAAACACGTCTCCCATTGACGATCAGCCCACATTCAATGCCCTGTTGCGGAGAGCAGCAGCACATTTCGAACTGGACACTGGGGAGATCTCTCCTGAAATAGACTTTGTGGAAAGAGTAATTAAGGAGAAACCCCCAGTCAGCCAGACCATTCCCCTCCTCGCTTCAGTGAAGAGAAGAATCATCCCTTCGCTATCCACACCCGCACTAATCAGAGGAGTTAATCCAAGAATTGAAAAACTTTTCACTCCTTCACCCTCAGACCCACTGTACATCAGGGGACATTCCATTCCGGATTCCCTTGTAGTAACTAATACAAGGAAGAGGGCAGGGCTGCCGCTGTCCACCAGCGAGGCACCACCTGACAAGGAGGGCAAAAGGTTATATGCCCTTGCAAAGAGTCACATCCTCGGCTGCCTTTTCGGCAAGAATTGCGAACAACAATTCTTTGCTAGCTAGATACGCGGACACGCAGTGGGCCAAACTGCGCAAAGACGCCGAAGAAGCGCCGGAACCACTAGGTACACGCCTGCTATCAACTATTGGCGAAGGAACCCAGGTCAACCAGAGTATTGTAAAGAACTCTCTGGATGCTGCAGAGACAGCGGGACGTTCCCTGGTTCAGGGAATACTCCTAAAACGCCATGTATGGCTGCACAACTCAGGGTTCAAACCGGAGACACAGGCGTCTTTAATAAATAAACCTGTTGAAGACTCAAACCTCTTCGGGAAAGCGGTGGATGAGGCTCTGGAGTTCGATACTATCAAAACTCTTGACCAGATCTCGAAGCCCACTACCAGACGCGGCTATGGCAACAAATGCTTTTTTCGTGGCCAACGCCAACAGCAGAATCAGCAGCAACAGTACCCTGCCACCAATTACCAGACCAATAGTGGGCAGTACAGCCAAAGAGGCCAGCGCCGGGGCAAAGGGAGAGGTCGGGGGTCCACCCCTAGAGGCTCCCAAGCCCCCAACAACACCAAGTGACGCGAATATTCGCGTCCCCTCCCATGCAACACCGGTCGGGGGCCGGATAACATCCTTTCTTCCAGCATGGGAGGGAATAACGTCAGACCGCTGGGTACTTTCCACCGTAGCCCACGGATACTGCATCGAATTCAACAGTTCCCCAACATACAGACCCCCGAGGGGACGACGCATGACACCGGAACACCTTGCCATCCTTCTCCAAGAAGTACAACTACTGCTGGAAAAAGGAGCCATAGAGGTCGTGCCTCTATCTCGGGTAACTGAAGGTATTTATTCAGTGTACTTCCTTGTACCCAAAAAGGATCTAACCATGCGCCCTGTATTAGATCTGCGCCCAGCAAACAAGTTTATCAAACCCCTGAAGTTTCGTATGGTGACCTTACAGGAAGTGATCCCACTGCTATCACAGGGAGATTACATGACAACATTGGACATGAAAGATGCATACTTTCATAATTTAATGTTGCCAGCGCACAGAAGATACCTCAGGTTCATGATAGAGGGCAAACACTACCAGTTCAGAGTGCTACCCTTCGGCATAGCATCAGCACCAAGGGTATTCACGAAGGTACTGGCAGTGGCAGCGGCCCACCTGCACAGGTTGTCCATCCCAGTTTACCCTTACCTCGACGACTGGCTCATAACAGGGGATTCTTACGAAACATGCTTCTCCAATACCCAAGACTGTAGACCTTTTTGTTCCAGTTGGGCTTCTCCATCAACGAAAAGAAGTCCAGCCTAGACCCCAGCCAAATCAAACAATTCCTAGGGGCTCTAATTCAAACAAAGGACGGCCTAGTCTTCCACTCCAACGAGAGGGTCCAAAACATGCTGTTTCAGATCCCTCAATATGTGACCGGTCTAGAGGTGACGGTACGCAAAGCAATGCGCTTGCTAGGCATGATGGCGTTGTGTATTTATTTGGTACCTCACGCGCGCCTGCGCATGCGCCCTATGCAAGAGTGGCTCAACAGCCAGTGGTGTCAGGCCAGCGGACTATGGGACGATCTAGTGGTGGTCTCGCAGGCCTTGGTTCTCTCTCTACGGTGGACAAAGGAAAACCTGGAAAGAGGGAAACCCTTTGCCACACCCGCGGCGGAAGCCACTCTGACCACAGACGCATCCCTCACAGGATGGGGGGGGGGGCTCAATGGAGCTACTAGCTGTGTTCAAGGCGCTAAATGCCTTCCAGGAAGACCTACAAGGCAAGACTGTGTTGGTCCTTACAGACAGCACCACAGGCATGTACTACATCAACAAGCAGGGGGGCACCCACTCTCCAGGACTGTCCAAACTGGCCCAAAATATATGGAAGTGGGCTCTCAAACAAAACATGTTCCTACTGTCACAACATGTACCAGGGGAACTCAATCTGCTGGCAGACAAACTCAGCAGAGATTTCCCCCTGCCCATAGAGTACGAATGGCGACTGCACGAAGACATCGTCTTCAACGTCTTCACACAATGGGGATTCCCAGAAATAGACCTATTCGCAACCCTGGAGAACTCACAATGCCTAAGTTACGCCTCCAGGTACCCCCAGAACCAATCCAAGGGGAACGGTCTGTCGATGCAATGGTCAGGGAAATTTGTTTACGCTTTTCCCCCCGACTCCCCTTCTCAACAAGGTGGTACACAAGATGCACCAGGAACAAGTGACCATGATACTGGTGGCCCCAATGTGGGCCTGACAGCCATGGTTCGCTCACTTGATGGAGATGTCTCTATCTCCCCCAGTGAAACTCCCCTGCCCGTACAACATGCTGTCACAAGACAAGCGCAGGACTCTGCATCCATGCCCCCAGAACATGAACTTAGCAGCTTGGCTCCTGAGGTCATAGAATTCGGACATCTACAGCTCCCGCAGAGATGCATGGACATCCTCAGGGAAGGCAGAAAACCTAACATTCGCCACTGCTATTCTAGCAAGTGGAAGAGATTTGTTATCTGGTGCAGAGGGAAAAGCATCAACCCGATTGACTGCTCTCCCACACATATTGTTCTATACCTGACCCACTTATTGGATTCAGGTCTAGTGTTCAATTCCATTAAAGTCCACCTAGCGGCACTTTCTGCATACACCACTTCCCAACTCAAGGTGTCGTGGTGGAAGATCCCTGTTATAAAGGCCTTCATGGAGGGAATAAAGAGAATACACCCCCTGATAGCTGACACAGCTCCCGGATGGGACCTTAACGTGGTACTTACCAGACTCATGGGCTCACCTTTCGAACCCATACACAAAGCATCTCTTAAAGACCTCGAAATTAATCTCGAAATTCCACGTAAACCAGTCTATAGAACTGCCTACGTTCTTTCAAAATCCTTCCAACTTGGGAGAAAAAACTCTGCACACACTAGATGTGTGCAGAGCGGTCATATTCTACATGGAAAGAACCAGACCACTGAGGAAGACTAATCAGTTCTTCGTCTCGGTGGCAGCAGGAAGAGAAGGGGATGCAGTTTCAAAGTCCACTATTTCTAGATGGATTGTTCAATGCATTACTCTTGCTAAGAGAGAACTGCCCTTTAAGCCAAGAGCACACTCTACTCGAGGCACGGGGGCGTCCATAGCATTCATTGCAAATGTTCCCCTTGAGTCCATCTGCAAAGCGGCTACCTGGAGTTCTGTGCACACCTTTACAAAACACTACTGTCTAGATGCACACTCGAGATCTGACTCCCAGGTGGGACAGGCAGTATTAAGACATCTTTTCTCTACTGTTCCTTCTCATAACCCACCACCAACTCCGGGTACTGCTCGCTAGTCTATGCACAGCATGTGATTCTAAGCAGATTAACAAACATCAGAAGACAATGCATTACTTACCGTAAAAGCATTTCTGATGGTTGTATCTGCTTAGATTCACATGCGCCCACCCTTCCTCCCCGCTCGGATGGAAGGAACATAGACTTCCTTTTATATCTCTTTTCTGTACTCCCTCACGTCTAGAAGGCTCCCTCAGGGCAGAAAAATACAAACAGAGGGACCTCGACGCATGAGGGATTGTGGGTACAACGCACGTCACTATAGGGATAGTATTTCAGACACGCCTTGTCGACGTCCCTTTTCAACTACGAAAAACAAAATGCAATACTCCGCAGTGACCACTGGATGTTGGACCTATGCACAGCATGTGAATCTAAGCAGATACAACCATCAGAAATGCTTTTACGGTAAGTAATGCATTGTCTTACGCCTTTCCCCCCTGACTCCCCTTCTCAACAAAGTTGTGCACAAGATGCACCAGGAACAAGTTACCATGATACTAGTGGCCCCGATGTGGGCCCGGCAGCCATGGTTCGCTCACTTGATGGAGATGTCCCTATCTCCCCCAGTGAAACTTCCCTGCCCATACAACATGTGTTGGGTGTCCTGACCCACGTTTGAGCTATCATGCTGCAACATTTGGTGCTGTGGGCTTAGAAAATCCAAGATGGCCAAAAAGCCCACATGTACGCCAGAATAGGAAAACTGTGCAGTACTGGCATGGAAAACATCATGATGGCCAGAACTTCCCAGAAAATGCACAGGGAAATGCATGAAGAATAGGCTGCCACCCATTTTTGCCTATGTTGTGAGCACAGGAGGGCACTGCCTAAAACCACCATTGGGCTACCCACACAGTAGCCTGAAACCATTGGGAATGGCAGTGCTGATTGCCAAAAGCAACCTAGATCTGTGGGGAATTAATTTTCTTAAATCCCAAAAATGGTTGCATTACCAGTACTCACCACTATCAGAAAGCCGGCGTTTTAAAACCACCAGACTTTTGTGTAAAACTGAACAAATGAAACAAAACCAGACCAAGGAAAGACTTGCTAAGAGGTGGATACAATGTAAAACTATACTCTGAAATGACTTGAAGTAAGTAATTATTGAATGTGTATGTAAAAATCGTAATAGACTTAAACTGGGGGACAAAAAATGACATTTAGCTGAAACCTGGCTTAATGAAACTGAATTCTGCCTGACATCTACCCCCACAGGAGTTAAAACCTGCTCAGCCACTCTTCCCCTTGCCAAAAGGAGTTGTCACCTCTCTGATTAGATTAGGGGTGGAGCAGCTACAGGGAGTTGAACAAAGGCCTGTCCTGGGCCCAGGCAGATGGTTTATTGGGGGGGATCGTAAATGGCTTCCTTTTGAACAAAGCCCTTCCTTGACTCAGGCAGATGGTTTATAGGGGAGGTCGTAAAGTGGCTTCCTCTTGGCAGAAACGGGGAGGGGCAGCCCCTCTGAGGACAGGCTGAGCTTAAAGAAAGTGGATAGACTGGTTTCTCCACCATGTGACCTGGGAAGACACACCCCTGTTGGCCAGAATATGATTTTAAGAAAGATGTATAACTCATGGTGCGGACTTGTCAAAATTATCTAAATGATACCATAATTCTTGTGATTTTTCTGCCCACATTTTAAGGTTTTCGGACCCGGTGGTATGATCTGGGGGGTTGCTAGCGGGAAATAGGGTTTCACTCCAAATGTCTGCATGTTAAAAATCTGACACTTCATCAATTAATGTCCATACTCCTTGCGCACATGTGTATAAATTTGGGTAAATGTCCGATATTGCAAAACCAGTTAACAAGTGAAAAATGTTGCCATTTCTGAATGCAAGCCCCCAGGAAGAGCAGAGTTTGAACAGAGTATACCTCATGTGATATGTGATGGGTGCATGTAATTTTAAACAACTGTGTATCTGTGCAATATGTATTTGAATCAAATATAGATTTGTGGGCAAACTGACCAGGGGAGGATCCTCTGACCCATAAAACCTACAGCATCACTCTGACTCACATTTCCTTCCCCCAATCATGGGAGAGGGGAGAATTGGGGCAATGACAAGTAGAGAGGGGCAGGCTTAGGTAGGCCCAGGCACACACCCATTTTCAAAACACATAAAAAGAGACTGCTGGGACAGGTAGAGAGATTCAAATCCAGTTGCTGCAACGCGCTCTGCCGGACCACACAACATCCAGAAGATACCAGATCCAACACTTAGACTTTAAAACTCCAAAGAACTTGATTCAGAACTCAAAGCAAGGGCCTAAACCCACAAACTGAGAACTCTTCTCAGCAGGCCTCAGCATCCAGCAAACCTAACAGCGGTAGCTGCATCCAGGAGCCGTGCAGATCAGCGCTGTGTCCAGAGAAAGCTGTGCAGAAAGATCCAGGAGCTGTGCACAGACGCTGTACCCAGAGATCCAGGAGCGGTGTCAGACCAGCAGAGCAGAGACCAGACGCTGTGCGCAGAGACCGTCCGGGGCGAAACCAGAACCGAAGCCATCTTGACCCGATCCGTGAGACCTAGACCGTCCAAATATATTGTGAGTACAGCTAGGACAGTGTGAAACCAAATCTTAGTTTCCAGTGATATAATTCAATCTATTTAATCTAAGTAGAACTGCCTCCTGTCACTTGTCAATTCTGCAGCTGCATAGCTGTCACCTGTCATTTTTAAAAGCTGTCACCTGTCAATTTGAGTTACTTTAAATTCGAAAAACGACCTTTACAAAATCGTTCATATCTTTGGAACCGTTTGGGCTAGAAACTTAATCTTAGCTTTTCAACGAACCTAGAACCGACTTGCTACTCCTTATACTTTTGCCGTAATCGTGATTCACGCATTCATGAATTTTGCTGCGATTCGCGATTTGGTTAAAAATCCAGCCACGTGTGAAAACAGCAGCTTCCTTGCTTTCCTTTGCCAAAAATGTGTTTATCCTGCTAGTTACTCCTAGAGCATTGTTAAAGGGAGCCTGAGCTCATCCTAAGTATCTTTCACTCACCCTGAACCTCCTAAAGGGAATTAAAACCATTTTCAGCATATTCCTCACTTCATTGCCAGCACATATAAAAGCATTTTGGGCCTGTGTTTCAACTTCTATCCGTAGTCTAAGCTTCCTGGGGTGAACTGAATTACATTTGATTGCATGTCTGAGAACTGTGTGCTACTCTTCATTTCCTTACATTGCATAAGGGGGGGGGGGGTGGATTGCCAGAGAAAGGTGATTACATTGTTTTGTTGAAATCATATTGAGTATTTTCTGTACTGCATTTTCATTCAACATTGCATCCATCTATAAAGCATTCTCTACCACCTTATTCTTCTGTTCCTATTCACAAGTGTGCTACCTCATCCTTATACTACTCCTGGGTAACCAAATCAGTTTACTAGTAGGACATTATTCACTGTTGATCACTGCTCATGTTTTAAGTGTGATATTAATTATGAATTCATTATAAAAGTGTGATAGTGTGTGTGTGTATATATATATATATTTATTTTCAAGTAAACCTTTTAAACTTGCAAAACAGAACTACTTCTTGGCTCAGTGGGGTCAGGGGGATTCTAAGAGAGGGGTGTTATATAGGGGTAGTCATCCAGAACTCATGAACTGGACATAAAGATATATCAATAAGGGTTTCCATTCAGTACCCCAGACTAGGCATTGACTTAGCTGTAGTGTTGAATTGAATCTTCTTACACATGCTGTCACAGGACAAGGGCAGGACACTACATCCATGCCCTCAGACCATGAACTTAGCAGCCTGGCTCCTGAGATCATAGAATTTGGACATCTACAACTCCCGCAGAGATGTATGGACATCCTCAGGGAAGCCAGAAATCCTAATACTCGCCACTGCTATTCTAGCAAGTGGAGAAGATTTGTCATCTGGTGTAGAGGAAAAAGCATCAACCCGGTTGACTGCTCTCCCACACATTGTTCTGTACTTGACCCGTTTATTGGATTCAGGTCTAGTGTTCAATTCCATTAAAGTCCACCTGGCGGCACTTTCTGCATACACCACTTCCCAACTTAGTGTCGTGGTGGAAGATCCCAGTTATCAAGGCCTTCATGGAGGGGGTAAAGAGAATACACCCTCCGATAGCTAACCCAGCTCCCGGATGGGACTTAAATGTGGTACTTTCCAGACTCATGGCCTCGCCATTTGAACCCATGCACAAGGCAACTCTTAAGGACCTCACTCTTAAGACTGCTTCCCTAATAGCTATCACCTCCATTAGGAGAGTAAGTGAACTACAGGCTCTTTCTGTTCTAGACCCCTTCGTAACAGTTCACAAAGATAAGGTGGTTCTACGCACACACCCAAGGTTTGCACTGAAATTCATCTCGAAATTCCATGTAAACCAGTCAATAAAACTACCAACGTTCTTTCAAAACCCTTCCAACTTGGGAGAAAAAAGTCTGCATACACTGGATGTACGCAGAGCTGTCATGTTCTACATGGAAAGAACCAGGCCACGGAGAAAGACTAATCAGTTCTTTGTCTCGGTGGCAGCAGGAAGAGAAGGAGCTGCAGTCTCAGTCCACTATCTAGATGGATTGTTCAATGCATCACTCTGTTTCTCTCTTGCTAAGAGAACTACCCTTCAAGCCAAGAGCACATTCTACTCGAGGCACTGGGGCATCCATAGCATTCATTGCAAATGTTCCCCTTGAGTCCATCTGCAAAGCGGCTACCTGGAGTTCTGTGCACACCTTTACAAAACACTACTATCTAGATGCACACTCTAGATCTGACTCCCAGGTGGGACAGGCAGTATTAAGACATCTTTTCTCTACTGTTCCTTCTCATAACCTTGTTCCTGAAAAGTTTGACAAGCTATGCCTTGAGCTCCTCAATGTGGGTGTAGACACCAAGCTCCTCCTTAAAGGGGTCATACTTCTGGTAAGAGATTTGTTGCTTACATTATTCTTAAGCTGAATTGCTGTAACCATGTAGGCGCAATGTGTGAAGTGTAGGAGTGAACATGTTGCCAAACCCAGAGGATGGGACATGATGCATAGCAAAATGTTCTCAATTTCTTGGACGATTTTGGCTTGTGCTTGTCCCCTACACAAGCCAACCTTTACACTAAAACCAGTATCTAAGCTCCCATGCCAACTGATGCATATGCGATGAAGTGCATGTCTTAATGTTCATTGTTCGGAAATGTTTTCTTTTAGCAACTTTCCCTCCATTGACTTTTGACATTCACAGCAAAACTATTGCTAGAATCCAGAATTATCTTTTGGGAGAAGTCTTTTTAGCCTCCCTCGCCTGCTTAAATTGCATTGATTGGATACAGTGCTAAGCGAAGTAAGAGGTCCCATTCTCTCTTCCCATTGTGCTTGATTTTGAATAGCAGCAAAATCTGATGTCAGTGTAATGCTGAAGTGGCACGTTTCTGTATGTTTAATTGGTGTACATCTTAGCATGCATCCTTAGCAGTCTGATGGTAGTGAATGGAATGTAACACTAAAGATGCACTGCCATGCACCAATTCTCGAACTGCAACAATATGCACACATGTTATGGAGCACTTCGCCCTTCTCCACCTTGGTGTTCTCACAGCAGCTAAACCTTGTCCGAGGAATGGGCATATTGTGACCAGCCAGGGTGTTCTTGAACTGTGGGTAGAAAAAAGATTAGAAAAAATGACAAACTGGTTGGGGATGATGAGGTGAGCAAGAGGGAAAGCCATAATATAAAGTGTAAAAGTTTGCCGAGGACTGGACTCTGGTATTCAGACCGTGCACAACACCAGTGATTTATTCTTTCTACCAATTGGTACAACATACATCTCGCTTTACAAGCTAACCACAACAGGAATAACCATCAGGGCGCTTTGCTGCCAATGTGCCTTTACCGCATGCAGCACCTATATCTGATTTCACAGGTTTAAGACGCCAACACCAATTGTTGGTCTGGCCTTGAGAAAGACCTAGGTATAGGTCGCAACACGTGTCGGCAGACAGGCTTGAGATCTTTGTAAAGAAACAGAATACAAGATTTTATCCAAACCCTTTATTTGCTTCAGCCAGCTTACTTTGAGCAGCAATATTGCTCAAAAAATGGGTGCTGTCTCTAATTTCTACACAAGCAGCACATCAAAATAGTGGAACTCTAGTTCTCATTCTGTACTCGCGTGAGTAGGCTTGTGGAGCCTACTAGTTCCACTTTGGTGCAGCAGCGGTTGGTACCAGTTTTAGAATATTGTGCTTTCTAACGAATCAGCCCTTGCGCTCCAGACACCTGGCATTCCTCAAATCCACTGTTGCCCATAATATAAAGTATGTTCATAAGGGAAAGGCAAGACAAGAGGGTGGAGGGATATGGGTGTATATTGTGTATTGAAAGTTAGCATGTCCACTCCTAGACGGAACTATGAAAGTTAGCATGTCCACTCTAGAACTGTGAAAGTTAGCATGCCCACCCCTAGACGGAATTGGGAAAGTTAGCATGCCCACTCCTAGACGGAATTGGGAAAGTTAGCATGCCCACTCCTAGACGGAACTGCGAAAGTTAGCATGTCCACTCTTAGATGGAATTGTGAAAGTTAGCATGTGAAAGTTGCATTTAGAAAGTGTGCCCTACAGCCTGTCCGTCAAGCTTAGAAATGTGCCCAATAGCCTCTCTGGTAAATTGAATTTAGATGTGTGCCCAAGATCCTCTGTGAAAGATGCATTTAGAAGTGAGCCCAATAGCCACTCTGGAAAGCTGCATTTAGAAATGTACCCAATAGACACTCTGGAATGCTCCATTAGAAGTGTGCCCAATAACCTCGCTGTGAATTTAGTAGTGTTCCCAATAACCACTCTGTGAAAGTTGCTTTCAGAAGTGTGCCCAACAACCCCTCTGTGAATTTAGAGGTGTACCCATTGGCCGCAATGAGAGTTACATCTAGAGGTGTGCCCAATAGCCTCTCTGGTAAATTGAATTTTGAAAGTTCCTAATAGCCTCGCTGGAAAACTGAATTCAGAAGTATCCCCAATAGCCTCGCAGGAAAATGAAGTTAATAGTGCGCCCAGTAGCCTCTCAGTGGAAAATTGAATTTAGATATGGGCCCAATATCCTCTGTGAAAGCGGCATTTAGAAATGTGCCCATTAGCCACGCTGTGAAAGCTGCATTTAGAAGTGCTACCAATAGCATCTGTGAAAATTGATTATAGAAGTGCATCCAATAAACACCCTGGAAAGTCTCAAGTAGAAGTTTGCCCAATAGCCTCTCTGGAAAATTGAACTTAGAAATGTAGCCCAGTAGACGCTCTGTGAAAATTTGCATTTAGAAGTGTACCCAATAGCCTCCGCGAATGTTACACTTAGAAGTGTGCCTAATAGCCTCGCTGATAAACTGAATTTAGAAATGTTCCCAATAGCCTCTGTATGGAAAATTGTACTTAGAAGTTCGCCCGGTAGCCTCTCTGGGAAAGTGATTTTAGAAGTTTGCACATTGAAAGAGCATATAACCATTCTTACCACACCCCACGCTTACTCTCTCCTTTACATCACCACTCAACTAGAACACAGAGATACTATGACACCATTCGGTATAACTGTTCCCATACGAACATCCACCGCTTACTCCACATCATTCTATGTAAACACTGCTGGTCTCACACCCCCAGCCAGGCGTTTTCCTCAGGCCTAACGCAGCCACATCCGTTCCGGATAAATCCTGCCAGAACGAACACATTCTCCTGATCTCTCAACCACCACACCTACCAATATTTAAGAATCAGCTATTACATGTGTACCGCACGAGCTGCACACATATCCGGTGCACACACGCACCTTTTGACTCTCCCTACTCTCCCTACTCTCTCTACTGATCTGAACTTCGGTTCCCAAGGGCGTTCAACCTACCAGCGCCTTCAGACCATACCAATGGTATATAAGGCGCTATATAAGTGCAAAATAACAATAACAACAATAACCCACCGCCAACTCCGGGTACTGCTCGCTAGTCTATGCACAGCATGTGATTCTAAGCAGATTAACAAACATCAGAAGACAATGCATTACTTACCGTAAAAGCATTTCTGATGGTTGTATCTGCTTAGATTCACATGCGCCCACCCTTCCTCCCCGCTCGGATGGAAGGAACATAGACATCTTTCTAAATCTCTCTTTTCTGTACTCGCTCACGTATAGAAGGCTCCCTCAGGGCAGAAAAAATACAGAGGGACCTCGACGCGTGCGGGATTGTGGGTACAACGCACGTCACTATAGGGATAGTGTTACAGACACGCCTTGTCGACGTCCCCTTTTCGACTACGAAAAACAAAATGCAATACTCTGCAGTGACCACTGGATGTCGGACCTATGCACAGCATGTGAATCTAAGCAGATACAACCATCAGAAATGCTTTTACGGTAAGTAATGCATTGTCATTCTTGGGAACAGTAATTCACCCAAGCAAAATAAAATGTATTTAAACCTTAAGGGATATCCAAGGGACTTCTCAGTGGCACTGCACAAAAGGTGCTGTGTGTCACAATGCAAAAAGCAGATGCCTGTGAAGTTTACCAGACTCCTTTTAAAAAGTATAAAACCAGAAATCCTAGTCAGAAAAACAGCTGAGGGAGTGGGGGGGGAAAGTACCAGTCATTCAGGAGTCAATTTTTTTTTTTTAAAACCCTGAGTCCAGCAAAAGAGCTGTGGGTCTCTAAAGGTGAAGGGAATTGGGACAGAAATGAAAATTCTCGAACCGGGCTAAAAAAAATTCTGAAAGGCTATTGTGGCTCCTTTTTTCAATTCAGCTATCTGACCGTTTCCTATGGTTTGCTCTAGTTAAGCTATATTGTCTGGTCATCGTCCTCAGGCTGACAAGAAAAGCGGTTATTAAAAAGGCAGCCAAAATAAAAGGCTCTTGTGCTTTCCCTTTATGGTATATGAAAGGTCTTAGTTTTTCTTTTACGGTTTATAAATGGCAACTGCAGTTTCTTTTAACCTATGGGAAAAGCTTCATTGGTCTGTTTTGTTGATACTTGTGATAATTTTGGGCATAGAAAATCTTCAGCAAAAACGTTCTGAAACTGTTTCTATCCAAACCGCAGGGTAGCTGGACGACATGCATGGACTTAAAGAAATGTTTTGTCTTCCTTTTAAATGTTAACATAGCTCCGCGAGTAAGCGTTCCCTTTGGTGATTATGTGGTGCATTCTCTGGTTCAAATTCCGAGACCGGCTAGGCATTTCATCCTTGCCAGACCGATTGAGGACTGTCAAATTGGGTAATCAAAGTACTTGGTGTGAAACTAAAAAAAATGCTATTGTAGCATTCCCATTTGGTCTTGTTCTAGGCAGGTCACGTTCCACTTGTAATTTATTTTATTCAATGCAACTTTGTAACTTATTTAAATAGAATTTAATTTGGGTTGGACTGGCCTGACTTTGCGTTTGCTGTTTTGTTTGGGTCATTTATTTTGCTTTGAACTGTGCAAGTTAAGTTAAAGCCAATGTTTTCTGTTTTGAGGATAATCCAACTTGAAAGACAATCTAAGGTGCTTGTTTTTCACAGGTATCTACCGTGCAGTCCCTATGCGGGTAAACCCCAGAGTTAGCAATGTCAAATCAGTCTACAAAACCCACATTGATGTCATACATTATCGCAAGACAGATGAAAAGAGGCTGCACAGCACTGACGATTCTGATCAGAAAATGTTCACCGAGGAGCGGATAGAGACCTTGAAAGAGCTTGCCAATAAGCCAGACATCTATGAGAGGTTGGCATCTGCCCTTGCACCAAGTATTTACGAGCACGAGGACATCAAGAAGGTAATTTTTTCCATGAAGTGGGCACCGCCCAGGGAACCTTGTGCGTTGCAAACCGGTCTTGCTATGCTTTGCTCATTCAGGAAGGAATTTTGTCTAGTTTGCAATTTTGACTCATGAGGACCATCCTTTATTGGGCATAGTAGAGTTGGTTGTTGTCTGCATCTAATTTCGGTTTTAAAAGTTAATAGACCACGTGGCTGATGTATGGAGGCAGTGATAATGGTGTCATTTGCCACTGTCCTAGAGGTCCCATTGCATAATTAAGCTTTGAAAGGATATTTGTCATCTAAAGGTTGACTGGGAGCGGGGGACGGGCGGAGTGTTAAGACTGGATTTCTAAACTCTGGCTTGGTAGACAGATTATAGAAAGCCAGCCTAGTTTATTGACCAGTTCAAGGTAGCTAGGTGAGTGGTCAAAGCATAGTCTCAGAAAGGGTGAGCCTGGTAAGGGGCCCTCAGTGAGTACACAGTGAAAAGTCAAGGAGCACACTTGGACAGTTATACAAATTTATTTATGTCCATAGAACACTATCGAAAATTACTACTATCATGCAATATTATCCCACAAGACTAAATAATGTTTACAATCACTGGAGTAGGGCTAAATACATAACAAACCCCTGCAGAGGAAGGTAAATATTAGTATGCGGTACTGCCGTTCCACAGAGATACAGCACTAACCTTAGAAGTCTGTCCTGAAGATGTATGGGGGCCTTGTGCTTAAACAAAGTTCCACACAGTTTTGTGAGTCAAACAGTTAGTGGAGGCTGTTGGGCAAGAATTGAATTGGTGCAGTCACACTGTGCGAGACTACACAACACTTGTGACTGAGCAGCCAGGCCTATCATAAGAGGGTTAAATGTGAGCTGTAGCAATGACATTTGCAACTACAAGTAACTAAGTAACACTTGGACTCAAGGTTTCAGTTATTAATATTTATTTAAAAATTGATGTAAAATAAATAAGCCTCCTTTAAAAAGGGCAAGATTGGTAACTATCAAATATACATTTCCAGAATCAGCACAGGTTAGTAGATGCTCCTTTAGAGATACTTTTTACACACTTCCTACACCCGGAGTCGACTTCATTCACAAGGACAGTAATGGCATTTATATATCACTAGTTATACTTAGCAGATTCTGAGGTTGCAGAAAGGTTGGGTTAAAGGAAGGAAAAAGGTTAAACAGGTTCTTGGGGCATGCGAGTATACTTTAAATCTTACAATGAAGTCTAGACAAGCCTTTCCCAGCAATTAAGTCTAAAAACAAGTTACCACCTATGAGGGACAGAAATATCAGTCCATGGACTAGAGTCTGCAGAGAGCCAGGACAGCCAAAGTCAATTGGAGCACAGTCTATGGAGCTGAGGGACTTCGTAGTTAATACAAGTCTTGCACAAAGTTAGTTTTGTAGAATCACTTGTAGAGTCACAAGCTGTTACACTTGTGAAAAGCAGAGTTGGAATCCACTCCCAACAAAAGTAGCCAATACAAGTCTCAACTCTAAACAGTTCCTCTGGTTTGAAGAAGAGTGGTCCAGCTGGATTCTGTCCTGTTGCAGCAATGCAGATACTGGGTTCCTGAGCCTCAGTCGTGGGGACAAGAGAGGACATCTGAAGGACTCCTGCGGCAGCAATTTGGAGTTCGTCAGCAACTACGTGCTCTTGTCGGATCAGTGGCACTTCGCGGTTTCAGCAAACGGTAAACACCATCTTGGATACTGATTAGGCTTCCTTCACTCCTGAAGTCCTAGACTCTGGTGAGGGTACTAGAGCGCTGGTTGTCCTGCTTCTCTAGGGTCCTTGGACTCCTGGAGTTTCTGGACGGATTTCGGACGTTGCATTAGACTATGGATTTTTCGACCTCTGGCACTCAGTTCCTGCAGCAGCAAAGAAGTACAGCCAGTTGGGGAAGGTCTAGTGCAGTTTCTCAGGATTAATTGGGACCACAAACCCAAGGGAAGAAGTCTTCCCTTCCGGAGCTTCTCTTGTCGATCAGAAAGATTTTCAGCACAGCAGCAGGGCTTCACCAGGCAATGCAAAGGTCCAGGAGGATGCAGAAAGCTTTGTTCATGGTTTCTTCGTCTGATTTTTC
The DNA here is from genome assembly GCF_040938575.1 of Ambystoma mexicanum. Lineage (NCBI taxonomy): Eukaryota > Metazoa > Chordata > Amphibia > Caudata > Ambystomatidae > Ambystoma > Ambystoma mexicanum. The sequence goes on from NC_090933.1 coordinate 526,171,510, forward strand.
TCCCAGTGGTTGACTGACTAGTCCCAAAACCCTTGCCTTTTAAGCAGATTTCCTCCATTCATGCACAGCCTAGGCTGTCAAACAGCAGGGCGACTGTCCTGAAAGGACAGCCAGCCAATCGGGACTGGTTGCATTCATGCACTCCTACAGACTAAGGACAGGGGAGTTTCGGGCATCCTGCCTTTCCAGACAGACTAGAGTCAGAGGTGGGTTTCGGGACTGAAGCCCGCCAAAGGAAAAACAAATAAAGTGCTCAAACGTGGCTCAGTGTGCAGAGTAAAGCCCAAGAAGGACCTTGCAAACAGAAAATGGTGAAAAAAGAAGACCGGCAATTTTGACCGGATTCAGCCTGCGGTAGAAAAGCACAATGGTAGGAAAATAAAACCACTGTCACCAGCCATTTAAAGTAGTGAGGGTGACATAAGAAAATGTTACATGAGCATATAGGATAAGGGGCTACTACGTAACCTCCCAGCACACCACATAAGATGGTGTGTGCTGGTCCACAAAGAGAAAGGGTAAGTGGTCAATTTCACTTAACTATTCTTGGGAACAGTAGTTCACACAAGAAAAGGTATTTAAACTTTTATGCGAAATCTCAAGGATTTGTCTGTCACTGCACTGAAGGTTTTGTGTCCCCACAAAAAAGGTAGAAGCCTATGGAGTTTGTCAGACTGCAAAAACGGAGGAAACATATAATCAAAATAAGGTCATAACACATGAAAGAGTGAGTAAAAAAGGGTTGTAATTAAGTCACGCAGTCCAGCAAAAGAGCTGGGGGTCTGCTTCTGGGGTCCAATGAAGAGTTCCAATGGGTAGAGTACAAGTTGTTGTAGTGATCAAAAGTGTCCCCCCCACTTTCAAAATGTTTGCACGAGCAAGAAATGGCAGAGCCATACTGTTATAAAAAAAAGTTTCCAAACTTAAAGGGGGAGACGTGGGGTTCAGGTAAGTACTGTTACAACTCACCCCCCATACTCAGATTCTCCCGCACTCAGATTCTTCTTGGGACTTGGCATGTCTTCAGAAGAGTCTCCAAGGTTGCTTTTCCCACTGTCGGCTCTGATCTTAATGCCCAGGAGTTGCAGGTTAGAACACTTCTCTGGTCGATTTCAGATGCTGGTGCAAGGTCTTCAGGATGGCGAATGCAGAATAACTCGATGCAGGGCCCCTCTTGGCACCAGACTGGATGCGGGGAAGCAGATTTGGACGATGGCGACTACGCAGGGGGCCACAACTGCTGAGGTCTGACTTTGTCTCCCATCTTGTGTCCCCTTGATGCTGGAACCACAAAACATGGCAGAGACGACTCCTGTAAAATAAGCCGTGGATCCCCAAAGTTCCGGGCCTCAACGTGTAATAGCGACGACTGCAGCACAGTAGCCCAAACTAAAGGGCTCTTATTCGCTGAAGTCCGAGCTGACGTTGATGGTAATTGTTTCCACCACCCCAAGGGTCGAAGCTCCTTCGCAGGACATCTGGAGACCAGCTACAAGAAAGGGCTCTTCCAGGACAGCAGCAGAAGTTGGTTGCTAGGCCTTCTTCCAACAGGTCCACGGCCTCCTTGCACGTCTCACAGCAGGGCAGGATACTGGGCGTCTTCAGGTTTCTTTAAGGATCTCTGGAACAGGTGCAGGCTTTGTCTTCGTATCCAATAGTCAGTTAAGAGCCAAAATTCTCACTAGCCAATCTTTGTCCCACACATCCCCTAACAGTTGTCCAATCAGGACAGCTAGTGGCACAGCTAATGCGTTACATACCATTCAGATACACAAACCAGTTTGTGGATTGGGACCAGACAGTCCCAACCCACTTCCCTGGAAGAAGGGTTATTGACGAGATGGCCAAGGGACAACCTTGTTGCAAGACAATGTTTGGACACTAGCCACAGTAGGTAGCCAAATGTGGATAAGGCTAAACCAAACTACACACAAGAATTTGCAAAAACTGCTGCCTCCACTTAAAGTAAACAAAAATCCTCAGTATAGCCTGGGGCAAAACAAAGTGTACCCCATTCTAGTGCACTGTAAGATGCATTGTACAATGATCGAAAGTGGCAACTAAGTAACAAGACTAAGGGCAACTGTTTCCTGGTACTGACAGCCTGAGCACAAATGAGCAAAAACCAGTGCGCTGAAGCTGAAGGCGTAGCTGCGCTGCCAAGTTTCAGGCCAGATTAAAAAATAAAAAGCAGAACGTTTGTGGGTCCATAGAAATGGAGGGAAAAAGGTGCTATGAAGAGAAATCTTTCCTAACCTGCAGTTGTGAGCACCTTGACATTATTTGTTATTCACGGATGACAATTTTCCCGCCTCTTATCGTGTCACAACAATCTATAACTTCGTTAACGTTTTTAATATGGTCTTTTTAGATTTCAGATTTTTCGTCTTTACTGCGAGTTTTATGTAAAATGTCTTGATATAGTTGAGGCCACTGTACTTGGCTGCACATGTTCTTTGTTACCTTTTAAAATAAATAAATAAATTGGAATTTGTTCTCAGTGTTGCTTGGAATGGCTGAAGCCAAGAAGCATATCCCTGTGACTTGTATAGCCATTGGGGGCAGGTTTTGGGGTGTGTTTGGGGCAAAGTGAAGACTTGGGCGTCCCTGCTAATGCAGGCGGTCCATGTCGCGGGCTGCTGGCACTGTATGACCCTCTTCTTTCCTCCCCAGGGCATTCTGCTGCAACTATTTGGTGGCACGAGGAAGGACTTCAGTCACACTGGGAGGGGCAACTTCCGTGCAGAGGTCAACATCCTGCTGTGCGGAGACCCTGGCACCAGTAAGTCGCAGCTTCTGCAGTATGTCTACAATCTGGTGCCCAGGGGCCAGTACACCTCTGGAAAAGGCTCGAGTGCTGTTGGTCTAACTGCTTACGTCATGAAAGACCCAGAGACCCGGCAGTTGGTTCTGCAGACGGGCGCCCTCGTTCTAAGTGACAACGGCATTTGCTGCATCGATGAATTTGACAAAATGAATGAAAGCACTAGGTCTGTGTTGCACGAAGTGATGGAACAGCAAACTCTCTCCATTGCCAAGGTAAGGCTTTTTCTGATGCCGTCCTCTCAGAGCTAACAAAAAAAATGCCAATAGTGGATCTTGGGGCAAAATGGGTTGATGGCGCACAGAATCCATTGCAGGACAAATAGTTGGTGCATGGTTATCTGTGGGAGAAAATTGTCCTTTGTACTGGATTCAGTGTTTATTTTGCGATAAGTGTAGGTTCTCAAATGCCTGCCTAATCTATTTTGCCCAGCTGTAGTGCATTGACCAGTGTAATGTAGAGCTCCTGTTAGCCTCCTTAACATAATGGGTGTATATGTAGAGCGCACCTTCAACCCCAAAGGGATATCTTGCGCTATTGACCTATAACTGATGGATGTTAACCAACTCGTGGTATTCATTTTATCAACCTCAGAAGGATGAAGGGCTGAGTGGGCCTGTCGGGATTTGAACCTGTGACCATGAGCTCAAACACAGCACCCTGTAGCGCATGCATTAGTCTACTTGTTCACAGACCCAGCGCAGACCTCAAACTCAGTTCAGCATTGCATGCCTGGTAGATTTGGTGACCTCTGGTGTCATATTCTTTTGCAGTGTGAAATGTTTAGTTTTTAAAAATAGCACAACCCTCTGTCGAACAATAAAACTCCCAAAGAACTGCCCCTACTCAAAATGAGTTTGCAGTACCATCTGTAAGCTCTGTCTGTAACTGATTTTAGAGTTTACCATTGTAGAAGCTTGTACAAGTGCCATTTCTTCGTACCTGTAGAGTTTGCAGGCCTCTAGTCCCAGCATTTGGAGCTGGACTCTGAAGTTTTTCAGGACCTGCTAATAGCTGTACTCGTAGATGACACGCATAACATCTCCACCAGTAATACACGCAGTCCTTGCATGAAATGCTTTCTACTGCCATTCTCTGAATCTTCAGCTTGTGTTAGGGAGACTTTTCATTTCTGTGTCAATTTCCTCCCACCTTAGAGACCCCAGCTCGTTTGATGGACTTAACACTTTTTAATTTTAACTCCTGTGAGTGGGACCTTTTCCTCACTACCACCTGTCCCCTGACTAGGATTTTGTTTTCACTTTTTTTGGAGTCTGACAAACTCCATAGGCATCAGCTTTTTGTATAGTGACAAACCCTCAGTGCAGTGTCGCTGAGCAATCCCTTTGATTTCTCTTACGGTTTAAATACCTTTCCTTGGGTACATTACTGTTCCCAAGAATAGTAAGGTGACATTTATCTTGCTTACGTTTCTACTTTGTAGGTCCCGCACACATCTTATGTGGAGTGCTGGGGGGTGGGAGTATTTATCTAGTAGCCCCTTATCCTGCTTTCTCATGTAACCTTTTTTGTTACTTACTACTTTAAATGGCTGTTGGCAGTGTTTTACATTTTGCTTCCAGTGTGCATTTATACCGCAGGCTGAACCCTCAACTGCAGTAAAGCACCATGGGTGACTTGTTTTGTCAAAATGGCCTCCGTCTTCTTTTTTTGCCATGTTCTGTTTGTAAGGTCTTTCTTGGCTTTTGTCATTTTGCATTTATATAGCGCCTTATATACCATTGGTATGGTCTGAAGGCGCTGGTAGGTTGAACGCCCTTGGGAACCGAAGTTCAGAGCAGTAGAGAGTCAAAAGGTGCGTGTGAGCACTGTGTGCAGCTCGTGCAGTATCCGTGTAATAGCTGCTTCTTAGCGGTAGGTGTGGTGGTTGAGAGATCAGGAGTATGTTCGTTCTGGCAGGAATTATCCAGACCGGATGTGGCTGCGTTAGGCCTGAGAACGCCTGGCTGGGGGGGGTGAGTAACCAGCAGTGTTTACATAGAATGATTTGGAGTGAGCGGCGGATGTTGGTATGAGAACAGTTATACCGAATGGTGTCATAGTATTTGTGTTCTAGTTGAGTGGTGATGCAAAGGAGTGTGAGCGTGGTGGTGAGATATGATGGGTTATGTGCACTGTCAGACGTTCTCTGCATTCCAAACCCTACTATATACGTCACGTAATTCTATGCACTCCTATCCACTCCATGCATCCCAGTTAACTCCATACACTCCGGTCCGCTACACGCATTCATGCATTCCAGCTCGCGTGCACGTCCGAGCGCGCTCCAGTCCGCCATGCTTACTCTCGTCTGCCCCATGCTCTACGTATTCATCCATTCTACTCATCCCTCTACGCGCCCTTGCCCCCCCTCTATGCCCCTCACCCCAATATCCTGTTCTATATATTCATCTCTTCCCTCACCCCCCTCTGCGCCCTCCCCCAATATCCTGTTCTATATATTCATCTCCCCCCCTTTACGCCCTCATCCCCAATATCCTGTTCTATATATTCATCTCTTCCCTCATCCCCTCTACGCACTCATCCCCAATATCCTGTTTTATATATTCATCTATCCCTTCATCTGCTCTAGCGATCTACATACTTTCCGCACTTCCATATTCATCCGTTATCCATGTGCTCTATATACTCACCCGCTCCATATACTCATCCGTTCTGGGCATTCCTCTGTTTTACGTACTCTTGCGTTCTACTCGCTTTTCTGTATTTGCGCACTCATCCGCGCTACACGCTCGTCAGTTCTACACATCCAGCCGCTCTACACACTCATCCGCTCACCGTTCTTCCATTCCATACACTCATCTGATCTACATATTCATTCGATTTCCACTCTCATTTGAACTATATAGGGATCTGTTCTTCCACTCGCATTCTTCCACTCAGCGCATTCATTTGTTCCACCTGTTTCATCCATTCTAACTAGTTCACCCACTTCGTTCACTCTGCATGCATTCTGTCCATTTGAGGAGTTTAAATCTCTTTACTGTTTCCGTCTGATTTACTCTTATTAGCCATTTCACTGCTATGATCTACTTTATTCGTTTAATTCTGTTTGTCCTTCTAGTTTTTGTTAGGGGTTATTAGCTGTCAGTTTCTCGCATCAGGAGGTTTGATGGATTGGTGTCATTGAGTTGCTGTTGGTCTGTTTTGGTTAGTTTGGTACGGGTTGGTTTTAGGGGAAGAGCCAGGTTTTCAGTAGTTTGCAGAAAGACGTTAAATCCTCAGGCGGATGTGGGGTGGGAATGAGTTCCATAGCGTGGGGGCCAAGGCTGAGAATGATGATCCGCCTAACCTGCTTCAGTTTGTCTTGGGTATGACTAGGAGGCTGGCTGAGCTTGATCTTGGGGTACGTGGGGGTGGTAGGGTTTTAGCTTGTCTTGAAGATATTGAGGTCCGGTTTTGTGCAGTGCCCGATGGGAGATGCACAAGGTTTTGAAAGTCACCCTTCGGGCTACTGGAAGTCAGTGCAGTGTCTTAAGGGCTGGGGAGATGTCTCTTGGGCCGAGCGCAAGTAGCAATTTGGCTGCAGCGTTTTGTGCCCTTTGGAGTTTATTCAGTTGGTACGCGTGGACTCCGAGGTATAGGGGGGTTTGTGTAGTCCAGTCTTGATATAACGATTGATTAGACCGAGAGTCTGTTGGGAAAGGAGAGATATGGAAAGATGCGCCTAAGGGTTTTAAGGTGGTAGTGGCAGGACTTTGAGACGTTGACTTGGCGCGAGAGTGTTAGGTCTGAGTCAAGGTTGCATCCAAGATTTTTCACTGATTCGGAGGGGGTTGGTGGATTGCCCATGGCGGATGGCCAGGGTAGTGGGTGCGGAAGATGTTCGGAGTTGCCACATACCATGATTTCCGTTTTGGAGGGGTTTAACAAGAGGTGGCTTTGGGTCATCCAGAGTTCTATGTCAAGGAGGCAGGAGGCCAGGTCTGGTCGGGAGTTGGGTTTTGAGTTCAGGAGTTTTTCGAATTAGTTGAGTGTCGTCGGCGTAGTTGTAGCACAGGATGTTGTGCAAACGAATTATTGGTGGGGGGGTGATCAAGTAGAGATTGAACAGGAGGGCAGATAGGCATGCTCCTTGTGGGACTCCCGTGTCGACTGGTCGGGCTTGGGAGGTATAGGTGGAGAGTATCGTTATTTGGTACCGATCTATGAGGAATGAAGCTATCCATTTAAGAGCGGTTCCACGAATTCCTAGGGAGTGGAGGCGGTTTAGGAGGATTGAGTGATTGTGTCAAAGGCGGCGGATAGGTCCAGGAGGATTAGTGCTGCGCATCCCGCAGAGTCTGCCGTCATTTTAAGGTCATCCCAAATTGAGGTTAGGGTGGTTTCAGTTCCGTGACAGGCTCTGAAACCTGATTGAGCGGGGTCTAGGAGATTGTTGGCTTCGACAAAGGCATTTATTTGGGAATAGGCGGTTTGGTCAATGAGTTTGGCAAGGAATCTGGTGTTTGAGATGGGGCGGTAGTTTTTGGGCTCGAGAGGGTCGCGTGAAGGTTTTTTTAATTGGAGGTTTGACATGAACCGTTTTGAATGCGTCGGGAAAGATACCGGAGGAAAGGGAGGCATTTCTGATGGATCTTGTGTGCTCTCCGACGCAGGTTGAAGCGAACATTTCTTTGAGGGTTGTGGCTGGGCAAGGGTCCAGCGGCGAGCCAGATGGTTTGTGGGCAGAGAGAAGTTTGAGAAATTGCTCTGGTGATATTGGACTAAAGGAATCGAAAGTTGGTTGCGTAGTGGTCGCAGCTGGTGGTCCGGCCGGTATGCGGGGAGAATTGCTTGGTGGATGTAAGAGCCAGTTTGGTGGGCAACGTGGGGGGTTGATGATTGCAGGGCGGGTGTGCCTGTTATGATAGTGAGGGGAGCGGGCATGGATAACATTGGCTGGTCGTGGTGGGGTTCGGGGGAGGAGTGGTGTTAGGGTGGTTGGCTCGCCATCGTGCCCCTCTGGCTTGGTGTTTGGAGAGGGGAATGGTAGGGAATGCAAAGGGGGAGGGATGATTTGGGCGGGGGGCGGGAGGGCAGGCAGATCGGGGAGTGGGGGCGGTCCACGGTGGTCGTTTCCGACAAACTCTGGTGGGGTGGGTGTGCTCATGATTGGGACAAGCTTTAGGTGGATTTTAGGAGGGTTTTCTAATTGTAGATCTAAATTCAGTGGGGCACGCTTTTAGGCTTTCTAATTTTAGTTCCAAAATTCAGTGGGGGCACGCGGTATTAGACTAATAGGATATTGGGCCCACTTCCAATTCAACATTCACAGCGGGGCAATTGGGACATTTCTAGATTCACAGAGGTTATTTGGTGCACTTCTAAGTTCACTTCTTCTAAATTCAACTTTCACCGAGTCTATTGGGTGTACTTTTAAATTCAACTTTCACAGAGAGGCTATTGGTCACACTTCTACATTTGGCTTTCACAGAGAGGCTATTGGGCACACTTCTAGATTCAGCTTTCACAGGGATGCTATTGGGCACACTTCTAAAATCAACTTTACACAGAGGTGTTACAGGGCACACATTCTAAATTCACAGAGGGCTATTGGGCTCACTTTTAAATGCAACTTCCAATGAGCGGCTATTGGGCATACTTCTAAGTTCAACTTTGACAGTGGCGTAATTGAGACACTTCTAAATTCACAGAGTGGTTATTTGGCGCACTTCTAAATTCAACTTCAACGGACTTCAAATTCAACTTTCAGAGAGTCTATTGGGCACACTTTAAAAATTCAACTTCTAAATGCACTTCTAAATTCAACTTTCACGGAGAGGCTATTGGCACACTTTTTTAAATTTGGCTTCTAAATGCGCATCTAAGTTCAACTGTCACATAGTCTATTGAGTACACTTCTAGATTCAACTTCTAAATGCACTTCTAAATTCAACTTTCACAGAGAGGCTATTGGTCACACTTCTACATTTGGCTTTCACAGAGAGGCTATTGGTCACACTTCTACATTCGGCTTTCACAGAGGCTATTGGGCACACTTCTAGATTCAGCTTTCACAGGGATGCTATTGGGCACACTTCTAAATTCAACTTTGCAGAGGTGTTACAGGGCGCACATTTAAATTCCGCTTCTAATGCACTTCTAAATTCAACTTTCACAGTGGCTATTGTGCATACTTCTAAGATCAACTTTCACAGAGCGACTGTTGGGCACACTTCTAAATTCAAGGAGAGGCTATTGGGCATCCTTCGAATTCAACATTCAATGAGCGACTGTTGGGCACACTTCTAAATTCAAGGAGAGGCTATTGGGCATACTTCTAAATTCAACATTCAGTGAGCGACTGTTGGGCACACTTCTAAATTCAAGGAGAGGCTATTGGGCATACTTCTAAATTCAACATTCAGTGAGCGACTGTTGGGCACACTTCTAAATTCAAGGAGAGGCTATTGGGCATCCTTCTAATTCAACATTCAATGAGCGACTGTTGGGCACACTTCTAAATTCAAGGAGAGGCTATTGGGCATCCTTCTAATTCAACATTCAATGAGCGACTGTTGGGCACACTTCTAAATTCAAGGAGAGGCTATTGGGCACACTTCTAAATTCAATGAGCGACTGTTGGACACATTTTTACATGCATAGGACTGAGTTTCCAATGCAATTATTTTACAGATATGGGATTCTAGGGTGAGTGGTAGGGTAGTATGGCTAGAAGTAATTGCTTCTGTCCCCGCCCTTGCCACACTTACTTGTTGTTGGCTTCTTGCTTCTCCTGCTGATACCTGCAGATACTGCCTGGAGCCGTCACTGAAGGAGCCGTCCTTCGCCTTGGGTCCTTAGCCGATGGGCTGCCCCGGGAGGACTGGTTATGAATGGGAGTCCTCTTGTCGGGACCAATCGGAGTTGAGGGCGGGGTGGGAGGCGGGCTGGGGAACCAGAGAGCGCTGGCGAGGGCTGCACGTGGGGGAATGGAGAGGCTGGGAGATTGGGCTTATTGGTGCGGATGCACCTTAAACTAAATTAGGAGAGCCACAAAAGGGGGCAAACTCACCCAAGGAGCGCAGCAGCACAAAGGAGATACAATTTTACTCTGTATGGCGAGACAGGTTTGAGCCCTTTGTGCGTTTTACCCCTGGCACCAGTGTGTCTGGAAGGACAGGAAGTGAGGGTGGTCCCGAAACGCCCCTATCCTTTTGTCTCTAGGTGTGCCTGAACGAAACCAGTCCTGATTGGCCAGCTGGGGAAGGACAGCCACCCTGCTGGTTGATAGACAGCCTATGGCTATGAATGAATGAGAACGAGCTTAAAAGGCAAGGTTCTTGGGACTACAGACAGTAGATTACTGGAAGAAACATCCAAAGAAGAAATCCTGAAGAGAAGCCCGCTGCAACATCCTGGACCTCGAAGTGCCTGGTGAAGCCCTGCTGCTGTGCCAACTGCCTTTTTCAAATAGACAGAGAAGCTCCAGACTAATGATTTCTCCCCTTGGGACCAACTAGCCCTGGGATGAATTCCACTTTGGCGCAAACCCCTGCTTTCTGTGCCTCTCCAGTGCTGCAGAAGCTCAATGCCAGGAGTCGAGTGTCCATTAGAAGTGCAACATCTTCCGCTGAACGAATGCAGCCAAAAGCTCCAGGAGCCTCTTAAGGACCCTCCAGAAGCAGGAAATCCCTCACCAGAGTCCAGGACCGAGGGAGCAAGGAAAGTCCAGCTGGGGATATTCGTTCTGTTTGAAAGGTTTTGAAACCACAAAGAGCCGCTGACCAGTCCTCTCCTGAGTACTACCGCAGGAGCCTGTCAGACGTCCTCCCTCTTGTCCCCATGACTGAGGCCCAGGAACAAGGGTCTGCTTGGCTGTAGCAAGAAGGAATCCAGCTGGAACACTTTCTTCAAACCAGAGGTACTGTGAGGGTTTGGGGTATTTACCTTAATTCCAGAAGTTGTGCTTTTCTCACTTGAGAAGCGCACTGGCTTAACTTTTAGAGTTGCACTCCACTCCCCTTGCACAGGCTTAACCGCTTGTGTTCCTTCAGTGATTTTCTTGAATTATCTGACTTTGTGTAAAAGATCTGGCATATGTACCTGCGAAACGCAGAGTCGCTATGGGATGGAAAGCATGCTACAGCCCGAGAATAGCAGTGTGGTGGAAAGACTTACAGAAATGGGCAGAAGCTGAAACGGCAGTATGGCAGGAAGCTAGTAATTCAGGTGGGGAGGAGGAAGCGGAAACCTTGACAGCTTGGAAACTTTTACTAGCCACATTATTTGGGCCCACGCAAGACTGGCCGAGCGATGGGGACCCAGTACAGGACACGGGAGATGGACCCCAGTTGCAGGATGAAGAAATAGAATGGGCAGGGGAGTAGGCCCGAGGGGGTGGGAGGGTAACTGGGAAGCAGTAAACATTGTTTGAGTGATATAAATTGGAAATGATACAATATGTACTGCAAGTTTGGTCTGTTTGTTGTAAAATTATCTGACTTTGTTAAAGACTTTATCCAAGAAGAAGTGCATAAGAACGATTTGACTTGGTCCAATTGACTTTGGCGGTCCTGGCTCCTTAAAGGCACCCTTCTGAATCGAGTGACTTTGCTTGTGCCCTCCGGCTGTGATTTTACTGCTGGGAAAGGCTTACCTAGATTTCATTATAGGATTCAAACTGTCTTCACCTTTATAAGAAAGATGTTCGAACCTTTCTATTTGCCTAACCCTTCCTTCCTGAAACCACAAGTCTAAAAAAGTATATTGGCGTTTAAGATGGATGCAATACTATCCTTGTTATTGAAGTCACTTCAGGGTGTATGGGGAAATGTATTAGCATGACCAAGTGTAGTCACAAACCTTATTGACTTTGTAAAGTGATTCGAACGTTTGCTTGACTGTTAAGCATTCTTAAAAAAAAGCAATTGTTTTTAACTAAAACTGATGTATAAATATTTATAACTGAAACCTTGAGAGTGTAAGTGTTACTTGTATTGACTGATTTAATCTGTACAGCTCACATTTACACCTCTTGAGATAGTCCTGGCTGCTCAGTCACACTACCAACTTGTGTAGTACAGACCTATACCAATAGGTAGGTTACCTAATACCAAGCAGATAAGTCTTGGGTAGTCTCGGTGTGACTGCACCACTTCTTACTCAGCTTGCCAGACCATGGAGTCTTCAGTCTGCTCATGCTTCATCTAGACTCTTGCATGCATGGCTCTTTTTGCACTCTTTAAAAAGATACGTATGTTTTAACTGGCCAGTTTTAATTTCTGCTTTGTTTTATTGCACATTTCCCAAAGTGATGTAGAAGAACAAATGTAAAGTTTATGTTGCATGTGTTCATTTTATTTTTTAGGCAGGAATTATTTGTCAGTTGAATGCACGTACCTCGGTGCTGGCTGCTGCTAACCCTGTTGAGTCGCAGTGGAATCCAAAGAAAACCACTATTGAGAACATCGAGCTCCCACACACGCTGCTTTCTAGGTACTTTGGGTGCAAACTCTGCATTTTCAGGAGAAAAGTAATTTTTTAAAAGTTGCTTTGGAGCATTGGAGTTGGCCTTTCCTCGTGTGTCTCGTATTTGAAATCCCCTGTTAGAATGTTGTGTAGAACTGTCGGTTAGCAACTACAGTGCTACAGAGCACATCTATGGAGCTGCATACAACCACATCCATGCAATGTTTCGGAGGCTAAAAGTGTGGCAACACCACTAAAACACTTGTGCATTTCATTAGCTCTGGCAGAGATTGTAGTGGGGTACCCGTGCATGAACTTTTTATGTGACAAACATGTTGGTTCTCGTCCTTCATACTGTGGTCCCCTAGGTGCAGGGCTTCATAGAGGGTTTTGAAGTTGGAGTATTTAACTCCTTTTTTAAAATAATTTTAGGGAGTACAATAATTCCTAATGTAGTGTCCGCCCCAGCCAAGTAAAATTTTCACCTGGTAATTCATGTAAATTTAAGATGCATTTATTTTTATTTTTTTGACCTTTAAGGCTCTCTTCAGAGCAGACACTGATGGAGCCGATGAGTGGCTACAGCTGGCAGACTGCTTTGTGTCAATGGTTTCCTATTTTTCTGTTTTTAATCTCCATTTTCTTTTTGTGGGGTGCAGTATTTGGCAGTTTTGAGGAACTAAAAGTGGCTGGTACAGTGCTTATTGGCAGGGCATCGCTCATTTTGGTTTTTCCCTACTAATACTCTTCGTATGTGACTTGCCAAGCCTTTGCATCTAGTTTTACCTGAAGTTGCAGTGCCAAAACATGTTTTCAGTCACTTGTTCAGCTATGTATCACACTTGCTCATGAGAAGCGATTGCCTCAGCTGCTGATTTCCTTGTATACTGGGCAAAAAAAATAATTCTGGGGTTTGGATGACTGTTAACATGAGCTGACCAATTGGAAGTAATATCCAATAACTTGGCCTCTTTTGCTTTTTTGCAGGTTTGATTTGATTTTCCTGATGCTTGACCCACAAGATGAAGCCTATGATCGACGCCTGGCCCACCACTTGGTTGCACTCTACTACCAGACCGAGGAGCAGTTGGAGGAAGAGCACATGGACATGGCATTGTTAAAGGACTATATTGCGTATGCACGGACATATGTCACCCCCAAGCTAACGGAGGAGGCTGGACAGGCGCTGATCGAGGTAAACTTCCATATCTCTAATTGCCTTTAGAACCCATGAATGTCACCCACCCGCCTCTCCCATGCTTGTATTCACACCTGTAAGTAGTGATGCTAGTGTGGCGTTACATGCTTGTCAAAGCTACCAAAGTGAACAACTTATTTACTGCTTCTATTCCCATTTTTAGAATGCTTGTCATTGACTCTGTGGTGGTGCTTCCCCCATTCTGCTTCGATTCTTGAGAAAGACCTGCATCCATTTGCTAATTTGTTATACTGAGTAATGCAAAGAGTGGTTTAAAACGCATTGTCGGTTGGCAAAAGCCTTTAGTCCTTCAACTCCTCCCCCCACTGTTCTCCCCTCACCCGCGGTTCTTATCCTATCTTTGGCACACTCCTGGAGGAACTGCTGGCCCTAAAACTGTCCCAAGCAGGTGAATTGATCTAGGAGAAACTGGCATACCAGCACATCAGCAACCTTGAAGTGGAAAGAACGGAAACCTGTCATGAGACAAAAAAACAAGATTGTGTATGACCCAGGCCTTGCAGAGCAGGAACGGATGCAAAAACATTGATTATGGGGAAACCAGAAACAATCTGAATGGTATGATTTAGCAGCCTTCCGAGCCGACTTTCTTTCGAATGGTCATAGTATGACATTTAAGATTTCCCATATATCGAATATGGGCACCTTCATTCGGCCCCCCCTGCCAACTATCTTACATCTTACATCTGGCAAGAGCCACGAGAGCAAATGATCAACCGAGAGATATCCATGTGAGGGAGACGACGGAGCTCTGAGTACTAAAATGCAACTCGAGTGTCAGAGCTGCAAGATCTGAATCGACGGATACTTTGCTAAAACACTAGTCCGGCAACCAAAACAAGGATCCTCTAATTATAGTTGTGCTTATTCACCCATGGGCTTTCAAAGTGATTCAGAGCCATGTTGGGTAAGATTATCATTGTTATGATTAATCTTACTGACCTGTGCCAACCCCATAACTTTTAGCTTGGACTTGTAATTATTTTACCTTGTCCCTAGGTGAGTGGGGAATCTCCCAGCACACACCACCTTATGTGGAATGCTGGGGGATACAATGTATCCCCTTTCTTACTTACCTGGTAACATTTTTGTTAGAATTGCAAGTTTACTTGAATGGCTGGTGGCAGTGGTTTTACCTAAGTGACTTTTTAGTCTTCTTACTCGCAGGCTGTTAAATTGGCCTCGGTAATGCACAGAATGGCCACCGGTGGCTTATTTTTTTTTTTCTTCCCCCAGTTCTCGTTTGTCTGTTTGAGGTCTTTCCCTGCCATTCTAGGCTGGAACGACCTCTGTGGAAGTTTAGTCTTTGGTGCAAATCCTTTGTATTCCACGCCTAGGCTCGAGAGTGTCTGAGAAGGCAGGAAGAGCGGAAGGAGTCCAAAACTCTGCAGCACTTTGTCTTTCACCTTACCTGAAAGGACCCCTGTCCCAATGGAGGGCTGGCTGTCCTGATTGGACAGCCAGACACCCATTTCTGTAAACTGCATGGAGAGTTTGCAGAAGTTGTACTGTAATTCCTGATAAATACTGTGATCCTGGAAGTTGCTGACAAGTCGACCGCTGGAGCTGAAACTGAAGAGGAAGATGAAGAAAAGACCTCTGTAGCAATTTCCAGCACCTAGAGAGCCTGCTGTGTAACCGGAACCTGATGCAACTCAGTCCTGAATGCGACCACTCCTAACCAGAGGCTAGTAAGATCCACTAGTCTCAAGAAGACCTGCATTTTTAGCCAGTTCACAACATGCTGCAAACCGTCAATACCCCTGGGACCTCGAGCCAGAGTTCAGTGCATGGTCTTCTGAAGTCAGAATCAGTCTAAAACTTTGAACTCCGCCTGGATCTCCGCAGATTTGACTCGTATCCCTGAAGTTCCCCTCACCTGGGTGGAGGACTGAGTAAGGGAAGAGAATCTGACCGGATACATTGGTTCTTCATCTGGCTGCTATAAAAAGGGACCGAATCCACAGAGCTGCGAGAATCCGTGAAGAAACCTTTGCTGGAAGCCTCCTCTGACTACTACAAGTGCCCAATCCAGTGTCCAGTTCTTTCATCTCCTGACCAGGAATCCAGGGACCAGGTCCTGTGCTGTGGCATCTTGAAGGCTTCCATCCAGAAGCTGCTCTTTTCTCCCAAGGTACTGTGTGGGCTTGGGTAATACTTACCTTCAGTCTGGTGTGCATGCTGTGAGATTGAGTGGGCGATTTGTGTGGTTGGGAGTTTGCCCATACCACTTGCCCAGGCCTAATGCTGGAATGTATATAGGGAGCCTTCTGTGAAATCCCTGAACGCTTTAAGAACTCTGAAATTAATACTTCTCCAGCATGGGGTCTGGAATGGATTTGCATGCTCATGAATATTCCTTGTCGGGCTGGGAATGCTCTTTGAAAGAACAATTAGTTTCTCTTCAACTGCATTTCTCCTCTAAACCAATCACTGAGCTCTGGGTCATACTGCCCCCAGCCAATGACTGCCCTCTCCCTAAGCCCCTCCTCTGGCAGCCATCTTTGGATTTTTTTCAGCACTTTTTTTTTTACCACTCGTTCAAGTATTGGGCGTCCTTGAGTTTTGCTCCTTGAGCTGTTCAGTTTTGTGCTTTTTTGGGGATAAAAAGTTCTATTTTTGCTCAAATAGAGCCTGTGTGCATTTTCGCTCCTTTGGTCGACAAGCAGGGATCCATTTGTTGGTGCATTTCAACGCCCCTCAAGGGCAAGAATCGTCGAAGATTCCAGAAGGCCATCGGGCCTACTCAGCACGGCTGACCATGTTGGAAGAGAAGTTACCTTTTCAAGCTCTGCTCCAGGTGCGCACTGCAGAATGTGACAAACTCCTCCAGTGCCCCTACTGTCCATCTGGATCACAGGGAAGCGGATTGTGAAATTTGCCTCGGTTCTTCAAGCAAACCATGAAGGATCGCCACAGTAGGCTGGCGATGTGGCTCGGCACCAAGGCCTCTGCCCTGTGAGCAAGCAGGGGCATGCCTCACTCAGGACTGGCTGATCCGAGGAGCAGGCTTCGAAGTCCTTTGAGGGTGCCCCATCCGTGGAGGGCCAAAGACCAGGCTAAGCACTGCGTTTCCGTCGGGGTTGCCGCAAAAGCAGGGCCTGTGATGGGCAGGGCGCGATCATCGTCTCATCTGCCTCCATCGCTCCAGCTCCTCCTCGAAGAGGATATCTCCGAAGCTGCGGCAAAAGCCAGAGAAGACTAAAGGTTATCCACTACGAACATGGCCACGGCGGGCGGTTCGCCGCAGCTAAGGGCATCTCCCTCGGATGAGGTGGGATCGTTCTATGCAATGGTCGCCAGAGCATCCAAACTCTTCCAACTGACACCAAGAAGGAAAGTTTCCTATACCAACGGCGCAAGGCCAAGAGGAAGACCATCATGGCAGTGCCTCCCCTGGACGAAATTTGGGAAGAGGGCCTAGCTTTGAAAAATCTGGCCACTGCCCTTGCCAAGAGGGATAGGCTGGAAGAAAGGTGCCGGAGTTAGCACTAAAGTGCTTACGCTCCCAGCCTTCCCCGGGCTTTGTGGTTCAGCGGCAGCGAGAAAGAAGTAGTCTAACCCCTCATCTTCATCCTCCGTTCCTACATATAGCGGGAACAGGTTAGATGCCATGGAAAGAAAGGTGATCTACTCGGCAGCATCAACAGTCAAGGCGGCCAATGCACTTGGAATCCTGCCCAGGTACAACAGGGAGCTGTGGTATAAAATGACCCGACTGCTGTAGTTCCTACCCGACGACAAGCGGGTCAACGCACTTTCCATCCTCCAGGAGGGTGGAGGTGGAGTTGGACCATGCCATCACAGTGGCCCTGGACGTCGCCGATACAGGGTTCTGGCAGATGGGGCATGGTGTCTGCCTGCGTCGTCATGGCTGGCTGAAAGCCATCCACTTCCGTCAGGCAGTCCAGACGAGGGTGTTGGACATGCTCTTTGATGGGGCAACCTCTTTGGGAAGGCCTTTGATGAGTCTTTGCAGGCCATTAAGACTGACACGGAAATGGCCTGTGCCCTGGGCACTATTCAACAACACGGTCCTTCCTTTCATGCCTCTGGCAGGAAGTCCAGCAGATTGTCGTCAGAGGGTCCTCTTCGTACCGGCCGGTCCATGACCCAGGAGGCCTACAGAAGCTGTTCCAATGCTTTCGGTGGAGGTGGCCGACGTTGCTCCTAGGGCGGCACACAGGCCCCAAAGCAAGATTGAACCGTCCAAGATGTCTGGACCCCACCCATGCACCTGAGTGGGAGGCCAACTGGCGGACTTTGTCAGCGAGCGTTAGGCAAGATTGGATACAGTAACCCTGTTGGAGACTACACCTGCCTTGTTCTCTTGGTAATAGGTAACCCACCTATTGGTATGTACTACACAAGTTGGTTGAGTGACTGAGCAGCCAGACTTGTCTCAAGAGGGCTAAATGTGAGTTGCAGAGATGCAACACTGAGTTTCAGAATTACAAGTATCCAAATAACACAGACTCAAGGTTTTCTAGTAAAGCAATTATTTGACAGTCGGTTTTAAATAAGCCTTCTTTAAAAAGGGCAATATGCAACCATACAAATACATTTCATAACACTTCCTTTGATTTAAGATAAGCAAGTAGATACCCTTTTGGGATGACAGACTTCTCAGAGCATGTGAATACTTTTAAATCTCCCAATGAAGTCTAGATTGGATCTTTCCCAGCAATACAGGTTAAACTTATGTACCACCTATGAGGGACAGTTGGAACCAAA
Organism: Ambystoma mexicanum; assembly: GCF_040938575.1. Classification (NCBI taxonomy): domain Eukaryota; kingdom Metazoa; phylum Chordata; class Amphibia; order Caudata; family Ambystomatidae; genus Ambystoma; species Ambystoma mexicanum. The sequence goes on from NC_090933.1 coordinate 526,189,701, forward strand.
GTCCGTGGGTTAGAGTCTGCAGGGAGCCAGAACAGCCAAAGCCAATTTGAACAATGTCTAGGTGGTTAAGGCACTTCTTTAGATAGCACAATGTTTGCAGAGTTTTAAGAAGGAATCCCTGTTGGGGTCACAAGCTGTTAGGCTTGTGAAGGGCAAAGCTGAAATCAACCCTGCAAAAAGCAGCTACTGCAAGTCTCCAGTGAGAAAAAGTAAGCTACAGACAAGAGGTAACTACCCCTTCAGTTAGGACAGTACTTTAGGTTTGAGGAAGAGTATCCAGCTGCCTTCTGTTCTGGTTGCAGTCTTGCAGATCCTGGCTTCCTGGGCCTCAGTCATGGGGACAAGAGGGAGGACGTCTCCTGCACTGCAGTTTGAAGGTTGGCGGTGGTTACGGACTCTTCAGATCAGCAGCACTTTGAGGTTTCAGCTATTGGTAAATAGCACCACTGCGGTTCTTGGACACTGGATGGGCATCCCTTGCTTCGGGAGGGTCCTCTGGATATTCCAGGAGCTCAGGTCCGGCTTAAAGACGATGCACTCGATTCTGGGTTTCCTGGCACTCAGTTGCAGCAGCAAAGTACAGTCAGCCGGTAGAGGTTTTTCAGCAATGTTAGTCTTGGGATCAGTTGGTCCGACCAACCGAAGGGAAGAAGTCATCCGTTCCAGGCTTATCTAGTCGATGCAGAGTTTGGAGCTTCGGCACTGCAGCGGGGCTTCACCGGGCAGTTCAATGGTCCAGGAGGGTTCAGAAAGCTTTTCTTCATCGGATGTTTCGTCCAGTTGTCGACTCTACCTTCTGTTCAGGAGACCTCGCCTTTTTATGCAGGTTTCTCCCTTTCTTGCACATCCTGCTGTCACTCTCACAGCTTGGATGGCTGTCCTGCAAGGACACCCAGCCAATCCGCATTGGGTGCATTCAGGTAACCAAGGAGGATGTTTCGGGCACCTCCCTTGCTTCCCACCCTGCCAGACACCCTAGTGCCAGAGGTGGGTTTCGGCACTGAAGCCTGCCAAAGGCAAAACTAACAAAAACCTGGTTTGGCGCACAGAGTAAAACCCAAGAAAGACCTCACAAGCAAGAAATGGCGAAAAAAGACTGGCCCATTTTAACAAAATGGGCACCCATGGGTGCATTCCTGCAGCTGAGGATTCAGTCTGCAGTAAAAACGCACAATGGTAGGAAAATTTCATCCACTGCCACCAGCCATTAAAAGGAGTGAGGGTAACGTGTAAAAAATGTATGAGTAAGTAGGAAAAGGGGCTACTAAGTAACCCCTCAGTACCTCTACATAAGATTGGGTGTACTGGACCTACATAGAAAAAACAGGTAAGTAAAGTCCATTTCACTTTACTGCTCTTGGGAACAGTTATTTACCCAAGAGAAGGTATTTAAACCTTATGATAAATAAAAGGGACTGCTCTGTGACACTGCACTGAGGGTGCTGTGTGTCGCAATACAAAAGGTAGATGCCTATGGATTTTGTCAGATTCCAAAACCAAAAAACACACAAGTTCAAATCGGATCCAAAATAGACGAGGGAGTGAGGAAAAAAGTCTCCCTCACTTCAGGATAAAAATCAAAAGTCCTAAAGTCAAGCAAAAGAGCTGGGGGTCCCTAAGGTTGAAGGGAATTGGCACAGAAATGAGAATTCTCCCTAACAAGAGTGCAAGATCTGCACCGACCGCTGGGTGCTGGACACTTTTGCCATCGGACACGCTTTAGAGTTCCAGCAGAAGTGTCTGCGGATACCTTTGGTGGCCCGGCAGGAGCAGCACATCCCTCAGCTCCGGCAGGAAGTACGGTCCATGATATGGAAAGGGGCAATGGAGCTGGTTCCAAAGCGGCTCCCGTGTCTACTCCAGATACTTCTTGGTAAAGAAAACCAGAGGCCCATTCTAGACCTACAGCATCTCAACAAATACCTCCAGTCCCAGAAATTCAGGATGGTCACGTGGCAGCACATGCTCGGTCAACTGGAGGAAGGAGTCTTCTTGCCGTCCCTGGAACTGGAGGATGCATACTTTGATGTCCCCATTCACGAGAAGCATCGGAGGTTCCTGTGCATTGTAATACAGGGAAGGCACTACCAATTCAAGGCCCTCCTCTTTCGGACTGAAGTCGGTGCCCAGGGTGTTTACGAAGTGCCTGGCACCAGTGGCGGGCCATCTGCGTCTACATGGGATACACGTGTACCTGTACCTCGATGACTGGTTCATCCGGGCCAAGTCAAGGGACGTAGCCATCGAACACACAGAGGCTGCTAACTGATCTGGGGTTCTCGGTCGACTATCCAAAGTCCTGCTTGATACCATCGCAGAACGCCCGGTTTCTGGGGGGCCAGGCTCAACACGGTCTCCTGCCTGGCGGCTCCCTTAGAAAAGAGGATGGTGGCCCTGCTTGCCAAGGTGCAGCGGCTGTTGGCACTGAACGGTGCAGACCTATGCCGGCCTCGGGGCAAAATTTCAGCCCATCAACTTGTGTGGGGCTGGAGCCAACAATCGCAAAATGGACAATCTCCTGAAATGACCTACACTGATGGCATAGGGCGGGGACTGGCCCTGTGCAGGGGCCAATGGGTGGGGTTAGTCAAATGTCACTATCTGGGCCTACTTGTATTTAAACTATATATTTTTACAATATATAGTTTGTTTCTCTTTGCACCATATGTATGCTACAATGTCTTTGTACCAAGCTGCAGCCCTCTCTCCCTTCTTAGATAAGCCTGGCTGCTGTGTCCATGCTACCAAAACATTTCTCGGGTGGTACAGCCATGTACTAAGAGTGGAGCATATGCACTGACTCAGATATGGTTTGTATGTTGTCTGGGTAGGACTTCAGAAAAACTCTCCTAACAATCTGGGATGCATGTATAGAGTTATGGTGATGTTACCTGACCAAACCATCTCCTCCTTAAAACTGGATATTTGATAACTGGGGAGCAGGAGTGGTGAACGGGGACTCTGGGTCATTACCTCAAACTGTAAGTGATGAATTATAAGAGGGATCCTTTTAGAGAAGCTCCCCTATTTAGGTGAGTTCATAAATTCAATCATTTTTTGGTATTGTTTGATGTAGACATTCCTCTCGTGGATTTTGGTGTCTCTTCCCCCCGCCCCCCCCCGCCCCCCCTTTACGTGGCCTGATCTACGTGTAGCGTGGATCGCCCCACTTACCCTACATCCGTTCCTCCCGTTGTTCGTAATCGTACTATTAAGATGATTGTGTGCTAGCACTTATTAGCTTGTTTGTGTCTTGGCAGATGACAGTGCGACCGAGAAAGAGGTGATCGTGCATGGCCTTACGGTGTTCCTTGTTCCTCCTAGGCATATGTGGACATGCGGAAGGTTGGCAGTGGTCGAGGAATGGTCTCTGCATACCCCCGTCAACTGGAGTCACTGATTCGCCTGTCGGAAGCTCATTCTAAAGTGCGTTTTTCAAACAAAGTTGAAACGATCGATGTGGAAGAGGCTAAGCGGCTCCATCGCGAAGCGCTGAAACAGTCTGCTACCGACCCCAGGACTGGGATTGTCGACATCTCCATCCTCACCACAGGTCAGTCTGATCCTGTTGAGCACACTGCAGGCAGGACCAAGTTCTGCCACTTAGCGGAAAGTTGTCGAATTGAACTATACCCATCTTGAATCTGATTGTAGCTACGCCCTTGATCCCTGGTTACTCAGTTGTGACCCGCAAGGGTGCAGGTGCAGGTGAAGGTTGAGTTCTTGCATGGCTACAGCATCTGCTTCTTTTTATGCACTGTTGCTCGACTTCTCTGCATTGGCCCACTGCAGGCTGCGGTGGCTCCCTGCAGGTACTCTGGTTACATATTTGAAGTCTCACTTCGTTTGCTGCACTCAGCTTCCATGTTGCTGAAGGCCCTTGGCGGAGGACATTACAGAAAGCAGTCTGCTTATTGTAGGTGATTGTTGCTCAATTTGCAAACCAAAACATTAACCAACTTGCCTGTATCTGAACCCAACAACTGTACAGTCCTAGTGACCTTGTTAACATATTGCTGCTTTTTTAAAAAAAAAAAATTAAACGTTTAGAGTGGTTTGTGGTGGGGGTTCAGCACTGCCTTTTCTTGCCCATTGATTACAAGTTGTCTGTTCTACTCTAGAGCATGATAGGTTATTTATAACTCGCGTACCCGGGGGTCGAACCTGCGTTGCACCATGTCGTCTTGCTTCTAGGGCGAGCACGTTTCCCCTGAGCTATTCTCCCGAGACTAGAAGGTGAAAGGGCTGCTGGGCGATTTGTGAGGCCAGCTGTAAAGGTATGCTGCTCAGTTATGCCCTTTCCTGACCTCTGTTACCTAATTAAGCACAACATTGTTGTAGGACAGCAATGAAGGCAAACTCGTGGTGATTCCAATCCTGCTTCTGGTGTGTTGTCTGGCCCTGGTTCTGTCTACCCGTCACACCGCAGGCTGAGACTCCAGTGCAAGTGTGGCACTGCTGCTAGCAGCAGTGCAGCACCCTCCTGCTAAGGCCCAGCAGCCCACCCACAGACCATTTTTTTTAACTAGGTTGAGACACCTGCTCCTGGGCGGCTTTTGCAGGAGACTAGACTCCCTAGGTATCCTGAGCTGCTCATGTTTATTTACTATTTATACAGCGCGCCACACCCTGAGGTATCTGGGCGCTATGCAAGACATCTTGGGGTTCATAAATGCATATGGAAGGATATTAACACAGTAGAGTGTAGACAGGTAATAGAAGCAATGTAACAACATAATGGTGCAGTATAGTGGCAGCAGGATCAGGAAACTAAGCGTGCATGGATACATATGTCAAAGAGAAAGGTTATGCAGACAGGCCAATAAAAGGCTAGTGTCATCTAGTTTCTAAACATCTGGTTTATAGACCCAAACAATGTTATGCGTTGTCCTTGGTAAGTAGCCAATTTTTGGTGTTGGACCTGAAACTGTAAAGGTTAGGGTCACAGTGGGAGGGCATTCCATGCAAGGGTTGCTTGAACCAGGAAGCTAGTACCGCCAGCTCTTTTTAGGCTAAAGCGCGGCGAGATAATGCAGCAGGCGCCGGCTGATCTCATAGGTCTGGAAGAGGTTTTTAGAGCATAAGGTATTTGTGGGCAGCATTATGCAGGCATTTATGGGCGATGGAAACAAGTTATGTAATTGTGATGACATCGAGTAAGTCATAAACTGATTATAAAGCTGCTGGCGCGATTCCCAGGGATGTCTTCTAGCAATGGCCTTGTAACGATCAGTAAGTAAAAACACTGTTGACCGCTCTGTGGGGAATAATCATTTGGTTATTGTGGACCACATTGCAACAAGTTTCTTTTCCTGGATACACTGACCTTTCACACGTAACGTTTTTTTTTATCCTGACTGACTTGAAGACAGTTTGCAATGTAGTATTTTGGTAAAGTAGCCATTTGTGGAAAGACCTTTTCCTCCACCCCCCCTCCCCCAGAAGACTGGCCATGACAAATCTCGGTCTATCCACACTGGTTTGACCAAAAAATAAAATGTTAAACCAGGAATCCTCACAGAACATGGCCGCAGGTGTGGTTCCCTCGACTTTTGCAACATCCTAAGCAAATGTACCATCCAACCAGTGATGTTTCTAATTTTTTTTTTTATTTTTTTTTTTTTATGCCCCTTCTACTTGAGTCTTTTGCTCAGACTATTCACAGTTGCTGGCACGACTTGCATCCACATATGCATCCTCCTCCATTCTCGGTATTATCCTATGTTTTGTCTTTGGATGCCTAGCACAGGGCTGGGAGTTTGGTTATGACCAGTGTGCATGCTGTTTTGCTGTTTTTACTAGCATATATTTGTATTTTGTTTGTGGTTTCTTTTTTTATTTCCGACCCCTTGCTCTCTGCTTGCTGCAGCATCTTGGTGGAGTCCTATGCTCTGAATAGGTAGTGGCGTCCGTTGTGGAGAACTTGTTCTTTGCTTCTTCATGTTGGTGCTTTTTGGCTGTTCGCTGCATGCTTTGAATTATTGCAACTTAACTTCGATCTTGTTTCCCCCTTGTAGGAATGAGTGCAACAGCTCGCAAACGCAAAGAAGAACTTGCCCAGGCATTGAAAAAGCTGATCCAGTCAAAGGGCAAAACGCCAGCTCTTAAATACCAGCTACTCTTTGAAGATCTTCGGGGCCAGTCTGATGTGGTAAGTTTTGTTCTCCATGGGTCTCGTGTGTAGACAGACCTCTGTCCGTGACTGGGGGAGGGCTGTGAAGTGCAGTCGCCAACTCCTGGACTGGAGTCGTTCTGTTGAGCTATATCTGAAGAGGGTATGCTACTCTGTACAGGTGGTGGCGGGTTGTCTCTTCGGCAGATACACAAAGGTATACAAATGAACTAAATCTGATCAAGAGTGTGACCCAGCTCCGGGTCTGTTCACTGACTGACTGCTGCCGTTCTGCTGCCTTGACCTGTTGACGCGTATTTTTCAACGTTTCCATTCCCTTTTCAGGCTGTCACGAAGGAGATGTTTGAAGAAGCCCTGCATGCCCTGGCCGATGAAGACTATTTGACTGTAACTGGAAAGACTGTTCGGTTGCTCTGAGAGGAGCCATTACGAACTTTGCTGCGTCGTTGCTAGTTTGCCTTCGGATGAAATGTAACTATACCAAGCCTTGCGGCCAGCCATGATGGTGGCCAATCGGCTCGCACTACTGCCGGTATTGTAAATAGTCTGGTTCCTCGAGCCAATGAGCAGCAGGAGGGACGCCGTAGTTTGTATATTTCAGAGACTGCCACGCAAGTACAATAAAGTGTTTTTTCTTTGCAACTCGGTTACTGTCTGCTTGCGTGAGGCCCTGCTTTGAAATGCTGGAATTCAATCCAATTTTCGAAATGTCACAATCTGGTTTAAGAATCGGTGTGTAGGGGCATTCGGACAATCAAACTTGCTCTCAGGAGCTGGGGACTGCAGGCGCTGCAGGGACCTTACAAAGCACGACCATCAAGTAGCCAAAAGTCTGCTCATTACATTGCTTTGTTTTACCACTCCAAAACCAATGTGGTTTTGAAAATATTTCTCTACTTTCCATAATCGTTTCTGCCTCGGCTGCACCGCCACCAACCTATTCTTAATTGATGTGCCTTACATCATCACACGGAAGAACTCTTGCATCCAGTCTCCAATACTGCATTTTTAACACCTACTCTTTCAGTCTTTCACATTCCTCCAGAAAGCAGTCATATGAGGTGAAAGTATGTACTGTCCTCCATGAGACAAGAGGGGCATGGAGATCGGGACTGGCTGAAGATGCACAGGGACCCACTCTAAATTGATGCCCCCTGCCCCTTTTCATCTGGGAAGCTTGCCTCGGTGGATACTGTAGCGCACAGGGCTCCAGAGAAGAGTTTGGAGCGGGGAGTAGTTTGCGTCCCAATTTCTGAAGTTGGAAGTAAAATTTATTTTATAGAGCAAAAAAAAAATTCATTCCCAATGGGTTTCTTTTTTGGTCCAGTAGAAATATATATATTTTAAATATATAACCTGTTTTTCTAATCCATACTTGTTTGCATGCATGTAGTAGTATATACACGTTAACATCGGAGTTCTACCATGCCGAGCCTGCTAGGAGGGTCCATTCAGTAAACCGTCAATCAGCCAAGGAACATAAACAATGTGATCAAACAAATTGTGAGTGTGTCCTTATTTCAACTATCTGAAGTGTTTTTATCAGCTAGCATTTCTCCTTTTTTGCACCCACCCAGCATAGAGTATTCTCTGCTCTTGTATCTTGGACAACCACCAGATAACACCTGACGTGTAGTGGAGAGACCAAAAGCGGGTAGCCAAATTGGAGGGCACCGTGGAATTTATAACTGATCACTTTATCCCAGAAAAATAGTATAGTCTGAAATTCCCACACCAACTGCTAAACTGCAGCAACTTCTTGGCAAAATGCACACCTTGGTCCAAATTATTTCACAAAAGTATGAACAAAATGGATTGGCAAATAGTCAATTGAAAGGTATCAAAACTAGGATTTTGCTCAAGATTATTGGAACGGCATGGTATTGTGATGTGAAACCAGACATGTAGTGTTATTTTGTGAACACGCTTTGGACATTGGAGATCTCTACACCTAAACCTGTCCCTTTTTAACGTAACTGCTATAGGATCCTACATTTCTGACCGTGCATGACCTGCTTCCAAAAGCCATGTGCAATTGAGATGTGGCGAGCGGTCTCAGATGGAGCTGCATGGAGAAGTATGAGAGCCAACTGCCTGGGGTTGACTAACAAATGCCCACACCACCCACCTGCCAAACGACCTACCTTCAACTCCCCACCCCGATACAAAGCTTCAACATTTTCTCTCCCATCGCGCACTAAGAATTCCTCTCACTCTTAGCAGATAGCCGCCCTTCAGGCTCCCCCGAGGACCCATGCCCACCCTCAGTCCTCAAAAACATCCTAGCCTCACTTGCGCAGGTAGTTCCGCACGCACATTCCTCAACCACCCACTTGCATCAGGATCTTTCTGAAAGCCCTAAAAAACACCCTACATCAAACCTATCCACAAAAAACCAACACTCCACCCACTCCTCCCCCAAACCTACCGCCCTGTCTCCAACGCGTTTCATCGCCAAACTCGTGGACTGTGCGGCTTAGAAAAAGCTTGACCATTTTGCAGAAGCCAATCGGGCTTCAGGCCACTCTGTGGAACTGAATGTCCCTAGTCTCCTTCTGGGACGACCTAAAAAACAGCTGATGCAGAAGGCTGCACTTTAGTCATCCTGCTGAACCTCTCTGCAGCGTTCGACGCCATCGATCAACCATCCTACTAGACCAGTGCTATTCAAACTGTGGGTCGCGACCCCTTAGGGGTCCGCGGGTGCATCCCAGGGGGGCCCTGAGAGCTCAGCATGAAAAAAGGTGTTTTTTCTTTTTTTTAAGATTGGAAGAAATGGGCAGGGGTGGCCCACATGGGCGGGCTGAAGCATGAAACTGTCTCAGGCAACAATGAAAAAGTGGCCCACAGTTGTAAATGGATATTCATTCCTTTAGTCACAGACTGGGCCTCATTACTACTATGGCGGACCAGTAACAACGGTGCTGGTAAGCTACCGGCACCGTTGCTACCGTTCCGCCATAGTAAGAGTTGTGCTCGTGGGTGCTTGACAGCCCCCGCCAGGTCTGACCTCAGCTCGTCGGATGCACCAGCACCGTTATTAACGGTGCCGGTGCATCCGAGCTCCCCCTTCCCATTTGAGCCATATGGGGCTTAAATGGGAATGGGGATCTACCGGCACCTTCGAAAGGGCAATTATCATGTCCGCCTAACTCGGCATGACCTAGTAATTGCCCATTCGCGGGTGCCAGACCCGGATGCAACTCCAGTGGCAGCCGTGCCGGTTTTACCGGCACAGCTACCGCCAGAGTAGTTATGAAGCCCACTGTTTCAATAGTACCCAAAGGGGTGCTTTGTGTTAAAATGTAAGTAAATTGTGATATGTTCAGCAACAATGGTCAACATTACTAACTGCATAGTGGCCCCTCACCCATTATGGAGGAGCTAAGGAGCCAGCCCAGTGAAACAGTGAGCACTCCCTCAGCTGCTTTATCCAGCTAATGGAGTGCTCCTGGGCTGGCTGAACTGTCAAAGGGAAACACTGTTTCCCTTTGACAGTTCAGTTTAGTTCCCCAGCCGCACATGCTCACTGAGCCATGCAAGTGCTGGGGCGTTTTGCTTCGCCAGCATTGCATAGCTCATTGGAAATGCTGGCTGGGGCACTGCATGTCTGTATGTCCGAGGGGGAGCTCCTGCGCCTCCTCGCACATACGGACAGAGCAGCTGGAGCAGCACCCACACACAGGCCAATGCAGAAGGTACGTTTATGTTCATTGTTTTTATTTAAACATGTGTATGGATGCGTTATGAGTGAGTGTATGGTGATGGATGCTCATGTGAATGATAGAGTGATTGCTGTATGAATGTGCAGCGCCTTGCATATACACATAATCCTGTTCATTGTGTTAGGACCAGTGGGGCCCATACTTGTTTGCATGCATGTAGTAGTATATACACGTTAACATCGGAGTTCTACCATGCCGAGCCTGCTAGGAGGGTCCATTCAGTAAACCGTCAATCAGCCAAGGAACATAAACAATGTGATCAAACAAATTGTGAGTGTGTCCTTATTTCAACTATCTGAAGTGTTTTTATCAGCTAGCATTTCTCCTTTTTTGCACCCACCCAGCATAGAGTATTCTCTGCTCTTGTATCTTGGACAACCACCAGATAACACCTGACGTGTAGTGGAGAGACCAAAAGCGGGTAGCCAAATTGGAGGGCACCGTGGAATTTATAACTGATCACTTTATCCCAGAAAAATAGTATAGTCTGAAATTCCCACACCAACTGCTAAACTGCAGCAACTTCTTGGCAAAATGCACACCTTGGTCCAAATTATTTCACAAAAGTATGAACAAAATGGATTGGCAAATAGTCAATTGAAAGGTATCAAAACTAGGATTTTGCTCAAGATTATTGGAACGGCATGGTATTGTGATGTGAAACCAGACATGTAGTGTTATTTTGTGAACACGCTTTGGACATTGGAGATCTCTACACCTAAACCTGTCCCTTTTTAACGTAACTGCTATAGGATCCTACATTTCTGACCGTGCATGACCTGCTTCCAAAAGCCATGTGCAATTGAGATGTGGCGAGCGGTCTCAGATGGAGCTGCATGGAGAAGTATGAGAGCCAACTGCCTGGGGTTGACTAACAAATGCCCACACCACCCACCTGCCAAACGACCTACCTTCAACTCCCCACCCCGATACAAAGCTTCAACATTTTCTCTCCCATCGCGCACTAAGAATTCCTCTCACTCTTAGCAGATAGCCGCCCTTCAGGCTCCCCCGAGGACCCATGCCCACCCTCAGTCCTCAAAAACATCCTAGCCTCACTTGCGCAGGTAGTTCCGCACGCACATTCCTCAACCACCCACTTGCATCAGGATCTTTCTGAAAGCCCTAAAAAACACCCTACATCAAACCTATCCACAAAAAACCAACACTCCACCCACTCCTCCCCCAAACCTACCGCCCTGTCTCCAACGCGTTTCATCGCCAAACTCGTGGACTGTGCGGCTTAGAAAAAGCTTGACCATTTTGCAGAAGCCAATCGGGCTTCAGGCCACTCTGTGGAACTGAATGTCCCTAGTCTCCTTCTGGGACGACCTAAAAAACAGCTGATGCAGAAGGCTGCACTTTAGTCATCCTGCTGAACCTCTCTGCAGCGTTCGACGCCATCGATCAACCATCCTACTAGACCAGTGCTATTCAAACTGTGGGTCGCGACCCCTTAGGGGTCCGCGGGTGCATCCCAGGGGGGCCCTGAGAGCTCAGCATGAAAAAAGGTGTTTTTTCTTTTTTTTAAGATTGGAAGAAATGGGCAGGGGTGGCCCACATGGGCGGGCTGAAGCATGAAACTGTCTCAGGCAACAATGAAAAAGTGGCCCACAGTTGTAAATGGATATTCATTCCTTTAGTCACAGACTGGGCCTCATTACTACTATGGCGGACCAGTAACAACGGTGCTGGTAAGCTACCGGCACCGTTGCTACCGTTCCGCCATAGTAAGAGTTGTGCTCGTGGGTGCTTGACAGCCCCCGCCAGGTCTGACCTCAGCTCGTCGGATGCACCAGCACCGTTATTAACGGTGCCGGTGCATCCGAGCTCCCCCTTCCCATTTGAGCCATATGGGGCTTAAATGGGAATGGGGATCTACCGGCACCTTCGAAAGGGCAATTATCATGTCCGCCTAACTCGGCATGACCTAGTAATTGCCCATTCGCGGGTGCCAGACCCGGATGCAACTCCAGTGGCAGCCGTGCCGGTTTTACCGGCACAGCTACCGCCAGAGTAGTTATGAAGCCCACTGTTTCAATAGTACCCAAAGGGGTGCTTTGTGTTAAAATGTAAGTAAATTGTGATATGTTCAGCAACAATGGTCAACATTACTAACTGCATAGTGGCCCCTCACCCATTATGGAGGAGCTAAGGAGCCAGCCCAGTGAAACAGTGAGCACTCCCTCAGCTGCTTTATCCAGCTAATGGAGTGCTCCTGGGCTGGCTGAACTGTCAAAGGGAAACACTGTTTCCCTTTGACAGTTCAGTTTAGTTCCCCAGCCGCACATGCTCACTGAGCCATGCAAGTGCTGGGGCGTTTTGCTTCGCCAGCATTGCATAGCTCATTGGAAATGCTGGCTGGGGCACTGCATGTCTGTATGTCCGAGGGGGAGCTCCTGCGCCTCCTCGCACATACGGACAGAGCAGCTGGAGCAGCACCCACACACAGGCCAATGCAGAAGGTACGTTTATGTTCATTGTTTTTATTTAAACATGTGTATGGATGCGTTATGAGTGAGTGTATGGTGATGGATGCTCATGTGAATGATAGAGTGATTGCTGTATGAATGTGCAGCGCCTTGCATATACACATAATCCTGTTCATTGTGTTAGGACCAGTGGGGCCCAGGGGACAGGGATGGTATCTTTTTACCGGACATCTATCATTCAAAACCCTCTGCCTTGTCCACAAGGCTTTCTGGGGCCTCGGTCCAAAATACCTTCAGCTATTCCTCCGCAAATACCTCCCCTCTCGAGCTCTTCACTCCTCTACCTCCAACTCCCTCAGGGTCAGTCGTTTATCAAAGAAACGAGCTGGGGGTAGATCTCAGTCTTCGGCTGGGGCCTCCCTCTGGAACAGCGCCCTGCCACTCTAAAACTTGAGGAGAACCATCTTTCTTCCTGCACTTATCAGACCTACCCTGTCTGCTGCCTTAAACGTAGCACTTGCAAATTGCTGGCTGCACTACCACTGTTTGTTGCCTTTATTATTTATTTATTGTTATTTATCTGTTTCTCCTCTGCTTCGCACTTTCCACTTCTCCCCCCTTCCATGCACTTTTCCCCTCACACTTGCGCGTTCTCAATGTCACTGGGCCTAGTAAGATCGCTGTTTTATTCTCCTCTGTTCCCCTCCCTTGCCTTGTCACGCTCTGAAACACTTGTGTACGAGCGCGATAGAAATAAAATATCAATGCCTGCCCCCTGGACTCCCAGCAACAATTGCAAACTGTTTGGCTATTTACCCATTTTTTGTTAAAAGTATGCTCTACAATGCAACATTTTAACCTATTTTAAAAAAAATTCACAGGGGGAAACCTCCCCTTAATGCCCCTCCACTTAAAAAAGATTCACCAGCCGCCACTGGCCCTCAGACTGTGTTGGGAACGGGATGGGGGAACCAAGGGACTATGGTGGGAGCACAATGGGCGGGAACCATGGGATAGTGATGGGAGCAGAGTGGGGAGAGCCCTGGGTGTGTGATGGGGTGGGGAGAGACCAGCGACTGGGTAGGAGTGGGATGAGGGAGCCCAGCGACTTTGATGGGAGCAGGTGACGGCGCGCAATATATACTGTCCATTTGGCATTTCTGGGGGGTCCCGACCTGCCCAAATTTTGCTCAGGGGGGCCCTGGCCAAAAAAGTTTGAAGACCACTGTACTAGACGGACTTCATACACTAGGAATCCGAAACACAGCGCTCTTGGGCATCGCCTTCTCCAATCAATCACAAATCATGCACCTCCACCATTTCACATCCACATCACGACCAGTAAAGAAAGGTGTCACACAAGGAGCATCCTTATCTCCCTAATTTTCAACTGCTGCCCGCAATCATCTGCACATACAATCTTACCTGCTACAACTACGCAAATGCCCAGATCATCCTCAAAATCTAACACCTCTGGCAGTCCGGACCTGTCGGCATGCCTCTCGGATATTGACCACTGGATGACGACCAACCTCAACCCTGGGAAAACTGAAATCCTAGTTTGTGGGTAAACACGCCTTCCTCCAACCGATTTCATGGCCTCCAGCCCTAGGACAAGCACTGGCAATATCTGTGGTAAAAAACCTAGGATGCACACCGGACTCGGACCTATCCCTCAACCAACACACCACTACCGTATCTAAAACCTGCTTCTGTCATCTACGGATTCTCAGACGTATCTTTCCTTACCTATCCACACAGTTTTTCTGGCATCAACTCCATCATCCTGTCCCGCCTAGATTACGCAAACTGCCTCTACCTAGGCGCTCCCGCATCTCAGAATCCAAAACGCGGCAGCACGCCTGCTCATTAACATACCCGCCAGAGAACACGGTCCTACACTAAGTCCTCCATTGGATCCTGATTGGTCGACGCACTACCTTTAAAGCCATGTGCATCACCCACTGTGCCGTCCACAAAACCAGAGTGGAATTCCTTTGAGACAAAATCGTTCCCTACCAGCCCTCAAGAAATCTCTGATCCTGCACAGGATTTTGCCTAGTGGTCCCAGCCCACAACTCCTCCAGGCTGGGCAGATCCACTTTCTACATCCAAGCCCCCATCATCTGAAACTCCCTACCCCTACAGATTTGCAACACTGAAATTCAGAAAGGCCCTTAAATCCTGGCTCTTCCCATGATATCCCCCTGAACACACACGCCCCAACCCCCCTGAAACCACACTGCCGAACCCAACATTCTCCTACACCAATGACTATACAGAGTCGGGTAGCATTCGGAGCGACTCACCTGACGCACAAGATTCCTTACCTAATTACATACATCAGGGAAGCCAGCAGCTTTCGCTGTGGCACACCCCCAAAAAAACCACCCACCTAGACCCTCGCACCAGAGGGACCATGAATAAAGAGATCATGCCATCCTCTGCTGCACTGGACAAAGATCGCTCTAACCAAACCATTTCAAAGCCTATGGTACGTATATCTCACCGCCTCTGTGGACACAGGCCGCAGGCACGGCCAAGCATCCATGTACCGCAGAACGCTGCTATGGCTACGCTCTTCCGGTCTAGCATCGCATATAGCCGTCCAGATTTAAACACCTGACGTACCTCAACACCTCTGCCACTAGCATACAGCGACTACCAACGGAAAGGTTCTCTGTATAGCTGGCCACACATCGTCTCAACAATAGCCCTCTATTGCAAACCACCCACGTGCCTGAACTTTCTGGGCTGCTTAGTGAAGCCTAGCCAGCCACCTAAGTCCTAGTCCGGCAAAAACGCAGTCACATCTTCTAATCTAAAACTCTTAGAACATCCAACACATTGACTACGGTCCCCGAGAGCGTTCCAACTACAAAGCGCATTGAGGCCTTACAAATGGGGAAAGAGTGCTATATAACCGAATGCAAATATAGATGTATATTTTGCCTCCAGAGCGGTCCTTCAAGATCAGTAATGAAGATTTAACACTGTCTCTCAGATGCTCATGTTCCACTGAGCATAATTTGCGAGAACTATTCATGACCGATTTTAATAGCAGTTGCCAAATTGTTTGGAGAACTTGGTGGTTCTAGTCTTTAGAACGTTCAAAGATCCATACTCTTAGTCTGCATCAGCTAAACTCCGATTTTTCCAAACTGTACTAATTCCTCATTCATCTGCACAAGTTTTTCTGCCACCCACATGAGCCCAAAACACTATTTTGAAAATGGGTGACCCTCACTAACCTTATCATTGTAACTTCTATATACTGTATTGGGTGAGACTTGGGTTTGGGGGATAACGATGCACTTGAAAGGTTAACTTTATAAACACAAGATTCCAGCTGGGTCGCAAAAAACAGCTGAACCAGGATATGGTTCACTTTTACACCTAGTTAATCTGCCTCTGTACGATTTACAATGAATTTGTATAGCCTACCTGCTTCCTGGCACAAGGCCAAGCATGGAGCACTTTTGTAGGCTCACCTGGTTCATAAATATTAGGCAAGATTGTGTGTGGTACCCTTAAAGTGCACTACAGCAACCCTGACCTGGCAATAGTAACCCAACCTTTGGTATAAGTCTACTACACAGGGTGGTAGTGTGGATGAGCAGCCAGGCTCATTTCAAGAGGGGTCAATGTGAGCTGTAGGGGAGATACACCGAGGTTCACAGTGTTCAAGCAGGCACTTACACACAGGATTTCTTGATAAAAAATTATTAATTTACCAGTCAGTTTATATAAGCCTTCTTCAGAAGGGAGCACTGTAAAACACCACACAAATGTACTTCAGAATTATACACTCTTGTTCAGAATCACTAAATGCCCATTTGGGATGGCATGCAGCAGATGCCTACACCCACAGGTGACTCCAATTGCTAGGGTGCTGTTGACATTAATGTATTACTGTTGCCATTCAGATTTGGTTAAGAGCATGTAAAGGGAAAGAAAAGATTAGAGCGAACAAGATACCACAAATATTTCTTAAGCAGGCAAATACTTTCAGAACCCCCAATAAGTCATTCAGGTAAAACGGGCTAAGCCAAAGTCAATAGACAAGGGACTATATGGGCTGAAGCACTTCTTTGAAGTTGGGTAAAAAAGTCTTTGCACAGAAGTCTTTGGAGGAAAAGATGAATTAATGTAGGGGCACAAGTTGTTAGACTTGTAGTAGAAGATGCAAGCAACTCTACAGCAGGAGGTAAGTTCTCTTAGACTTTGTACAGTACCTTTTAAAATGAAGAAAAGATGCAGCAGATGACTCCTGTTCCTGTGCAGCTCTCACTGTTCCTGGGTCTCGGTCGTGGGGACAAGAGGGAGGACATCGGGGGACTCCTGCACTGGGACGGTCAAAACTTGCAACTGGCAAACTTCACTTTCAGTGGCTGTTCAGTGTTTCTGCTCCTTGTGTCTACCGCAAATAGCAACACTGTGGTTTCCGACTGTCGCAATGGACTTTCCGTGCTTCTGGGGTCACGCACTCTGATGGGGCTCAGGCTCGGTCAGTCCTGCTTCCTGGGAGTCCATCGGATCTTCCTGGAGCTCTTGGCCAACTTAAAAGCAACGCACACAAACTGGTGTTCTTCTCCCTGGCTCTACGGTTTCCAGCAGCAACTCTGGAAATTCAACAAGCTCCGAGATGGATGTCCAGGTGGCTTACCTTGGAGTTTATTGGTCCCACCAACTCAAGGGGAGAAGTCCTCCTTGCAGGGGCATCTCGGTCGATGCGAACTTGGCGTTTCGGCACTGCTGCAGGGCTTCACCATGCAAACCAATGGTCCAGGAGTTGCAGCAGGCGTCCTCTTAAAGCGCTTCTTCGGTTCCTTCGGCCAGTGGTCGACTCTGCCTTCCAAGCCAAAAGACTTGCCTTTTATACAGTTCTCTCCCTTTCAGTCCAGCCTAGCTGTCAATCACCCGAAAGCGTGGCTGTCCTTGCCGGACAGTCGGCCAGCCAATCATCCCAGAGTGCATTTGGGTCTCCTATGAGACTAAGCACAGGGAGATTTGTGCACCTCCCTCACTTCCCAGACACCCTGGAGCCAGAGGCGGGCTTCACTCGTGAATCCCGCCAAAGGCAAAGCTAACAAAGGGACCAAACCTGGTTTGACGCGCAGAGTAAATCTCTAGAAGGACCTTTCCACAAAGCAATGGTGAAAAGACTGCCAGTGCCATTTTGACAAAAATGGCACCCTTGCGTGCTTTACTGCAGCTGCAAACGCAGCCTGCAGTAAATGCACACAACGGTAGTAAAAACAAAACCACTGCCACCAGCCATTCAGTGAGGAAAGGGTAACATAAACATTTTACATGAGAAGGTTGACATAAGGGATACTAGGTAACCCCACCAGTACCCTATTGTAAGATAGTGTCTGCCGGGTCTAGGAAGTTACAAATGGAAGTAAAGTCAATTGCACTTTACTGTTCTGGGAAACCGTAGTTTATCCCAGAGAAGGTATTTAAAACTTCGGGAAATCAGACTTCCCTGTGTCACTGCACTAAAGGTGCTGTGTGCCACAGTGTAAAAGATGCCTGTGGAGTTAGTCAGACTCCACAACCAAAATAAACAGAGTACAAAAAAATCACATTAAAATACATGAGTGGGAAAAGGGGTCTCACTCTCTCCAGGTTAAGAAAAAAAAGTCCTCAAAATCCAACAAAGTTGCTGGGGGAACCATTACAATTCAGAACAAAAATCGCCTGTACAACTGGCAAGTATACCCTTTGCTGAAGCATTAAAAGCCTTGATCACGGATTTCAACTCCTGCGCTAACCCCTGCAAACTTAAGTTGTAAATAGGGCAGACACGTCCGCCCCCATTTCATCTGAGGCGAATGTAGTTTCTCTGCATTGAGTTAGTAACCCATAGCCTGGAATCGCTTGCATCCATAAAATGCCACAACTTTCAGCAGAAATGAAGTCGTCCCATTCCCTTCACACCTGTCCTAAGTCTCAGAGCTCTAGGTGCCTCCAATGAGGCAAACGGAAGGATCCCTCTACTATGGCAACTTCCTTATTTTTACATTTGTATAGCGCACAAACAGCCCATGGGCATCGTGGCGCTGTTACTTGCAGGGAACTTCGATACAGGGAGGTACAAAATAGAAATTTACATTTCACATATTTGACATTATTAGCACATTAATGCAGTAAGCTAGTTGCAGGTACATTTGTAGGTTTATCAGGAGATGTGGCGAGAGGTCCTATAGGGACTGTGGTGTTGATCAAGCGAACAGTGTGGTTTTCTTATCCTCCATCACCTGAAGAATCCAGTTCATGTTTGCTTCAAGTGGAGTAATGCATGCGCACTGACCTTCAAGGTAAGACTTTTTTTTTAATGTCTTCTCCTACATAGGTCTCATTATATATTTGCTCCTTTTCTCTGTGCCTCGCAGCAGATTTAAGGTCCCAGTCTACTCTCTGCATCTTGCAGGACCGACAAGTAAACTTGCTTTGTATGGATGCTGACTTTGTAAAACTCATGTATTTTGCATGTTTCTGCATGCAGTATAAATGCAAAGTACAGCAGAGCCCTCAACTGTAGACCGTTGCACTAGCAGTTCAAGTTAATTATGCTACCCTTTCTCATATAGTGCTGTGTCCTTGGCATACAGCCGAGTCCCAGGAAAAGGTTTGGTCCAGCTGTCATATAGTCTCTACCATATGCATTTACGCTGACTTAAGTATAGCAGTCCTCAACTGTAGACAGTTGCCCTGTGCGTCATACATGTCTCATTCCTGCTAATTTTCTTTCTAAAGCGCAGCCCCCTGCATAGCATAGAGCGTAGTCCCATCAAAAATGTGGTCCAGCTGTCTGTTTCAATACATCATGTGCTTCTACTTTTCACCCTTTGTCTTCCAACCTATCTACACTTGGCATCACTGCGTACCTGAACAGTTCCTTTAACTAAAATTACTGTTGCGTGCACTTCTATGCACCTTTCACTTGTCTTTTCAAACTGCAGTCTTCGTTAGGCCATACTTACAGCGCTTAGGCGCTAGAAGAAATGGCAGGAGGTGCTGTACAAATGCATGGTATCATTCAATGATGCGTTTTTTCGCATGAAATCCATATTTGGATCGACAATAATAGCAGCACTCCTATTGAGGAGAATTCTCTCTTTAGGCTGAATTTCCTAACCTAGTGAGTCCTCCAGCAGCTTTGCTGGATTTCTGTAGTTTGTGTTTTTCCTCCTGCCAAGAGTGAGACTCTTTTTCTCCCACTCTTGGACATGACTTGTGGTATTCCTTTGACTGGTAATGTGTTTTATGGGCTATGGGGTCCTTTACTCCATAGGGTCTCATGTGTTTTTCCTATGTTTTACACAGCACCCTCCGTACCGTAACACAGGGGTGTCATAGTGACACCCCACCATAGACTCCATACCCTGGGACTGACTGTCTCCCAGGGCATGTAAAGTCACCATTGGCTTTACTAGTCCCAAATTATTAACAGAAACCAGTACAAACCATCATATTGTGGACGTACTGGTTGGGGCAATTCAATTTCCCCGGGGTCTGTTAGTCGAGGGGGCACGTCTCCATCCCCCCTGATCGAGTTTTGGCTGGTGGCAGTGGGAACTACTTTTTATATTCGACCGCGAATATTTTCCTATGGGATTTTGCCATTGTTCGAGGCTACCAACTTTAATTATTTAATTCTCATAGCCTCAAACATACCGCTGGTTTATTTAATTAATATTAATTCTCCGGTTGGTATTTTATGCCAAGACTCGATTCTAAAATGGCGTTTGTGTTCTCTTCTGTGACTCCAACCCAAGTCAAGCCCTTTGTTCCACTTTTTGGCGGGCTTCTTCACAGAAGCCTCCAAAAGTGGTGCCACTCTGTCTGGGTACCACAGGGAGTGTTGGAGGGGGTTTAGGCACCCTGGACTGAGTTACCTTGGTAACTCAAGTCGCACTCTTGTGTGATTGGCCCAAGTGGTGAGCCGGCCGGCTCACCACTTAGCATGTTTGAGTGACAGCTAGGCTGAGTGAATGGGGGTTTTCTGCATAAAAGCAGGGCTTTGGGGACTGGAACTTCAGAAGTTGCCACAGGACCTGAGAATCCGACGAGGGAGAAGCTGAGCCGACCTACCATGACGATACCACCGGTGGAGCCCTGCAGAACCGACTCACCACTTCCCGACGACAGAGAAGATCTCCCGGCTGGAGAGGCTTCTTCCCCTGACTGGTGGGTAAAACCAGTTTACCTTTCTTTCTTCGCACCCCAGCCCGGTTTGTGGTCCAACTGCCCGTGCCAAGCACCCCGGCAGCCGGATAGCCACTCACCACTGAACCGCGAATCACTGGACCGCTCCTTGTACCTGAGAAACTCTGCGGCTGGTTTCTTTCCTGGCAGTGCAACGGACACCTGTCTTCCTCCACGACGAGATCCTCTCTTCCCCCGGACGAAGCACCAACTTGCATCCGCTGCCAGGAACAACTGCCCCCGCTGGAGCGTTCTCACCACTTTAAGGTACCGTGTCCGCCAGGCCTCCCTTTCTAAAGATTGCTACAAGGTAATAACCCCTTAACCTTCTGGACTGGGCTGGCCGCCTTGACCCTCTAACTGGTCCCTTTCTTTGGTCCAACTCCTTTTTGAACCTTTACAAGACTTTTGTGCACTGCAACTGTGTGACCTTGGACACATTTCGTTTGGATCCTCTGAAAGTGGATCCGGCCTCTTGAACTCTAACTTCACGGTTTTACTTTGCCTTCCTCTCTTGTTATGTTCTGGTAAAAGTGTTGGGATCTGTTTCAACTTGTTCTCTGCTCTTCTCTCCCTTTTTAAAAACGAACTATTAGAGTGCCATCTACGTTAAGTGCTCACCGCTGTCTGAAAATAAGTGGGGCTTTACTTAAGACTTCTCTAATATTCTTTTAAGGGAGTGTATATCTTTTAGTGACCGTGTTTTTGAATTGCTTACTATTAGTGCCTGTGTGTTTTTTCTAGATGTGGTTTTAAATAATTATCTCTTTTACACCAAGCCCTGGTCAGTGTTTACTTGTTCTACTGTGTTCTCTTGACCTATTGTGAATACTCTGTATACTGCATAACTCTTCTTGAGGGAAGTCTGACTGCTCAGCCACCGCTACCAAGTGAATCTGTGTGGTACAGACTGCTACCAAGTGGGTTTACTGCCAAACACCTGTAGTCCTAAATCTTTTGCAGTGGTCCCAGAGGGAACTGCACAGGTTTCTGCCCAACTCCTCCTTCCTGTGGATCTGCTGGTACCACTGGTCCGAACATAATTTTAAAGATTTGTGGGTGGTACCTGGAGTGACTCCTACGAGTCACTCGTTTGCGGTTTTTTTGTTGTCTCTTTGTTTTTTACGCTTTGTTTTAGTATTCGGCCATTTTTAGGAAGTGATAGTGGTTGGTACACTGCTTATCGGTAGGGCTGGTACTACAAATGTACAGATGTGTAGTTATGTTTTTCAAAAGCAAAAAGGCAGTGGAAAATCTTTGAGGCTTGTGGATCTGCTTAGAATCGCGTGCTTTGCATAGGTCGACATCTAGTGGTTGGTGTATTACATGACTTGTTTTCTAAATCGAAAAGGGACGTAGATGGGGCGTGAATGTAATAGTATCCCTACTGTGATGTGTACTGTATCCCCGTAAAGGTGTCTAGATCATCCTGTTTTTTTTTTTTTTCTGCCATAGTGTTGGGCGCATTTTGCAGATTTCTACGCTAAGTTATTAGTCGCTGAGATTTATTAATTTGTAACTATAGCATATTACTTATCGCTAGTTTCAACGCTCTCTATTAACTCATCCAGCGAAGCTTGCCGAACTTCCAGCCATCAAGACATCCTCAAACCTTCTCGATGGCCTACCTTCAGGCTTTGGCCTACACAGTGGGAAGAGTGGGGGTAACATTTCTCAGACTTATTTAGAGGATTCCCCCATTCGTATTTCCTTTTAATCTGTCTTTGTCTCCCAGCTTATAACGGATAAAGCCAATTTAACGGATAAGAGTCAATTTAAATGTTGCCCCTCTTGACACCGAAACTCTCCCTGGAAGGACGCACAACTTGTGTAACCACTGCCTACCTTGGGACCACCTGGAAACCAGGTGCAAAGCGTGTATGCCTTTTCATCCGAAAACCCTTTAAAACAAGCGGTCGAAGCGCTGGGTAGCCTATGTGATGCAGGCTGAAGCATCATCTGAATACCCAGCTGGCGTGGAGGACTCTGAGGCTGAACAAGACAGCCTGGATGCCATAAGTGATGCCAGAGAGGCATCTGGCTGGGAGACCGAAGACTCCTGGGTGCTGGTCCCCAGCTCTGGAAGACGGGCATCCTGCACTGCTATGGAGGAGTTCCACTGGCAATAGGAGCACACACTCTAAACACACAGGTGTAGCTCCCCACACGGCTCCGACACAAGCATAAAAACATCTTACAACCTGGGCTCACGGTCCGACTCACCCGTCAAAGTGGCTAATCTGCAGACCCTAGCCCTTCAGCAGGTGAATCGGCATCTCAAAAGACCTCTGCACGGGGTCCTCATACTTTGGTGCACAGCCTGAAACGCAAACAAACGCTAAGTAAGAGTGGCTCGGCGCCTAATGTTCCCACACAAACGCCTATCTTGGTGTTGCTGCCGAAAAAGGTTGTTGCGATAAATATCGATACATAAGGGTCAGGTTATACAAGAGATACCTCACCATTCAGAGGCACTCCCAAGAAGGTCTACTATTCAACAAGAAGCAATCGTTTTTCCCTCTACAGGTCTATTGGTCCCTGGACTAGAGACAGAGGTTCGGAAACGCCATGGACAAAATGGCTTCCATTGTGGATTTTTTTAAACGAACCCCCTATTAAACACAATCACGCTTTCCAGGGAGAAGGGGAGCCTCCAGCTAAAATTCCTAGGGTACAATAGACCGACCCCTATGAGGTGACTGTAATTGAGATGGGTGTGGAGGAAGTGGGTGCCTTATTACAAGACAACCCTGATGAACCAGATGTCGCAAGAGCCCGTTTCAAACTCGCCCATTGATGACCAGTTGCTGTAGAGCGACCTTAAGGCAGCAGATGTATTTTCAAAATTGACACGAGTCGGAGGAAGACACTGAGTTGGTTGATAACATTCTTAAAGAGAAGAAACCAGTGGGACAATATATCCCTTTGTTACAATCTGTCAGACGTCTCCTACCTTCACTAGCTACTCCCACTCTTAATAGAGCAGTACACCTGTGGCCACAGACCCTCTCTTTATTAGGGCTACCGAAAACCTAACACCCTAGTAGTTAGTACCACCCGCAAAAGGGCAGGTACTCCCCTAGCTACTCCCGAAGCGCCACTGGATAAGGAGAGCAAAAGAATGTATGCTCTCGGAACAAATGTCGCAACTTCTGCAGCGTATCAAATGCGTATAGCAAATGGACCCTTATGGCCAACTTAAACGGAGCCCAATGGGAGCATGTGGAGGAGGAAGTTAGTGGGGTACCAGAACTCCCTCCTCAATTCCATGCACGGCTCAGTAACTCTTTGTGCCAAGCCACGGTCATCAATATGCCCATAGAGAGCAACGTCCTGTTAGGGAAAGCAGTAGACTGCATTCTCGAGACTGTTAAAAAGAACATGACACAAACTTTAGGTCAGATTGCGAATAAGCCCTTCATGCAGAGGGGTCTTGCAGCAGTAGGCTTTTCGTGCACAAGGAAGATCAGCCCATTCCAGCTATTCCTCAGGAGCGGGCACTAGCACGTGATATGCCAATTGAGGGTAGAGGCCCAATGGCAAGGGCTTCGGCTAGCCCCTCCAAGCAATGACTCGCAGCTGCACGTCCCCTCCCATGTATCTTCAGTAGGGGGGTCGCCTTTCCCATTTCACCGACGCATGGGAGGTTATAAAGGCAAGACCA
This sequence comes from Ambystoma mexicanum, assembly GCF_040938575.1. Lineage (NCBI taxonomy): Eukaryota > Metazoa > Chordata > Amphibia > Caudata > Ambystomatidae > Ambystoma > Ambystoma mexicanum. Next base: position 526,213,869 of record NC_090933.1, read on the forward strand.
GTGGGTGCTAACTGTCGGAGGGATATTGCGTAGAGTTCCATGAAATACTGCACAATCGTCCTCCAAGACACAAATACGTGTCGCTGGAACCTCAAGAGATCCTCCAGAGGTAAAAGCTCTACTAGAAATAGGAGCTACAGAGCTCATACCTCAGTCGGAGGTAAACGAGGGTATATATTCTGTTTACTGCCTTGTTCCAAAAAAAAGAAGAAACCACCATACGGCAATTGGATCCAAGACCTGCAAACACTTATGTCAAACCTCAGACGTTCCTTTACTAAAGAGGGGAGACTACATGGCAACACTAAATATGAAAGATGCATTCTTTCATATTTCAAAATAAGGTTCATAGTGGGGGTCCACAAACTACCAGTTCTCCAGCATTGGATCTTTCATGGATTCACATGCTTAGAATATTCCCCGTCGTCAGACTGGGAACCCTCGGTACACATATATATAGTCATTTCCAATAGGAAAAACTTCTGCCCTATCCCCGTCTGCGTCCTCTACGGGGCCGCCCACGTACGCCCCGTTGGACGTGATGGTATATAAGCCCCGCCCCCGCGGGTCCCTTCAGATTTCAACCGTCTCCAAAGATAGTGGGATCTCCTCGTGTATTTTCTTCAAATACTTATCGATTGTTTCTAACTCCTGCGAGTTGGTCTGTTTGGTCCGCTTCCAACTCCTACGAGTTTTGTTAGTTAGTCTGGCAATAATGTCGGGTAAGCCTCTTTTCCGCCCGTGTGCCACGTGCGGTCTAAAGAAGGTTTATGAAGGGGATGGCCATCTTGACTGCATCTACTGCCTTCACCCCCACCACTCGGCGGACCAATGTGATATCTGCAAGGGGTTTTCCCAAAAAACCCTGAAGGACCGGAATCGGCGACTGGTCTCGTGGCTGAATGACGGCGCTGGAGCGTACCCTCAGTCGGAGGTAGGATCGGTGCGCAGTATCGCCTCAGCGAAAACATCAGAAGCCTCCCGACGCTCACATCCGTCGGAACCTCCGGCCAAAAAATCACGACCTACGGGGAAGGACGTGCCTCGAAGTCATTCCTCTAAGGCCTCATCGAAAGAATCGACGAAGAAATCATCTTCCTCTTCTTCTTCGTCGAAGAAAGACAAGGACAGGCCAAAATCCTCCTCGAGCGATCAGAAAAGATCAGCTACGAGTAGAGAGGCGGATAAACACAGGGAGAGCTCCGCGAAGGCGGGACCGCCTAAGCCACCTGCAGGCCCTCCGTCGACGACGGCGACGATCCAAGTGCCCACTCCGTCACAGTCCCCCGCCTTTCAAACGGGCTCATCGTCGACGACGATTCCCTCGTCGACGGAGTTCCAGGCCTGGAGGCCAGAAACGTTCGACATGGGGCTACCCGACACACTGCTACAAGAACAGCCAGTTTCGATCGCCTCCAAAGAAGACGACGGCTTCAGAATAGTGAGCCCGGAAGACCTGGGGCTACGGCCCAGATTTCCTTCTGGTGCAACCTGCTCTCAAGTTTTCACCCAGCCTCCAAACGCCCAGGCTACTCTCTCCATGGAGGTACTTTCCTCCTTACACTCGCTCTTAAAGTCCCTGGACGAAAGGCTCCCGCCTGTTCCGACGACTCCCCTCGTCGACGAGCCCGGACCTTCACACCGCCCGACTAGATCGGCCGTGGGCCCAACTGCGCCAACAGTCCAGGAAGAAGGTGAGCTCTCGGACTCCCTCTCTGAACAGGGGTCAGCTTCTGATATCTCCCTCTCGCCGTCGAGAGACCCGTCATGGGTTTCGGACGTGGAGGTGGATCCTCCGAAAAGTCCCATTCACCCATCTCCACCGGATGACATAGGGGCCTTCCATTCCATGATGGAAAAAGCCTGCAAGGAGTTCGGTTTGACCCAACAAGAAGAAAAGAAGGACTGCTTCCTCTTTGACCACATGGGCAAGAATAGGCGTTCCGTTTTTTCGATTCCGATACTGGACCACGTATGGAAAGAGGGCGTCCAAACCATGCGACATCCATTCTCGGAAACTGCGGTCAAAGGCCGCGTAGAGAAAAAATTTAAAGTTCCAGATTCGACGCCAAAATGCCTCTCTGCGCAACCCACGCCTGACTCGGTGGTATCGGCGGCGGCGACGAGAAAGGCAAAGGCCCAGCATAAGTGCTCTACCCCGCCGGACTCCGAAGCTAGACGCCAAGACGCTTTCGGTAAGAAGATCCTGTCAGTGGGAGCGTCAACAGTGAAAGCAGCGAACTCCCTGGCAATCATGGCCAGGTATGACAGGGAGATGTGGCACAGACTGGCACCCATTTTGGACCACCTCCCCGAAGAACACAGAAAATCAGCTATGTCCCTGGTTCGTGAAGGAGAAGAAGCCTCGAACCATGCTATCAATATAGCGGTGGACCTGGCAGACTCGGGGTTCAAACAAATTAACAATGGAGTGGTTCTACGACACCAGGCCTGGCTCAAGTGCACCAACTTTAGACCCGAGGTGCAATATAAGGTCGTCGACATGCCTTTCGAAGGTGACCACCTGTTTGGCGAAAAGGTGGATGAGGCCTTGAAAGGAATGAAGGAGGACTCTGAGACGGCGCGCTCGCTGGGCTCTCTCCAAAGCGGTAAGCCCTTTCGTTCCTTTCGCCCCTTTAGAGGAGCTACGGGAAACGCACGATTTGCGGGATCCAGGGATAGAGCATTCGGGAGGTCTTCATATCCGTCCCAAGGCTATAGACGCGCCTCACAGTCCTCGACCCGACGCAGAAATTTCCAGGCCTCTAAGAGACGTCCCACCTACTCGTCGTCGACGGGAAAACAAAAAGATCAACAATGACGTTCTAGGAGGGAGAGTGTCAAGTTGCGTCGAGGAATGGGAGTCAATTACGACAGATCGGTGGGTTCTGGACACGGTGAGACTGGGACATTCCCTAAGATTCAAATCCAGACCTCCAAGACGTCCACCGATACGCCTGTCTCAACCACACCTAAGCGTCTTGCGTCGAGAGGTTGCGCTCATGCTAAAAAAAGGCGCCATCGAGTTAGTCCCTGCTTCACAGAGAGGCTTAGGGGTTTACTCACGCTGCTTCGTAGTAAAGAAACCAAACGGGAAGTGGCGCCCCATCCTCGACCTACGGGACCTCAACAAAACCCTGCTGAGTCAAAAGTTCAAGATGCTTACTCTACAGGAGGTAATCAGATCGGTCCAAAAGAACGATTTCCTAGCGTCTCTGGACCTCCAAGATGCGTATTTTCACATTCCGGTGCGCACTCACCACAGGAGGTTCCTGAGGTTCCTAGTCGGCCAAACACACTACCAATTTGCTGTGCTCCCTTTCGGCCTGAAGTCCTCCCCAAGAACCTTTACAAAGTGCCTAGCACCCGTAGCAGCCTGGCTGCGGAAGGAAGGGCATCACGTTTACCCGTACCTCGACGACTGGCTCGTGAGGGGATCCTCCCCAGCGTCGACCAACGACAGCCTATTGACCACCTTGCGACTGCTACAGCGTCTGGGATTTGCAGTGAACTACGAAAAGTCTTCACTAAAGCCCTCGAAGAGCTTGAAGTTCCTAGGTGCTCAATTCGACACCCACACGGGACTAGTGAAACCATCCCTGGAAAGGTTGTTGAAAATCAAACACCTGACAAGCCAACTTCGTTTACAGAGAAGGTTGTCAGTAAGAAAATAGGCGGCTCTCCTCGGCTCCATGGCATCGTGCATCCACCTAGTCGCGAACTGCCGGTTGTTCATGAGACCTCTACAGGAGTTCCTATCAGACAGATGGAAGCAGGCCACAGGCCGCTGGTCGGACAAGATAATAGTCGACGACGAACGAGTTATCAAAGCCATCCGATGGTGGAAAGTGGCGCGCAACCTGGACAGAGGGGTCCCCTTGCAGGAGCCGGAATTTCAGAACACCATCATTACAGACGCCTCTCTGTCGGGCTGGGGAGCACACATGTCACGTCACCAAACCCAAGGCAGGTGGTCGTCGACCGATTCTCGCCTACATATCAACGTCCTGGAGCTAAGGGCGGTGAGATGGGCCCTGAAATCTTTCCTCCCACACATCAAGGGGTCAAAAGTAAGAGTGCTCACGGACAATACGACAGCTATGTTCTACCTGATAAAACAGGGTGGCACCAGATCCAGGACCCTCTCGAAGGAAGCTCAAAAGATCTGGCATTGGGCTTTAAAACACCACATCTCCCTAGTGGCATACCACCTACCGGGAGCGAAGAACTTACAGGCGGATTCCCTGAGCAGGACTATGTCACAAATACACGAGTGGGAGCTGGACTCCACTCAACTCGGGGAAATCTTCGAAAGATGGGGGACCCCGTCGATCGATCTCTTCGCCACGGAAAGAAACCGGAAATGTGCTCAGTTCGCGAGCAGATGGCCCCAAACAGACTCCCTGGGGGAAGCGTTCTCGTTTCCGTGGACAGGCAAGTTCCTCTACGCCTTCCCTCCATTTCCCCTCATACGGAGGACGATCCAGGGGATCCACAGGTACAATTGCCGGGTCATCCTAGTGGCCCCGCGCTGGCCGAGGCAACCATGGTTCTCAGACCTCCTTCTGTCGCTGGATCAGCCGATACCATTCAGGAAAGTACCGAACCTCCTGTCCAGGGACGAGGGGACCGTGTGGCACCACAATCCGGACAGCCTGAACTTAACTGCATGGCTCCTGACTTCTCGGAGTTCGGGAACCTAAAAGTCTCGACTGATTGCCGAAGGATTCTGCAGGCGGCCAGAGCCCCGTCCACTAACAAATCATATGGAAGCAAATGGAAAAGGTTCTGTATATGGTGTCAAACACAACAGAATATACAACCTTTGGAAGTAACTCCGGAGCAAATCCTCCCGTATCTTCTTCATCTTGCGGAAAGCGGACTGTCATCATCGTCAATCAAAGTACACCTGGCGGCTGTTTCGAGATTTACCAGAAGAAGACAGTCCCCTCCACTATTCAGTGACAGGCTAGTGAAGCATTTCATGAAGGGTCTGTTTAGAACCTTCCCTCCGGAAAAACGGTTCCCACCGTCGTGGAGTCTGAACACGGTTCTAGCTGCCTTAATGAAGCCTCCCTTTGAGCCAATGTCCTCTTCATCTCTACAATTTCTATCTTGGAAACTCGCGTTCCTAGTTGCCATCACTTCGGCTAGAAGAATGTCGGAACTACAGGCACTGGTCATAGACCCTCCATATCTGAGGTTCTTTAAGGACAAAGTTATTTTATCAACTAACCCTTCATTCATCCCAAAAGTACCGTCGGTCTATCATAAGCACTCGACCCTGGTACTCCCTACTTTCTTTGCATCTCCTTCGTCGACGGCGGAGAAGGCTCTTCACACTCTGGACGTCAAAAGGGCACTAAAATTTTACCTACAAAAAACGCAAGATATCAGAACCACCAGACAGCTATTCGTCGCCTACGGCCCCTCGGCTAGGGGTAAGGCTATCTCCAAACAAGGTCTGGCTCGCTGGGTCTCCTCGGCGATTACCCTGTGTCATTCCAAGGCTGGGAGACCTCTACTACATCGTCCCAGAGCCCATTCCACGAGATCGACATCTTCCTCCGTGGCTCTATGGGCAGGAATTCCGCTGACGGACATCTGCCAGGCGGCGGCATGGTCTGTTCCGCACACGTTTACGCGCCACTACTGCCTGGAAAAGCAGCACGCGGATGAGGTACAAATGGGAAGGGCAGTGCTTCGCCACCTTTTTCAATGAGGTAAGCCAAAGTTTCAAGTAGAATGCTGCCTATTATTATTTGGCCTCAGCTGGTTTTTCATAGTGTATACATGAATGTGCATAGTTTATTGACCTAAACATAAGTGGTTGGGTAGATATGTGCGCAAGGGGTGCATACTGAGTCATATGACATAGCATTGTATGGCGAAAATCCGTTTCGTATCAGTATAATAAGTTGTTGCTTACATACATGGTGTAAACGGTAGTGTTTGGGGGTGTCTCTACGAATGTAAGTTACATTGCACTCTCACCTCCTTCTTGATGTTACTGCTTTACAATCTATTCTAAGCATGTGAATCCATGAAAGATCCAATGCTGGAGAAGGGAGTAGTTTCTTACCTGTAACTCCATTTCTCCAGCATTGGTATCTTTCATGGATTCACATGCGCCCTCCGGCCTCCCCGGACTGCAATGTGGAAGATTGGTATGTAAGCAAGTTTTCCCCCCGTTATCTTGGAGGGGTCGAAATCTGAAGGGACCCGCGGGGGCGGGGCTTATATACCATCACGTCCAACGGGGCGTACGTGGGCGGCCCCGTAGAGGACGCAGACGGGGATAGGGCAGAAGTTTTTCCTATTGGAAATGACTATATATATGTGTACCGAGGGTTCCCAGTCTGACGACGGGGAATATTCTAAGCATGTGAATCCATGAAAGATACCAATGCTGGAGAAATGGAGTTACAGGTAAGAAACTACTCCCTTCAGGATTGCTTCAGCCCCTCAGGTTTTCACTGCAGTCCTAGTGGTGCACACCTGCGCAGACAATTCCAGTGTACCCTTATCTAGACGACTGGCTTATAACCGGAGACACACCACAGATGTGCCGATAAACACACAGGAGGCAATAGAACTTCTGTTTCAACTAGGATTTTCCATCAAAGACAAACAAATCAAGCGTAGTCCCCAGCCAATTAAAACAATTCCTTCCTATGGGCAATAATTGGAACAGAAGAAGCATTAGTCTTTCCCGCCAATGAGAGGGTCCAGAATATGCTGTTCCAGATCACGTGCTACTAGTTGGGTAAGTCAGGAAGGTGGTGCGTCTCCTTGGTATGCTGGCAGCATGCATCTTCTTTGTGCTATATGTAAGGTTTGCATGAGTCCAATACAAGAATGGCTGGTGAAACGATGGCATCAAGTCTCGGGAGGATAGCTCAGGGGCAACAAGCTAGAAGCAGGACAGAGCACTACAGGTTCGATCCCCGGGTCCGGCTCTGGGTATTAAGCGTGTTTATAAATACGGCTATCATATCATAAACTCAAGGAAAGTGGACGATCTAGTGGTATTGTTTGCAAATTGGGGTGTCAGTACTTCAGTGGTGGACAAAAGAAAACCTAGAGAAGGGAAAACCTTTTGGTTCCCCCCCCCCCCCACCCCAAAAAACACAGCCCACAATAACCGATGCGTCCCCTCTCAAGCTGTATAGCTCATTACCTCCACCAGACTGCACACGGCATGTGGACATAGACACTGACAAATAAGCAAATCAATGTCCTAGTGTTGCTAGCATTGTTCAAAGCACTGCAAGCTTTCCAGCGCCAATCAGTGGGCAAAACTGTACTCGTTCTCAGAAACCACAGCCGCCATGTTCTACATCAACAAACTGGGCATACCTGTTCACTAAATCTGTCCAGACTAGCACAGATGAGATGGAGCCTCCAGAGGAACATTTTCCTTTTCTATCAACATTTTCTGGGGGGCGGGGGGGGGGGGACACAAATGCCTAGCAGATGCTATAATCAGAAATACACACCTTCCCATGGAACACGAGTGGGAGCTTCATACAGACATTGTGAACAGCATTTTCATACAATGGGGTCGGCCAGACCTAGATCTGTTTGCCACAAGAGAGAGTGCAAAATGCTACGCCTTCAGGTTTCCCCTGGAAGGGATCCACGGAGAATGCACTCGAACAGTTGGTCGGGTATATTTGCGTATTCTTTCCCTCGACACCACTCCTCAACCGAGTAATCCACGGGGGGCGTGGCCTGAGCTCATGGCGTGAGGAGCTGCCTCTGCAGAGCTCCCGACCTGATCCTTACGATAATCCTAACAATAGCTGACTGCGAAAGTGTCATGTTTGGACCGGCATCTACTTGTGAGGGGAACGGACCTGCACCTAATCGCCCAAAATCTGAGCAGAAACAGAGCCAGGAAACTTGACCCCTGAGCCTTTGAAGAAGCTCCCTTGGTGCGGCAAGATGGTCGATAGAACCGCTGCCTGAAGACTAGGTGGGGGATGGGCAATGCTCCGCACTGAGAAGCATTGCGCCAACTTGGGGAAAGAGGCGTGCACCTGCTTGGTCTGTGCCCCCCCCCACTTCCCTGGTGGCGACAGTGCGTGGCACCCTGACTGTGGAGACGGAAAACCAGACACAATAGACACGATATAGCACACCCTGCGTGGCCCGGCTGGAGGTGATGGAACCGGACGGCTCTGAGCTGAACGGAGCCAGTGTCCGGGCCCGGTTGAAGACCCAAACTGAAATAAAAATAAAAAATTGAGAGCGACCGCAGAAGCTGACGACACGCAGCCACTGGAGCGGGTGGCAAACTGCCTGCACCCCGGCGGAGGTGGACTGGGCACCGAGGCCTGTGGTGTGCCTGCTAAAGGTCTGGTTTGGCTGAAGCCAGCCCATGGGACACAATAGCGCCCGGAGGGGTGCAGAATGAAGTAGCATTGGCAGATATCACATGGGAAGCAGTGCCGGCAAGGATGTGACAGAGCTGGGATCAAGGCACGACAACTGTGGTGGGAAATTGGAACGCTTATAGAGCTACATGCCCCAGCTGTGAGCAACCTCACACAGCAGCGTGGGCTGGGCTCCGCTGGTGTGCGGGTGCGGAGACCCAGGAGGCATTGTGAGGGACTAGATCTACAATCAAAGCCCACGGAAGAAACTGGACTGGGCTGCCTGTGGGCTACAGAGTGAGGGGACACAGGCAGCGCGCACCTGATCGCAAGAACTGTAAGTACTGTGTATGCTGCTGGCGCTGCGGGCTACCAGAGGAGGCCTGAAGGGGGCAGCATTAGGGTTTGGTGCACCCATTAGGCACGCAAGGGCAGTGGGGGGTGCTGGGTACTGCTGACCCGATTTGCTTCTGAATCCGATATATCAATAAGGGCGGTCTGCTTCTGCCACTGCAGCCGTCCACGCACTAGAGTAGAACTGTTCTATACAGCCAATGGGGTAGCTCATAACTGGTCACTGCCACATGTATCCCACTCGGACATATAACCCGTTCTGGGGCACAATCTGCAAGTCGATGAAAGAGCATTAAGGCCTGGTCCATGCCTACACACCCCCTCGCAACTTGACAGGCTGTGCATCTGGAAACCCCACTCCACAACACAGCCCTTAGTTGCACCACACGCAAAACAGAGCCCCCCTAGTCCTGCAATAAAGTGGGGTACCAGCTATTCTTGAACACTATGGGGTCTGCTGACCCTGAAACATCGCGGTGCATGGTGACACTAAGTGGCAAGTGACGCGCAACGAACAAAGAAGAACGTGGAACACGCACAACCCCAGTTCCCATCAAGCGGAACAGTAGAAAACTAGGGCAAGCTTGATTGACACGGGCACAGTTTTGTGCTTGGATTTAGACCCGTCCGCTGACCTCATGGCAAAGCTAGTTCTACTAGCCACAACGCCAATCCACGGGCGGACTCCATCCTATTTAGCCCCCACAGAATATGTTGCAGTCTAAAAACCAAAAGAAAAGCGGCTCCACAATCATGGAGTCCTTTGCCGCGGCCAAGTCACGCGATCAATCACCGAACACCAGTGGGGCCTGCTCAGATCAGTCGGCCCGACTGAAGCTAACCAGGACAATCAAGTGCTAGAAGCTATTGCTGGGGTGCGCAGCTTCATTGACACCAAAATAGAGGAAGGCAGGGCGAACATGCAACTGATACGTCAGGACATGCGCAACCTCAATGAGCGCGTGTTGGCTACCGAGGCTGGGCACAAGAAACTGCTGAGGCACTGAAAGATATCCAAACTAGTGTCCTAGAAATGGAAAAAAGGAACAAGTTCTTGGAAGATGGGGCAGAAGACACTGAAGGGCGATCTAGACGCTATAACGTGCGCCTTCTTGGTGTTCCGGAAGGAATGGAAGGCTCCAACCCCACGATATTTGTTGAGACACTACTACAAGAGGTTGGTGTGGGTCGGCTGACGCAGGGCTTTTTGCGGTCGAGGGAGCCCACAGAACTCTCCAGAAAAAGCCACCACCTGGATCGCATCCAAGACCAATAATAGCGAACATTTTGAATTTCCAGGACTGGGAGCTCATATTGTGCCACTCGAGAGAAGGAGAAATAAGGAGAGAACACGCCAAAATTGCTATTTACCCGGACTACACCCCAACGGTGCAGAGGGCAAGGAACTCCTTTGTTCCCATTAAGGCCAGGCTTCGGAAACTAAACCTAAAATACATGTTGATGTACCCCTCAAGGCTCAAAGTATTATACAAGGGGAGAGCGGTCTCCTTGGAGACCCCGGCAGCAGCCAACATGTGGCTGGAACATATCCTGGCTTATGTCACAGCCTCTTCTCCCTCTGCCATGTTGAGGTGCACCGGGCGACTGCAGCACTAGCTTCGAACACATTGCAGTCAGGATGAGATCCTTGCTATGACTGGGAGACACACGGGCGCTCAACCTGAGCTACCAGGAACACCCCCTCGAATGGACTAGTCAGCCAGTTGCTGACCCAATCTTGCCCACACACGAAGACCCGGATGGGCCAAGACGATGTGGGTTCACGTGAGCGTTGCCAGATCAGTTGGTTCTGAATTTTTGTGACATGTTATTGGTTAAAAGGTTTTGTCTTCACAATGCTGCGTGAATTGGTAAGATGGTCTGCGAGTGGTAAGGGCAAAAGTATGCAGTGGAATGGGGCGGGGGTCGATTGGGGTGCTGTTGATCAGTGAATGCTGGGTGGAATGGAACTAAATAAAGATGGCAGTTGATATTAAAATTTTGACGTGGAATGGGTTCCTACTTGTGCAGGATCAGGATTAAGTCCTTCTTGCACAGAAATAAAATCTCCATAGCATTGTTACAGGCGACCCATCTCACAATAGGCGATGATGAAAAATGGAGAGGCACTGGGGAGGACAGGGCTTTGGTGCGGGATATTCTAAATATGCATGGTGTGTGTACACCTGGATAGACATGTCCGTTCCTTTCCGCCTAATCTTGAAGGTAGCGGACACAGAAGGGAGATACCTGATTATTAAGGGTAGCATTGAGCAAAACGAGGTCTGCATAGTGAATACCTACCTCCTGAATCATGGGACCCCCGGCGTATTTAAAAGGGCTGGGTGAGACACAGACCCTATAGCGTGACTTTTTTTATTTGGGAGGGGGATTTTAACTGTGGATGACTGTGACCTGGATAGGTCTATCCCGCTACATAACGGAACGGGGAACACAATGTCACCACTCAGGCGGGTTATAGAGACCCTGGACCTATCGGAATTGTGGAGGGAATTACACCCAGGGAGAAGGGAATGTTCCTATTATTCATCCCCAAACGGGCTATACACAAGAATCGATTACTTGTGGATAGGGCGCATCATCCCCAGATTGAATCGGCAGCCTATCTAGGTAGATCAATATCGGACCACTCGCCCTTGCAAATAGTTTGGGCAATGAGGGGTCCCAGGTCCCCATACCACTGTGGCGGATGCCGACCGACGCTTTGTCGGATGGTGCGTTTCAAGAAGAGCTCTGCACTAAACTGAGTACATAGACATCAATGTGGGGAGCGTAGATAAATTGGAGTACTGTATGGGAAGCACTGAAAATAGTGGTGAGAGGGGAACCTAATGCGGGGGCGGGAGGTATCAGGTGGACACTAAAAAGGGAACAAAGTGAACGAGGAGAGGATCAGACAACTGGATGCCAATGCTCCGAGGACAAGAGAGGGCGAGGAGGAGCTGGTGGCGACCAGGGAAAACAATAGAGGCCTGGAATAGATTATCGAAATTTGATTACATAGCAAAAACAACCAGAGCGCACTCTGAGGGGGGACAAGCCGAGCAGGCTTTTGTCGTGGCTGTGCAAAAAAGATAACCCGGGACACCTAACTACGACGCTTAAAGACGAGTCGGGTGAGCTGCACATGAGGCAAATGTCTATAAATGATACCTTCCGAAAATGTTACTCCCACCTGTACTGCCACAACAAACAAGTGCCACAGCAGGACATACTAGACACGCTGGAGGAGATAGGGCTGCCCAAACTAGAAAGTGCGCACAGAGAAATGCTTAACAGCGAACTGACTGCAGAAGATATAAGCGAAGCAATCAAGTCACTGGCTACCAATAAAACTCCTGGAAGCAATGGTTTGCCCCCTGAATTTTATAAATGTACTCAGCAGAGCTGACTCCGATCCTGCATGAAGTATTTCAGGAAGCATTTGAGACCAAAATGCTCCCGAGCACCAAGAGAGAGACCTCGCTGGTCCCGATCCCGAAGTCCGGGAAACCCACGGACGAGTGCAACTCCTATAGGCCCATGGCAATATTAAATTGCGATGAAAACTATATTGGCTAATCGCATCTCCAGGGTGAAAGGATCTATAATACATGAGGACCAGTGTGGATTCATCAGACACTAATACAGCAGTATACCTACGGCGTCTACAACACATTGTGGACCAAACATCTAACCGGCGGGAACACTATGCAGTGGTCTCGCTGGACACCATAAAGACATTTGACTCCATATACTGGGAGTGGTTGATTGCGGTATTGAGAGAGTTTGGGCTGGGAGAGCATTTCATCAGATGGGTTGAGCTACTTTATGCAGCACCAGTGGCTAGGGTTAAAACAGGAAGGATAGTTTCAGCCCCCTGGGAGATCCAAAGAGGGACCAGACAGGGATGTCTACTGTCACCCATGCTCTATATAGTCATATACATTAGAAAACTGTTTTTTGACGCTGGATCACAGTGGGAGGAGTACACCATGTGGTGTCCCTGTACGCTGATATACTACTATATCTGCAGGAACCACATATGAATGTTCCAGTGGTGTTGGACGTTCTGGAGAGGTTCACAGGATTCTCCGGGATATCTTTTATCAGAAAGAAATCCTGTATATTCCCACTAGCTGCACTGGCTGGGAAACTAGCGGCTGAACTCCCGTAGGTTGGGCTGAGCTGGCAAGCTTGATCATTTAGATATCTGGGAGTGAACATCTGGCATACCCCAGGCCTGATGCATGAGGACAACACCAAATTGGCGCTAAAGGGATTTGGATAATCCTTGGGGTTCTGGTCTAGACTCCCACTATCGGTGATGGGTAGGGTCGCTAGAACTAAAATGATAGTTTTGCCAAGGTTTTTGTACTTCTTCCACAATGTGCACCACTACATCCCAGCCTCATTCTTTCGCATGATCGAGAAACTGTTGAGGGAATTATTGTGGGGCACTGCGAGACATAGACTGGCTTTATCCACTCTGTTGCTGCCATACAAGGAGGGTGGGGACCAAACTACCGATCTAGAGGGGTATTATCTAGCGGTGCAACATGGCCAAACGGCTTGCTGACGAGGCCACCTTGGAAACAAGACTGATAAGACGGTTGGTGGCCCCTGCACACCTGAAAGAAATACTCTGGATCTCACCAGTGTTTGAATGCAACCCCAATGATTGTGACGTTGGGTAGGAAGGTATGGAACAGGGCCCTAAAAATATCAAAAGGGGACCGCCCATACTCCCCTGAGAACCCACTGGCAGCCGAGGTCTGTGTAGTCAAGGAGGACCTAGCAAACATGAGAATATGGGAGGGGTTTGGTGTCTACACTTGGGGTGATGTTTACGAAGAGGGGGGTCTTCAGGGAATTTGAGTCCTTGACAGAGAACGAAGGGCTGCCCAGAGGCCAATTTCTATGGTACTACAAGATCAGAAAGGTAGCGAAGGAAATATGGAAAGATTGGCCGGAGAAACCAGTAATAGACCCGATTTTGGCGCTACTACACAATCTCGGGGATGGGTGGAAACCAGTGTCCAGGATCTATAGCCAACTGATGGACAGGCCTAACCCCAAGGGCATAGCACTAAAACACAAATGGAAGACTGACATGGGCACCGACATAACGGAGAGGGAATGGGCTAGGGCCCTGGCATATCACCGGCAAGTTTCTAGAAATGCCAGATTTAGGTTGATCTAATGAAACGTTCTATATAGGACATATATGACCCGGGGCAGAATTGCTAAGTTCAATAGTAAGGCCACTTCACAATGCCCTTGGTGCGGTTTGGAAGGAGCGGAGCTGATCCACATGTTTTGGGTGTGCACAAAGACACGCTGCTTCTGGAACAAGATTGAAGCGGCTTGTAGGAAAGCTGGGGTGGTGAGATATGAATGGACACCGAAAGAATGCCTCCTGGGGTCGTACTCGAGGATCGGTAAATGTAGACACATACTTAAATTCATGGATTTGGGATGTATATATGTATATTAGCAAAGAGGTCCATTGCAATGGCATGGAAATCAGCGGGGTGGCGCACAGTATGGTAAGTGGTACAGGGAGTTGGAGCATTGGACGAGCGCGGAGACTAGAGTGTGGGGCGGAGGGGTCTCCCAAGCTGGGGGTGAAGCAAGCCCAGCAAACGAAGCATGGAAGGCACTGATTGGGACATTTTCCACTCACCTGATGATAAACCCCCGTGAAAATAAGTGGTTATGGTTCAGGCTATGAGTAGCCCACAGCAGAGATGTTCTTGCTGGGGTGGTGGTCAAACAACCCTGCCTGCCCCCTACCATGAGAAGCGCTAATGCACTATTGATGCCTTGCTAAAGCACTTGCAGAAAATGAGGATTAGTGGAATAATATGTGAAGACCTGTTGGTTAAATGTTGTTTGTTTATGTTCATATGTCGCATTTTATAAGCAGTACATTATTGGTGAAACATGCCTTTTGTTGAAATGTCTTATACAAATGCCAATAAAAACATTTAAAAATAAACAGAGTAACCCACAAGATACATCAGGAACACTTGACTATGATCCTAGTTGCTCCAATGTGGGCATGTCTGGCATGGTACTCCCACCTGCTCAAGATGTCAGTTTGCCCACCAATTAAACTGACCGGCCCTTATAACATGTCTCGGAACTAAGGGTCAACCCTCCATCCACACCCTCAGACAACCAACTTTGCGTCTTGGCTCCTGAAGTCATAGTTCAGACACCTTAACTTACCTGATAGATGCATGGATATTTTAAAGGAGGCACGTAAACCTAACACTTGACATAGCACAAATGGAAGATATTTGTTGTGATCTAGTGTAGGCCTAATGTTCATCCCATTGACTGTTCACCTTTTAACATAGTACTCGATCTACTATGCTTGTTAGACTCCGGTCTAGTGTTCAGTTCCTCAAAATTCCATTTAGCTGCACTTTATACATACACAACATCACAAAGCAAAGTCTCATGGTGGAAAATTCCAGTTGTTAAAAGCCTTCATGGAAGTGGTGAAAAGAATGTATCACCCGATTGCAAATCCACCCACAGGGTGGGATTTAAACATTGTCTTAAGCAAGCAAATGGGTCCTTCCTTTGAACCCATGCAGAAGGCAAGCCTCGGAGATCTCACTTACAAAGCTGCTTTTCTTATAGCCATCACCTCTATATGAAGAGTAAGTGAGCTCCAAGCATTGTCGTTTCAGACTCCTTTCTCACAATACATAAAAACAAGGTGGTCCTGAGAACACACCCATGGTTTGCACCTAAATTCATTTCTAGATTTCATGCCAACCAGTCTATTGAAATGCTGGCGGTTATTTCAAGACCCACAAAACTCTGGAGAGAGCACTCCATACACTAGATGGTAGTAGAGGATAGCTATTCTGTATCTCAATGAGACCAAACCAATCTGGAAAACTGACCGGTTCTTAGTTTTCCTAGATGGGGGGAGAGCAGGGGGATCCTGTCTTCAGAATTTCATTGCTGTATGCATTTTACAATTCATCTAGAAATGGCTGAAGGCTATCTAACAAAGAAATACCAGTTACATCTAGTGCACACATTACACCTGGTACTAGTGCCACATTGCAAATGTGCCCTTAGAGGCAATCTGTAAGGCAGCACCCTGGAGCTCAGTTCACACATTCACCCAATATTACTATGTGGACACGCAAACTAGGATCTGCTCTCAAGTAAGACGGGCAGTGTTAGGGCATCTTTTTGCCTCTGTGCCTTCTAACCACCCACCGCCTTCTCCTGTTGCTACTCGCTAGTCTATGCAAAGCATTTTATTCTAAGCAGATCAGCAAGCCTCAGAAGACCAACATTACATACCTGTAATCGTCTTGCTGATGCTTGGATCTGCTTAGATTCACATGTTGCCCACCCTTCCTCCCCTCGTTGGGACTAGAAGGTACATAGATGGCTCACACCTTTTACACTTATTGTATGCTTTATTATACACTTCATGCTACCTCATGTCAAAATCAAAACAATCTGAGTACCTTGATGCGTGAAGGGCCATGGGTGCATTACACGTCACAGTAGGGATAGTATTACAAACTCACCCCGTCGACGTTCTTTTTTGATTTTGAAAAAGTAATGTAATACTCTGCACCAACCACTGGCTGTCAGCCTATGCATAGCATGTGAATTTAAGTAGATACAAGCATCAGAAAGACTAATACAGATATGTAATGTTTGTCATATACTCGTTGCCTCTTTCACAAGTAGTTTGATTTGGTGCTCTTTTGGATCCCTGGTTCACTTCTGACCACACAATCAAAAAAAGGAATGGAGAATTCTTGGGAAATTGTGAATGTGGAGTTTTTTTTTTGGTACTACACAATGTTTAACCTTGTCCTTGCTGGATTACTAGTCTCCTAAATCAACTAATGAATGTGGCTACCTCCATGAATGTGAATTGCCTACAGCCTTGGTTTTCGCCTGGATTCGCTGACCCAAGCTTGGATAAAGCGATTAAAATCGCATTCAGATTATCAAGGGAATGTTTTTCCTTTGTACAGCAGAACAAAGAAAGGCATTGAAGTGGGTGGGAGGGGATTGAACCCCTACATTACCATGTATGAAAATATATTAATCCTTTTTGTTGCAGTAAGAAAGGGCCTCCTCCCAAAGTGTAGGGGGGGCGCATTTTTTTTTTTTATTTTTTAGCTGAAAAGGTTAAAATGCCATGAGGCAGACACTGATGGACAGCAGTGTCCTGTTTACCCTTTGTGCATGTGCTTGGGGGAGCGGTGATGCTGTATGGGTGGAGGACTTGTCTGGACGTGTGTATCTTGGAGTGGGAAGCAATCTTTTCCACAAGTTTCACATAGGTGTGTGCATCCCATCATTGCAGAGTCTGCTGCTCCTACTGGGTGAAAACATGTAATGCAGCCAATGTGGAAATAAGCTTCTCTGGCCTAACTGTAGCCTCAGCCTAGAGTCTGACTACAGTGTCCCTGCCTGGTTTAGTGCTGCACTTTCTTCTAGCTCAGTAGCAGCCAGAGGCATTGCTAGGGAGGGGGGGGGGGGGTGGGCGGCTGAGTGGGCTATAGCTCGGGTCTTTTGGTTTTAGCCCCGGATAGCTCGGACTACAACCAAAAGGCTATAGCTAGCCCCGAATCCCGCCAGTTCTGACATTAGCTTAGCCCCTTATCTTTTCCAGACCTAGCAACACCCCTGGTAGCAGCCCTTTATGCCCGAGGGCCAATAGTGCGCATTATAAATGTAATGTAATATAAAGTCCTCTTCGTCTGGTATCTCCTGTTCTGGGCGACATTGGTCACTGCATTACTTGTAAAATAATGGGATCAGCACTCACAGTAGTCTAAGGTGTGGTGACTACACAAACCTTTCTTTTTATCTCAGAAAATAACTTGGCTATTCCAACTTTCCATGTGTATTGCGCTCTGCTTGAGTAACAAACCAGCCATACAAAGAAAGTGATGAACCCACTGCAGAAGTCTTGTGTGCAAACTGTAAATCACGGGTTGGACCAACCCAAATCACTCCTTCCTGCTTGTGTATAGCATCAGTTCTTTCCTTGCTACAAAAAAAAAAGTTTGGTGTGGGCTTTATAATAGGTCCGATCAAATTGGAACATGCAACTGCACTCATCCCAGGTGCAGATCTCTGGTAACTCTAATGCCTCGTGTTGCACAGGGGTGGGTGGGCGGGCGTTCGGGCATAGCTTACCATAGTAAGATGGCACTAATTAACCTGGTAGAGCCTGGTAAGATTACAGCCCAGGAGTTCTAGGAAAGCTTTAGACCTTGCTCAACAATGACCTGCCTAGGACTAGAATTAAATCTGGATGCTGCTATAAGCACCAACATTGGATTTGGCTGAGGTAACCGGTCTACAGTTTACCAGAATGCTTAGCTGGCTCTTAGCGCGTGTTTACTGTGCACAATTTTTCATTTCCATCTTGAGGCAAGTACTACCCCGAGCCCTGCAGTACCTGAAGAGTGATGAAGATGCAGCCGGATTCTTTCACGATGCAACAGAGATGGACCCGGTCTCCTGCGTTGTGGTGACAAAAGGAGGGAGTCGTCAAAGGTTGGCCCCACCAGCCAAAGAGAAGGAGTTGTCCTCTTCGGAGCTCCTCTGTCGATTTGAAAACAGGCTCAGGACAGCAGTGGTCTCTTTGCGGTTGCTGCAAGGGGATGCAGGTGTCTCTGGTTGTCATCTTCTTTGGATCTTCTGTTTCAGTGGTCTACTTTCCTTTTGCCTCAAGAACCTCACCTTTTATCAGGATTTCACACTCACCCTCTGCATACTCTCCCTGCAGTTTACAGAAGCGGGTGGGAGGCTGTGTAATTAGGGTCGCCCCCCGCCCCCATCCCTCCTGTGGCAACTGGTTCCTTTCAGGCACACCAGAAGACAAAAGATAATGGAGAATCGGGATCTACCCATGCTTCTTGTCCTTGCAGACACATCGGAGCCTCGGCGGGCTGCACAAAGGCTTCCTGCCGAAGACACAAAACTCAAATCAGAACCTCCCCGTCACAGGATGGTAGAAGGACCAAGAAAGAACCACACAAGAAATGGTGAAAAAAGTAAGTAGCCACCATGTTGGAACAAAGGTGACGCTCCTGTGCATACCTGCAGCTGTGAATACAGCCTGCAAACAAAAATAGCACAAGCGTTGGTAGAACACATCCACTGCCACCAGCCAAAACTGTAGAGTTGTTACTGTAACAGAAATGTTACAGGAGCTGAGAGAAAAGGGATACTAGGTAACCCCCAGCACTCTACATACAGTGGTGTTAGCTGATCTCTTCCGGGCGGAAAAAGAATGAACGAGGGGGGGGAAAAAGACCCTGCTCATTCAGGAGAACAAGAAAAAGTTCCAGAAGTCCAGCAAAAAGTGCTGCGAGTCTCACAAGGTGAGGGGATTAAGCATAAAACAGATAAATCTCCCTAACCGTTATCTCTGATTTCTGTACATATTTTAACATATTGTAATAGATTCTTGCCATTCTCTGTTAAGAGTCCCATATCTTCATGAGTTTCTTGGTGGTATAAGAAATGTAAACATCAAGCATATATTATATGGCATTTATAACGCGCCTATACACAAGTGTTTGAAATGTAAACATCAAGCATATATTATATGGCATTTATAACGCGCCTATACACAAGCGTTTCAAGGTGCGACAAGGCAAGGGAGGGGGAACAGAGGGAAGACGGAGACAAAGAAGGGGGAAGTGGAAAGAAACAAGGAATTGGACAAGAGTGATTAATCGGACATTTTGAACTCATTATAACTATATACTTACGGCCTTTCATCCGGAGGTTTGGAGCCAAGATTTGTCCAGAACTCCTCCAATATCCTCAAGCCAGTGAAGTAACTGGCCATCAACGCGCCCCTGCATTCTTCGCAGGATGGAGAGCTCATCATACAAAACTATAAGGTGAGCTTTGTGAAAGGGAACGTCAGAAGTGATAAGTGGGGTCGCAGTGAGGTGTTAATGCTCAAATCCACAGGTGGCTAATTCCCTTTCCCTGTCTTTAGGAGACTACTTCTATGGGTCAAGCAGACGAAGCTAGGTGGGCCAGTACAGTCAGTCATCTCTGCAATACGCATCACGTTGGTGGAGACCGTGGCTGTCCAGTTCCGCTCGACACCCCTGTGGGAGCCAGGTGAGCGTAACACGAGCCTAGAGAGAACCAGAACTCTGGAGACGGTGAGCTTCTGGGGGAAGGAGAGAAAAGGAAGAATACCTCTTGTCAAACCGGATATTAATTATTAAATTATGCCTCTTATTACAAACGATTTGTATGTATATTGGCCTACGCCAAGTTGCTTAAAAATTGTACGCGAATAACTCTGCGGCAAGGTCTTGACCTTAGAAATTGATATAAGCCGCCATCTTGAATCAAGCCTCCATTTTAGGTTAGAAACCGCCATTTTGGGGTTTTATACAAAGTCACCCTGTAATCTAAAATGGCCGTCTCGTGTGTCCTTGTTCTTGCCTTAACCTCTCCAACCTCTGTAGGGGAGTTAATGTCCAACCTGCCCTCAGGCTACATGTTAGGGTCATGTAGACCTTGTCCTTTGTTGACCTCGGGAGCAGGGGATTACTTTAGCAATGTTAAACTACAAGTAAACAAGAACAGTAATGCTATCCGAATATAATATGCGAAACATTGTTTGGTCTGTATTAAAGCAATATATAAAGAGTGTAAATGTTAAATTGAAGAATAATGGAGTGTTAGTAAATGTATTGAAAAAGTAAACCACAAGCACGGGATATGTAAATTAGGAATGTGAACCTGGCGCGACCCTAGCCCAGTGCATGATTAACCTGTAAAAGGGGCTGGCCATTATTTTACAAATTGTATAAATGCGTCGGTGTCCAGCTAGGAAATTCCCTCACTGCTCATATTGAACCCTGCTGGTGGTCTCTGTGATGTATTGACGGCCAAATAGCTATTTGTGTACTTTGTTGAATACTGTTCAGTTTTGTAATAAAGATTCTGGGAATCTTTATAAGCCCGTGTCGGTGTATTTTCCTTTGCTCGGTGTAACAGCCGTAATATTGTATTTTTTCTGATTCCACAGATGGCGCCCGAATAGGGACCCTCAAGATTGACTGTCTCATTGAAGGTTGGCTCGGCTATCGGACCGGGATCGGATGGTGTCAACAGAACCGAACACTCTAAGACGAGAAGTGAATTCCTCGACGAAACTGCACGATCCGATCCCTGGACGGTGAGCTGTAGCCCGAGACGACGTCTTGGCGAGGGTCCATATATTTGAGGTGGGTAAATTTGCCGAAAATCACCAGACACGTGGGTCCTTTGCATTGTCCTTAGTAACCCGATCGGGCCTCCCAGTCCTTTGGTCAGGTGAATCGTGTCCTGATTCTTAATTTAACCCTGACAAATTTGAATTTGGAGCATTGTACGCGTGAGCACAATTATTTAACCAGGTAACACCAGAACTTTGATATGCCTGGGAAATTGTCTGCCTGCTTTAGGGCATTTTTCCGCAGTGACAGACAATCTTAGGAAGATAGCCGTCCCGCACCACAGGAGGGGTCGCCGGCATGTACTATGTACTGTAAGAAAGGCTTCGGTAGTATAGCATTTAATGACATTTGGCACAGACAAACCAGACATAATTCTAATCTTCAGTGGCCAACCAATGGTAGTTTTGAAATCCCTCGTATATAATATTTAGAGTCTGTATTAGTAAAGAAGAAGGCTAGGCCTGCAGCAATTGACGCGTTGCACAGTTGGAAAATAGAAGCTTTGCAGCAACAAAAGAGTAGAGAGAAACGTATGCGTCGACATATGACGAGTGTCGAAAAGGCACGGTTATATGATCAAAATAAACAATTGGAGTCAGTTAGGAACACGGACAGGGCATTTCAATTAGGCATTCAGAAAATCTACCCTTCAAAAGATTTTCATACGTCAGACGAATTGATTAATAAACCTTTGCATGAACGAAGGCCTGATGCCTCCGCGCCACCTCCATATGTCCCTCCTCCTGGCTCTTTGCCCCTTCCTGTTGTAGTTCCCCCTCCCATAGTTCCTCCGGTCCTCCCTGTTCTTCCTGTTGTTCTTCCAGCCGTCGCCCCTTTGCCTGCCCCCTTGCCTTCACCTGTTGTTATTCAGAATGTGCCTACTCTTCCTCTTCCAAGTGATCCTGCATCACTTGTAGACCAGGGAGCAAGACCAAGGGTTGTGACTCGTAATAGTGTGTCGCCAGACAAGAGGAGTGAATTGACTGCTTGGGCTAAACATTGTATGGAGAAGGGTGAACAAGCTGATGTTTTTTCCACACTCGAAAATTTTAAAGATATTCCTGAGAAAAATGTTTTTATCGAAGGATTAGGGAATCATTTATGTATGTGGAATAGACTAAATGATGTAGATTTCCCACAAGGGTTACGGGATTTGAACGCCTTAGCGTTGTCCAGAGATACTGCGGAGAAGGTATATGAGCATGTTGAGAGGATTTTTGAGTATAGGAACGAGTTGGAAGAGTTACAGAACGAGGAAGTAGATGGTGATAGTTTAGGTACTATGTATTTACAGAAAAAGTTTTCTCCTTGTCGAGAATTAAAAGGTGAGGAAGCACGAATTTGTACAAAGGACGCGATAAGATGAATTTTGGATATGTCGATAACTCCAGATGAAGTATATGACACATAGTCAATATACGTTAGAAATGCAAAAGAAAGTGATACAGGTGATGGTAGAGCACCTGCAGAATGAGTGTGTAAGAAGAAAGATTTGTTGTCCCACAGAATTGTTGAGTGTTTATAAGAGAGCTTTTTCGATTGATACTTCTTCGACTGCCTTAGCGCTTGATTTGACTCTGACACTTAGTAAGCGTTCGGAGCTGCCTACTTCTCAGTTGCCTATGAGAGAGGTCCCTCCGACATTTGTCCCAAAAGTTGAGATTGCGGCTGATGCTGCACGAGGTATAGTAGCCGGATAAATTCCTGCACATTACGTTTCACAGTTTGTTCACGTCTCGTTTTCAAGACAGGAAGTGAACACCATAAAGCAATCTATTCCTGATATATGAAAAAATCTGACCGGATTCTATAAAGAAAATGGAGTTGGTCTTAAGTCGTCGCTATTCACTTTAAGTGATATTGACCTATTATTTCCCGTACTCCTGCCAGTTGATTTGTGGAAGTAGATTAGGACGATAGATGACATACATGGGTTGGGAGATACATGGGATAACATGACTAGGTTGGACAGAGAAAGACCAGCTGGCGAACGACCACCTCAAGTGATATTAACCTTGCCTGATAGAATTATTGTAAAATTGAAAACTATGGTTCCAGAAAAAAGAATATATGGGGCAAGCTTACGGCCTGTGTCAAAGGAAAGTCTGAGGGTGCTACCGATTTTTTTCAATCGGTTCGAGCAGGTATTCTCGGATTTCAGTGGACAAGACTTGGGCACAGAGTCAGGGAAAAGGTTGTTTGTCGACAAATTTGTACGTGGATTGCTGCCTGACATCCAGTTACAGATTATGTCCTCTGAAACCGCTTGGCCGCTGAAGTCCCAATCAGAAGTATTGCATATGGCTCAGTATTATCAAAATCGTGTAAACACTGAAAAAGAGAAACTTGAGAAAAAAAAGGGTGACTTGAAAACTAAAGTTTTATTGCAGCAGATTGTTAGAAACCCTAGAGGGGGTAATCAATTTAGAGGTCAGTACATTCCACAGGGAAGTGCGCCCTTGGCTCCGGTAACCATTAACCAGTGTGCCTATTGCCGGCAGGAAGGCCACTAGCGCGCACAATGTCCGACCTTACAGCAAAGGTCATTTGGGAACATGAGTAGACGATCGAGAGGTCGCCCAGGTGCAGGGGGCCCTGGCAGAGGTCAGTTTGCACCAGAATCACAGCAATCTCCTTCACAGGATAAGCAAGTTTCGAATGTGGATAATAGAAACATTTTTGATCACCCTTCTGCCGCGTACCTCTCAGAAGAACTTCCTTTTGATAATATTTTGTTCCGCTAGGATTGCCTGAAGCAGGATTTGGAACCTACGCCTATTCCCGTTCATCAGACAGGCCCCTACATTGAGATGGCGGTGGGAAATAGGAAGCATCTATTTTTAGTAGATACGGGAGCACAGAAATGTTCCTTTGACCATTCACGGGTTCCAAATATTCCTCTGTCAGGGCAATCCAACGTATCCATAGGGTTTTCAGGCACACCTGTAGTTTGTCCGGTCTCTTTGCCGGTACCGATAACACTGGGTCCCTTCACGGAACAGTGTCCATTTTTACTTACCACAAACTGTGGGGAGAACTTGCTGGGGCTAAATTTATTGAAGGCATTACATGCAGTAATTCATTGTTCTCCGGATGGAATTCGGCTAACAATTTCGCCTCCGCAATCACTCGCCTCTCAGTTTTTGACTCGACCTTTACCGCCAGAATTTAGTAATGTTCCAGAATGCTTATGGGCAATTGATGATAATGATGTGGGCATTCTCCAAATTGAACCTGTTAAAATTATTTTGAAACATGGAGTAAAATTGCCTCGCATCCCGCAATATAAGACATGCAGCCGCAGGACCAGCTATGATGTTAGCAATCCCCAACGGCTACACCATCCTAAGAGCAGACAGAAGCGAAGCCCGTGGTGGAGGCATAGCCCTTATTGTTAAAACCAACCTATCCACCAGGCTAGCTCCTTCTAATGACTCTAAATCCTGCGAAAGCCTAACAGCTAAATTTGCTATTAACAACTCCCAAACCCTCACCATCCACCTTATTTATAAACCTCCAGGCCCTATTGGAACCTTCGAGGAGGACATCTCCACCATTCTATCGCATAACCTAAAACAATCATCACAAGTCATCCTATTAGGGGATCTCAACTTGGGCTTCAATGATCAAAACGACCCACAGGCAAGCAGAGTGGCTAACATACTCTCTGAACTAGGCTTCTCATAAAAAGTACTTCACCCTACCCATAACAAGGGTAGAATACTTGACTGGGTGGCAGACCACAATTGCAATGCCTCCGTCCTATCGATCTCCCCACTAATTTGGACAGACCACCACCTTATAACATTTCTTCTAGAAACGGACCAACCTACTCCTACCTTAGCCCAGCCAGCACCAGCCATCCCCACCAGGAATAAGAAACACATCACCCCAGATAACCTACTCCCGCTTATCCTCCCTACACTTAATTCATTACCAGATAACCTGGACCCTGAAACTCTAGTGAATGAGTACAACAAAATTATGTCATCTGCTCTGGACGTAATTGCACCACTTAAAGTGAGACGAAGCAAACCTAAAGCCCACCTCAACTCCTGGTACACCCCCCACCTAAAAACTCTTTGTACCAAAAAAAGACAATGTGAGGTCGCATGGAAACTACAACCATCTGAAGAAAATAAGAGCACTCTGAGAGACATTTCCACCCTCTACAAAAAGGAAATACTGTCGGCTAAACGGGAAACCTACAACACTAGAATAGCCCAAGCCAATTCTAGCATGAAGGAACTCTTCATTATCCTAAAGGAAATAGAATCTCCCATCCCAGTGCCAGACAACTGTGTCAAAGATAAAACATGGTTCACCAACATTCAGCAAGCCATAGCTAACAAACTGACAACTCTCCAATCTAAAATTGCCATGAAAAAATCCTCGCTCAGTCTGGATACTAAACCCAAAACAACGATCACCCCTCCCAAAAATAACATCGACAATCTTCGCTTCAAGTTCTCTAAAGTATCTATTATTGAGACTGAAAAAATCATACTGTCACTCAAACCATCAAACTGCCAGGGGGATCAATGTCCAGCCCAACTGATAAAGGACGCAGCTAGAGACCTGGCTCCCTTTATTTCAAAACATTAAAGCCTCATTCGCAACAGGGTCCATACCCAGTAACCTAAAAGAATCTTGGGTACTCCCATTGCTTAAAAAACAGACGCTAGAACCAGCCATACCCACGAACTACCGCCCAATCACCACTGTGCCATTCCTCTTAAAAATTATAGATAAAGTGGCGTACTCTCAAATACAGAAACACCTTGAAACCAACAACTTACTAGGAGTACGGCAGTCTGGCTTCCGTCCCCAGCACAGGACCGAAACTGCCCTCTTAGACCTAAAGGCGCAAATTGATGAGCTAGGGGATCAAGGCAAACCAGCCATACTCCTCCTCCTGGACTTATCAGCTGCATTCGACCTTGTTGACCACAAGGTCCTTTGTAGGCACTTGGATATGGCTGCGCACTTCTCAGAAGAAGCCACAAATTGGATTCAATCCTTCCTCAATAATAGGACTATGAGAGTCTTCTCCACCGCTGCGGCAGCAGACTCCATCCCCATCACATGTGGTGTGCCCCAGGGATCTTGTGTTTCTCCCACACTCTACAACATCTTCACTAAGCCCCTTTTTCGATGATCTGGACCATCTTGGTATCACCTACACTAATTACACAGATGATACTCAGATTCTCCTACCTCTTACCAGTGATTACGACAAGGATTTGGCCTTGGTGAACAGAGTGTATCTCCTCATTCAGGCATGGATGGCCAATCACGGACTATGCCTGAATGATGACAAAACTGAAATAATCATCCTAGGCACACCCTCTACCCTCAAAAAACTGAGCCCTAACTACTCCTACTTTATTATTGACAACAACCAAATTACAACTGCCCATGAGGTTAAAACTCTGGGTTTCTACCTGGACTCCACCCTCTCTTTCAATAAACAGGTCAACGTGATGGCTTCTGCAACTGCCTACACCTGTAAATTGATAAGAGCAGGCAAACCCTTCCTATCGAACAACAGCTGCATCACACTTGTGAGAGCGCTCGTGTTATCAAAGCTGGACTACTGCAATTCACTCTATATCGGGGCTAATGAGGAAGTTGTCAAAAGAATTCAAATCTTGCAGAACAATGCGCTTAGCGCAGCGCTAGGTATTCCCAGGAGAGCCCACATCACCAAATTTAGACGAGCCAATAACTGGCTTTCTACTCAGGAGAAAATCCAACTAAATGTTGCCTCGTTGGTCCACAAATGCCTTAACGCCGCACCACATTACCTCTCTACGAGATTCACGAGAATAAAACCTACAAGACTCACCAGATCCACCAACTCCAACAACATATCCATACCTAGAGTTAAATTGACTAGAGTCGGTGGCTGTAGCTTTCAGGTGAAAGCAGCTCAACTTTGGAGCTCCCTACCATCCACCTTGAAAACTGACCAACCCTACCGCACCTTCCGACATAACCTCATAACGTGGATCAAAAGTGCAGACAAACAATAATTCACCCATTGCCTGGACTTATTTAATCCCTAGTTTCTGATCAGGACTGTAAATACATGCATCCTCATTTTCGCCTATTATATATTTTTGTACATTTCTGTTGCATGTTATTATATATTTCTTGTTTTTGTTTCTCTATTTTGCCATGTGCTCCTGTAACTAAGCTTTAAGTTGTCTTATAAAATGCGCCCGGTTACCCCCAGGTCTGGTGCGCAATATAAGTAATAAAAACAAACAAGATCTCAGTTGAAGGCGAACAGGCTTTGAAATGTATAGTTTCTGATTTTGTACATCGTGGAGTAATTGAGGAGATTACGGGTAGCATATGTAACAGCCCCATTTTGCCAGTAAACAAAAAAGGTGATAATGCGATTCCCTTTCGGTTTATAATTGATTTACGCGCTATTAACAAAATTGTGGCTCCTCAATTTCCTATTGTACCTGATGTTACAACGATATTAACCATGATTCCGGCTTCTGCCACTCACTTTAGCGTTGTTGATCTTAAAAACGCGTTTTTCAGTATTCCTATACACAAGGATAGCAGATATTTATTTGCGTTTACCCTAGGTGGACGCTCGTTTACATTCACTCGTGCACCACAAGGGTACACTGAGTCCACAAGGGTACACAGAGTCCAAGTATTTATAGTAGGGCATTGAAAGAGCAGCTCGATACTCTCGAGTTGCCTACTACTTGCACATTACTACAGTATGTAGATGACCTCCTCTTGGCTGCTGATTCTGAGAGTGCCTGTAAAGAAGGCACCGTGTTGTTGCTTTGTCATCTAGCAAAACATGGCCACAAAGCTTCACTTAACAAATTCCAATACTGTTGCCAGGAGGTCGCCTATTTAGGCTATCTCCTGTCAAAGGAGGGAAGACGGTTTACACCTGAACGAATAAAGATCATTTCTGGTATGCCTGTCCCAAATACGCAAAAGGAAGTTAGAGCCTTGATAGGTATGGCTTCTTATCGTAGATTGTGGATCCCAAATTTTTCGTTAACGATTAAACCAATGCTGGCTTTGACAAAGAAAGGCATTTCTTTGCCATTGCCATGGATCTTGGAACACCAGACAGCATTCGATATGCTCAAATCCGCGCTGTGTTCGGCACCGGCTTTAGGAACTCCGAATTATGATAAGGCCTTTGTATTGTTTATGCATGAACGTGATGGATGTGCTTTGGCTGTGTTAACGCAGGAACATGGAGGGAAGAATAGGCCGTGCGGCTACTATTCCTCCGCCCTTGATCCTGTAGCATGCGCTTTGCCAAGATGTTTGCGCGCTGTTGCGGCTGCGTCTGTAAAACAGAGTGAGGGAATGGTCCTGGGTCATGCGTTAACCCTAATGGTACCTCACTCTGTAGATATTCTATTAAATAGAACTCAAACGCAACACCTCACTTCTGCACGATTGACAAGATATGAACTGATCTTGTTTGCTCCCCACATTCAAATTCAGAGGTGTTGTGTATTAAATCCAGCTGAACTTTTACCTGTCTCACAAAATATTGTTGATGATGACGATACGTCACACGATTGCCTTTACATGACATAATAAGAGACTAAAGGCAGAATCGATTTGAAAGACATACCCTTGAATAGCCCTCAAGGAGAGCTATTTTGTGATGGCTCTTGTTTTAAACTTCCAGACGGTGCATCCACGGCTGCTTATGCTGTCACTACTTTAAGCACGGTTGTGGAAACTAAAAGAATTATGCATAACTCTGCGCAGGCCGCAGAAATTATAGCGTTAACTCGAGCTTGTGAGCTTTCTGAAGGGCGTACAGTGAATATATATACTGACAGTCAGTATGCCTTTGGGGTGGCCCACAATTTCGGTAGACTTTGGAAAGAACAAGGTTTCTTGACCTCACATGGAACGGAAATCCAGCACGGCACTTTGATTAGTGCAATTGCTTTCAGCACTTGCACTCCCTGTTCAGTTAGCTATCATAAAATGTTCAGCACATCAAAGAGTTACAGATGATGTAGGAAAAGGGAATGCCTTTGCCGATCAGATAGCTAAACAGACAGCCACTGATTTCAGTTCAGAAATGTACGCTGTAAAAGAAGTTGTAAATGTTTTCACTTTGGGAGAAAGTATCGATGTTGTAAAAGATATTCAAGCAAATGCTACCATAGAGGAAACTAAGAGATGGATCGAGGGTGCAGGAAGATTGGATGATGATGGGTGTTGGGTAGACAATGTTGAAGGGAAATGGTTACTCCCTGACGCCTACATTACAATGATGGTTATTATGGCTCATGGTCCGACACGTGTGTGCGCGGACGTTAACAAAAATGCTACACAGTGTATGGGCCAATGATAATAAGATTTTCAAAATTGCAGAGCGTTTTGTCCAGAACTGCATGGTTTGCTTGCAGCACAATGTAGGGAAAGGTACCTCGACTCCTAGAGGAAGTTTCGCTCCACCTTTTGTCCCGTTTGAGGTTATTCACTTTGATTTTATTGAAATGGAACGGTGTAACAATCTTAAATATGTATTGGTTGTTATTTGCGCCTTTAGTAAGTGGGTTGAGGCCTTCCCGGTTAAAGATGCAACGGCCATAACCACGGCAAAAACGCTGTTGAAAGAGTTTTTTCCTAGGTTCAGGCTGCTGAGAGTCATCTGGTCTGATAATGGGCCACACTTTATTGCCACTGTAATCCTGCAAATTTGCAAAGGATTACAGATTGACAAGCGGTTCCATTCAGCTAGACATGCCCAGAGTGCCGGATTAGTGGAAAAGCACAATGGCATTATAAAGAACAAACTCGCTAAGACCTGTGCTTGGCACCAAGCTTAAATGGCCGGACGCCTTACCGATCGTGTTACTATTGATGAGAATGACCCCTCAAACTAAGACTGGGCTCTCTCCCTTTGAGGTGGTTATGGGGAGACCTGCTAATATTTGGGGTATGCCAAAAAGTCGCTCATTACGGGATATAGAAAATGTACTTCTTTCAGACTACTGTAACCAGTTGATTAAAAACCTGTTTTCAATTTATCACCAGGTGCGAGAGGCATTACCTGTACACTACGAGGGCCCCGGTCACATTCTACGACCGGGGGACTGGATCCTCACGAAGGTTTTTGAGGTCATCTTGCCTTGCACCTCGGTGGATGGGTCCCTACCAAGTTCTGCTAGTCACCCAGACTGCAGTGCGGGTAGTGGGTCGTAGACCCTGGATCCATGCGACGCACACCAAACGGATCCCACAGCCCATGCCATACGATACAGAAGATACAGAATATCTTCCCACTGCTGTAACTCGCGTGCCTGAAACCGCAAAAAGTGACAAGGGAGAATCAGAGACCGCTTCAGAATCCGCAAGGCCGGACAAAACGGCCATCTTGTCTCTGCCCTCCCCAACAATGGAACTTCCGGATCAATCCTTTCTTGATCCCATTTCTGTCCGTTCGCCACTTCCAGGAGGAAGTGATGACACTTTGTTCCCACCAGAAACTGCAACATATAATTTGCGCCCAAGGAAATAAATGTACAGCATGGTCTGACTGTGCGACTGAAAAAAAATAATTTGAGGGCTGATCTTTTTGGCCTTGCCTTTTGGCCCGACTGTACGGAAAGATTCTGTTGGCTAAGGGTTGTGGGAAAGACATTAAGAAGACGCGCGACTGGAGTCGCCAGCAAACAAACTATTTGTGTTTTTCGATTGAAGACTATGATGCCTGCACCCGCTACCGCTCGTACTGAACTTTTAGATAAGAATGTGACTAGCAGAGACAATGATCAAGTATGTAAGGGGACCCCCAAAGTGTATTGTTGCCTCCTCGTACTAATTACTGGATTTGTAATGACTTTTGGGTTTGGGTTATGGTATCTGGAAGAAGCATATCCGTTAGAGGATTTTTTATCTATTGTAAATGTATCTGTGATTCCCACGCCTTCTGTACAATTGCATACTTTGTCGCCTAGGAATTCTTTGCATAGACTGAATTATCAGAATAATACCCTTTTATTAATAATGTATGCCACTCATGCAATTTTTAATAAGACCAATTGCTGGATCTGTACACATTTACCGCAACATGGGGATAAAGGGCTAGGTTGGTATATTTATCCTTTGCCTCTGACAACTGCCTGTTACGCTTCTCTTAGAGCACTATTTTTTGGTCGATGGCATGACAGCATCTCAGGGAACTTTGATGGTACAAATTTAAATAGTTTTGAAAAGAATGTTTTGATGCCCCTGGGATGCTCGCTTTTTGTAAAAAGAAGCAAGCCAAACGTTGCTTCTGTTAGGCCCTCTGATAGATTGTCTCGTCCTTTTCAGTCTTTAATCTCTTTCAAAATGGCTCCTATAGGCAATAAGGATGCCACGCCTCCATCTTCTGTTAATCACAGCCCCGATTCAGTATCCTTCTGCATACAGAGGAATGGAACACAGTCAATGGGTAATTTTAGAAAGTGCGCCAAAGTTGGGAATTTGACCAGTGAAAACAGACCTCTGTACGTAGGCGAACCTGTCTATTTTGTTTGCGTTAATGTAGCATTTCCGTGGTTGCCCAGGGATTGGCAAGGAACCTGTTATTTAGGGTTTCTATTACCTGGGGTATTTATTGCCAGTACTACAGAAATTTCAAAGACTCGTCCATGACGAGGTGTAAAAGGGGATACTCCAGCGCAAACTTTAGGAGATATTATGAAATCTTTTGTACCATTTTTTTTGGGCAAATTACGAATTCAGAA
This sequence comes from Ambystoma mexicanum, assembly GCF_040938575.1. Taxonomy (NCBI): domain Eukaryota; kingdom Metazoa; phylum Chordata; class Amphibia; order Caudata; family Ambystomatidae; genus Ambystoma; species Ambystoma mexicanum. The sequence continues at coordinate 526,245,618 of NC_090933.1, forward strand.
GATATTAGGGGACTAGCGAGAGTATTGGAGAGAACCATCAATCAGACCACTGACATACTCTATAATATGACGTTACAGCAGAGAGCGATAAGATTAGTGGCTCTTCAGAACCAGATGGCATTAGATGTCATCCTGGCAGAGTGAGGAGGAGTATGTAAATTAGTGGGGTCCGCTTGCTGCGTTTACGTTCCAGACTCCTCCAACGATCTTTAGGGCGATCCAAAATCTACTTGTTCTTAGTTCAGAAATACATGTTCGTGAAGGAAATTGGGAGCTTGGTACATGGTTTTGGGACCTCCTACGGTCATGGGGATTGAAGTTGTTCTCGGCCCTACTGATTATCTTGGGAAGTTTTCTGTTTCTTTGTTGTTGTATACAGTGTCTCCCTGGTATGTGCTCAGTATTAGGGGGATGTTGCGCGCAAGCAACAAGTGTATTAGGGAATACAATATACGCCCCAAAGGAGCTCTCCAAAGAGTATGTGTTGAAGGAAACTCTGGTATCAGACATAATGGCAGTAGATATGTCCGACAATGATTCGGGGTGTCTGGACGATGACGCATGGAGTTACTTGCAATCAAATCAGAAATAGTATTAGCACTTGGCATAGGCCAAAAGGAGGGTTTGTCAAACCAGATATTAAATTATGCCTCTTATTACAAACGATTTGTATGTATATTGGCCTACGCCAAGTTGCTTAAAAATTGTACGCGAATAACTCTCTGCGGCAAGGTCTTGACCTTAGAAATTGATGTAAGCCGCCATCTTGAATCAAGCCTCCATTTTAGGTTAGAAACCGCCATTTTGGGGTTTTATACAAAGTCACCCTGTAATCTAAAATGGCCGTCTTGTGTGTCCTTGTTCTTGCCTTAACCTCTCCAACCTCTGTAGGGGAGTTAATGTCCAACCTGCCCTCAGGCTACATGTTAGGGTCATCTAGACCTTGTCCTTTGTTGACCTCGGGAGCAGGGGATTACTTGAATTAGCAATGTTAAACTACAAGTAAACAAGAACAGTAATGCTATCCGAATATAATATGCGAAACATTGTTTGGTCTGTATTAAAGCAATATATAAAGAGTGTAAATGTTAAATTGAAGAAAAATGGAGTGTGTTAGTAAATGTATTGAAAAAGTAAACCACAAGCACGGGATATGTAAATTAGGAAAGTGAACCTGGCGCGACCCTAGCCCAGTGCATGATTAACCTGTAAAAGGGGCTGGACATTATTTTACAAATTGTATAAATGCGTCGGTGTCCAGCTAGGAAATTCCCTCACTGCTCATATTGAACCCTGCTGGTGGTCTCTGTGATGTGTTGACGGCCAAATAGCTATTTGTGTACTTTGTTGAACACTGTTCAGTTTTGTAATAAAGATTCTGGGACCTTTATAAGCCCGTGTCGGTGTATTTTCCTTTGCTCGGTGTAACAGCTGTAATATTGTATTTTTTCTGATTCTACACTCTGAGGAGGTGCAGCTGGTACTGTGACATTTTAGTGATGTCGGATGTGAGGAGAGAATGAGTGTGGAGTCAAAGATGACCCAGAGGTTCTTAGCCTCACAATTGGGAGCAGGAAGAGGGCCAAGAGAGGCCAGCCAGAAGTGATCGGAAAGGAGGGAGCGGGTGTGCCGATGAGGAGAATCTGTTTTACTGGCATTAAGCCAGAGATCATTGGCGGCACACCACTCGTGGATAGCAGACAGACCGAGATGAGAGAAGGAGAAGAAGTGACGGAAGGGAGTCTGAAAATGAGTTGAGTGTCATCCGCATAGCACTGAAAATTGGGACAGAGAGCGGAATGTGGTGTGCATGAAGTGCCAGGTATTGGTTGAACAGCCAGGGAGAGAGGTTAGACCACTGTGGAACACCACAGGTAGAGATAGAGGAGAGGAAAGACCCAAGTTGAACCTGGGAGCTTTGATCACAGAGGAAAGAGGTAAAGCAACCTTGACCTCCTAGCAATAGGGAACCCAACCTTTGGTATAAGTCTGTACTACACAGGTTGGTAGTGTGGCTGAGCAGCCAGGCTTATCTGAAGAGGGATCAATGTGAGCAGTAGGCTTGTAACAGTTTCACAGTGACAGTTATTCACATTAACACTTATACTCAAGGTTTCTTGATTGAACAATTATTAATTTATTTAAAAGTCAGTTATAAAAGCCTTCTTCAGAAGGGATCAAAACATGTAACACTGAAAGTACACTTCAAAACACACTCTTCAAAACACACTCTTTCTCTAAATCAGGTGATACCCATTGGGGCTGTGTCACAGACACTTCCTATACCTTCAGGTAACTTAAATAGCTAGGACTGGACATTGATTTATCACTGGTACATTTAGAGCAATACTGAGTTTAGTGTAAAGGATTCGATATGGGAATAAAACATAGGTTAACAAATAATTCATAAACTGGTAAGTACTCCAATGCAAAGTAAATTAACCCTTCCGTGGGGGGAAAGGCAAAAACACAAAGTCAGAGGTAGAAGAGTTTTTCAGGGAGCCAGGACAGTCAATGCTAATTGAACAAACTATAGGGGAGCTGAAGATCTTCTTTGCAAGTGAGTAAAAGTCTTGCACAATGTTTTTAGAAAGGTTTGTAGAAATAAGATTCACTTGAAGGGCCACAAGCTGAGAGGCTTGTGAGGGGCAAAGCTGCAAGCAACTCTGCAATGGCAACCAAGACACGTCTCAGCTAAGAACAAGTAAGGCTACACAAGAGGTATGTCCTCTTAGGTTTACAGTACCCTTGGTTAGAAGCAATGGTTCCAGCTGGCTTCTGTTCCTGTGTGGCTCTGCAGATCCTGCTGTTCCTGGTCCTCCGTTGTGTGGACAAGAGGGAGGACATCTGGGAAGGTTGGCGGCAGCAATGGGCAAACTTCAATTCAGCAGCACTTTGCGGTTTCAGCTCCTCACGTCTATAGCAAATAGCAGCACTGTGGTTCTCGATACTACTTCAGACTTTCCTTGCATCTGTGGTCCAGCACTCTGTTGAGGCGGCTCAGGCTTGGTCAGTCCCGCTTCAGCGAAGTCCGGAGGATCTACCTGGCACTCGGGTCTCACTTAAGAGATCCACTCTGTTTGGTGTTCCTCTCCCTTGCACTTCGGTCTCAGCAGCAGTGGAAGTACAGCCAGCTTTGAGAGGATGTCCAAACAAGTTTACTTTGGGGTTGATTGGCCCCACCAACACAAGGGGAGAAGTCGTCCTTGCAGGGCTTCTCTAGTCGAAAATAATTCGGAGCTTCAGCACAGCAGCAGTGCTTCACTGGACAAACCAACGGTCCAGGAGTTGCAGCAGGCGTCTCTTCCAATTTCTTCTTCGGATTCCTTCGTCCAGCGGTCGACTCTGCTTTCCAAGCCAAAAAGCCACACCTTTTATGCAGGTTTCTCCCATTAATTTCAGCCTAGCTGTCAATCACACACAGCAGGTTCTCTGTCCTCCAATGACAGCCAGCCGGCCAATCACCTTTGGGTGCATTCCTGTAACCAAGGGAATTAAGCACAGGGAGTTTCGGGCACCTCTCTCACTCCTGGCACTCCCAGACATAGACTTCACTCGTGAATCCCGCCAAAGACAAAACAAACAAATGGGATCAAATCTGGTTTGGCGCGCAGAGTAATTCTCAAGAAGGACCTTTCCACCAAGAAATGGCAAAAAAAGAGACAGGGCCATTATGACAAAATGGGCACCCATAGGTGCCTTACTGCAACTGCAAACACAGCCTGCAGTAAAAACACACAATGGTAGTAAAAAGTAAACCACTGCCACCAGCCATTAATTGTAGAATGGGTAACATAAAAATGCTACATGAGAAACTAGACAAAGGGGATACTAAGTAACCCCTCCAGCACCCTATGGTAAGGTAGTGTGTGCTGGGTCTAGAAAGTTACAAAATGTAAGTAGTCAATTTCACTTCACTGCTCTTGGAAACTGAAGGTGCTGTGTGACACAATGCAAAGAAGCAGCCTATGGCGTTTGTCAGACTCCAAAGTCAAAAGAAACACAGAATCCACATAGAATTAAAAGTACAAAGTCCCAAGGTTCAGCAAAAGAGCTGGAGGTCTCTAAGGTGGGAGGAATTTAGCACTAAACTTAACATTCTCCCTAACAGTGAGTTAGGAGACACAGACTAAAGCATGTATCTGTGGACATAGACAGAGGACGTTACAATTACGTTTTACAAGAAATGCATCTAGCATGAGGGCTGGGTGCCTCCGTTTATGCAAACGTTTAGGTAATTTCGTTGAATATCCATTTGCTTTGAGGGAAGAGTTGCTGTCTGACACTATATTGATGTCAGACAGGGACTAGGATTCTGGCCAATAGGGTTCTAGTTTATGGTGTTTTCCAATAGTTCTGCAATGAAAGGGAGTACGTTTCTCTTTGTTGGATGTATGAACATCTTTGCAGGTACAGTTGCTCGCCTGTGGGTGTTACAAATTCTCTTCACTACACACCAACGTACTAACCAATGTGAACTAGTGCCACATATAGAGACTGGTCAAGATTACCCTGCGTCACTTAAAACAGGATTATGAATGTTAGCATGTGCCACACTTATATGGCATTCTTAACTTTAGCTTCCGTCGCATCTAGATAGAAATGTGAATGTTAGCATGTGCCACACTTAGATGGAATTCTTAACTTTGGCTTCCGTCGCATCTAGATAGAAATGTGAATGTTAGCATGCGCCACACTTAGATGGAATTCTTAACTTTAGCTTCCATCGCATCTAGATAGAAATATAAATATTAGCATGTGCCACACTAAGATGGAATTCTTAACTTTAGCTTCCGTCCCATCTAGACAGGATTATGATTGTTTGTTAGCATGTGCCACACTAAGATGGAATTCTTAACTTTAGCTTCCGTCCCATCTAGACAGGATTATGATTGTTTGTTAGCATGTGCCACACTTAGATGGAATTCTTAACTTTGGCTTCCGTCGCATCTAGATAGAAATGTGAATGTTACCATGCGCCACACTTAGATGGAATTCTTAACTTTAGCTTCCATCGCATCTAGATAGAAATGTGAATGTTAGCATGTGCCACACTTAGATGGAATTCTTAACTTTGGCTTCCGTCGCATCTAGATAGAAATGTGAATGTTACCATGCGCCACACTTAGATGGAATTCTTAACTTTAGCTTCCATCGCATCTAGATAGAAATATAAATATTAGCATGTGCCACACTAAGATGGAATTCTTAACTTTAGCTTCCGTCCCATCTAGACAGGATTATGATTGTTTGTTAGCATGTGCCACACTTAGATGGAATTCTTAACTTTAGCTTCCGTCCCATCTAGACAGGATTATGATTGTTTGTTAGCATGTGCCACACTAAGATGGAATTCTTAACTTTAGCTTCCGTCCCATCTAGACAGGATTATGATTGTTAGCATGTGCCACACTTAGATGGAATTCTTAACTTTAGCTTCCGTCCCATCTAGACAGGATTATGATTGTTAGCATGTGCCACACTTAGATGGAATTCTTAACTTTAACTTCCGTCCCATCTAGACAGGATTATGATTGTTTGTTAGCATGTGCCATACTTAGATGGAATTCTTAACTTTAGCTTCCGTCCCATCTAGACAGGATTATGATTGTTTGTTAGCATGTGCCACACTTAGATGGAATTCTTAACTTTAGCTTCCGTCCCATCTAGACAGGATTATGATTGTTTGTTAGCATGTGCCACACTTAGATGGAATTCTTAACTTTAGCTTCCGTCCCATCTAGACAGGATTATGAATGTACGCATGTGCTGGAATTCTTAACTTTAGCTTCTGTCGCATCTAGATAGAAATGTGAATGTTAGCATGCGCAAAACTTAAATGAAACTGTGAATGATGACAAGTGCCACACTTGGATAGAATCGTTATCGCTGGCCTGCCTCACATCTAGATAGGATATTGAAGATTAGCAAGGGCCACACTTGGATGGAATAGTGAATGATAGCAAGCATCACACCTAGACACAATTGCAAGCACAGCAATGCCAATTAACCAATCCACTAACAATCTCACCCATCTGCATCCACCTCTCAAACGCTAACCAAACACAACCACAAACCTAAAACACAGCAATCCGCACAAACTTCACTACACTGCAACAACAAAACCAGCCACACAGACTTGCACAACAGCACACGACTACTGACTGTAAAACACCCCACACTCAGCCAACAGACTCACTGTGCTGAGGCTGCCAACAGCACATCACTGCTCTCTTGCACTTTTCCAGTTTACCCCCCCCCCCCTCCTCCCTTTTTCAGAGCCTGAGCCCAGGGGACCACTCTGGTGGTGATAGTGCACGTACAAATGTCCTTTAACATTCAGAGCCTTAAGTTGTGGAAGAACATTTGGACTTTTTCAGCAAGGATTTTGTGCCGTGATGAATGCAATAGGACAGGGAATTGGCTCAGTTGTTAGAGCGCTCAGCTTAGAGGTAGGGGGTCGATGCCCGCATTCTCCAAAACTTCCTTTTATTCTTAAAAAAAAAAAAAAAATTCTGTACAATATCGTGAGAAATTGTTTACCCCCCTTTTTAAAAAAATATTTCTATATTCTTATATATTGGCACCACTCGGAGGCGTGAACACGTGTCATGCTAACAGTTTTCGAAGAAACTCACTTTCGCCATATATGTTTGCTGTTTATACCATGCGTTTGTTCATAGTTCAATGCACGCACAGTGCGCGTACACCAATACTTTATGCCTGTAATGTGAAATATAGGTATAATGAAGGGTTATGCCAATAAATTACTATTCTACTGCAATTTGCATGCCTCAGGGCTTTCAAAAAATGATCCCATAGGCTATTGCAATTCTTACTTGTTTAAAAAATATATATGAAAAAATAGTTGGAGAATGCGGGCATCGATCCCGCTACCTCTCGCATGCTAAGCGAGCGCTCTACCATCTGAGCTAATTCCCCTTCCTTCCTCACGCAACGCCTAGTTGCCCCTACTGGTTTCTCAGTGTATCACTTTGTGAATTTACAGATGAAAGTTGACTGCACTGAGGTCTTCATCGGAGCACATGTAGCCCTTTTCTAAGTATCTCCTTCCACAGGCAGGAAGTGCCTGTGCACGTCACAGGCAATGCTGCAGCCAGTCCTCTGCTAGTTGCACTGCACTGCCACGACTATAAATCCCATGTGTTCTATTTTGGAAGCACTGCCGAAGCGGACCGACAATCGGGGCAAATAAAACCTAACGTGGAAGAAAGACTTCAAGCGGAAAAAGTTGCTCCATATCTATAGGGAGTGTGAGACAATGTTTAAGGCGATCCTTGAAATATATTGATATCAATGCCTTCTAATGATTCGTATGCTGTTTTCTCTTTTCCCAAATGATAAACGCACCGTGTTTATCCTTATTCTGGTCAAATGCGTTCTCCGTAGCCGTTCACAACAGAATTGCTATGGAAAGTAAAAAAAGGATAAAAGAAGAAAAAGTACACATTGTATCGGGCACTCCCACAATGGTACAAACCTGCACATTGGACCTAGGCACATTGGTGGCGGCAGAGGGCACAATCCCGGACAAAAAAAAGTTTTTTGGGGTTGCAGGGGTGTCCCCCGCATGTTCCATGTAATAATGTCTCTGCAAAAAACAGCAATTTTCCAGGGACTTATTTGCATGGCAGCATTTTTGCGGGGACATTATCACATGGAACCGATAACAGTGCCTGTGGCAACTGCCTATACCCAAGTCAAGCCTGTTGGCTTTTCCATTGCTTGTTTTAACACTTCAGTGCAAGGAACAGATATAAATCAAGTGGTTAAGACATTTTTATTACACCAGTATTGCATTTACAGCTGAAGTTAAACCATTAACTGTCAGCAGACCGCTTACAAATAGCACTGACAGGCCACAGTTTGATGTTAATGCTGGAAAGAGCAAAGAGATCCCAGAAGGATGTGTTTTGGGTGGGGAGGGGCAAGTAATGGGTGGAAATGGCCCCAGTGATTAGCATGGCCATGGGTAGAAAATGGTTGGGTAGATAACTAATGAACATCCAGAAGCTGTGTCCTTCCTGTCATGTCATCATCCTCCAGGCTTTAACAAAATTGAATAGTTTTTAGGTGGCGCATATTGAAAAAGGACAGGAAGAAAAGGGGGAAGGCAGTAAATAATTGAGTGGATGCAAAAAGAGAGGGTAATGGTAACTTGACTACTCTCCTGCACATGCCACTGTGCATTCAGACGAAGTACACACATATCCCGGGGTACAGGTTTCTCTCCAAGTCCACAATCCCCCACCACAGCAGATGTTCCAGTCTAGCAGTCGTTGGTAAAAGGGAATTGTCTTTGTTTAATGTCCTCGGTCTGTGTCCTCAGCAATTTCATTGCTCAACATTCCCTTGTTTTTATTTCCCAGTATGCTCCCATGGCCCCAGGCGTGGCCATTTCTTTGTCCTATAGTGTGTGCCTATGGGGCGGCATATCTATACAAAACCCGAAGGCATCCAAAGCAATGCCGGGACTGGTGATCTCAAACACTCCATCGGAGTACGTACCTTACTTGAGGGGCCCTTTGCCCTATTAACACCATAAATAGTCTGCAATTAACACATCACGGTTTGGTAAAACTATCCAAAGGGCAGCTCAAGAGACCAATGTGTTTCTACCCCAACACCTCAGTGGTCATTTCTGTTGGTATGTTAAGTCTGTCCACTCACTGACCATTTGTGTCCAAATCTCACCAGGGTCTATGCTATCCCTGAGGCCGAAACACTTCACCTCTTTAAGGACTTTGCTCATTAATCAATGAGCCATACAAACATTGCATATCAGCACAATAGTGGCATGAAAGGGGCCTCCCTCTACAATACTTAAATGATTTACTTTTTACAAGAATATAGGTGAGGAATTCGACCAAACGCATGATGAGTGTGGGCTCCCCTGGACTTTTTTTGACATTTTTAATTAAATGGATGATGGCACACTGACCTCAGGAAAATGTGTTGGGCTAATCCACAAACATTTCCGTATGCTCACATCACAACAAACTCATAGAGCTGTGTATTCTGGGTTGGACACTGCCTACAGGCACAGT